>NC_056740.1:263266995-263431995 GCF_019279795.1 Protopterus annectens
GTTCTTATCTGAGGGTTATGTTACTGCACCTACCTGCCTGTAAATTAAGAAGTTAATGTTACATAGCACTGCAACCATATCTATTAGATATATTTTCTGTTAATTCCAGTTGTAAGGGGGCTGGCTGGTACCCATTATTAACACTGATCATCCTTCAGATGTACCTAGGTTGGGGTTAAGCCAGTCATCCTAACAAATGGTATTAGGCATTAATGTAAAATACATTGTTTACATATATGGCTGACTGATATGTGTGCCCCAAAGCACAAGAGTTTTAAAGTCACGTAACTGGAATAATGATCATATTCCCAGCATTTAGAAGGGAAATAGCTACTGTAAAATTATGCCCTTGACCCAGTTGCTGCACAGTGTCTAATAGAATTTTGTCCCTCAGTGAAACAAATCCAAACTATTTCTACTGCTATCAAAGTGTCTATATTATGTGATTGAAAAACATGTTCATTGAACACAGTCATCGACACATAAACAGCAAAAATGCTAATCACTGAACGGCCACTTCAGCAAATTTTTTTCACAGGGGAAAAAATTGCTTGGCCAAAGAAAAACAAAACAAACTTTCAAACCCTACAAAGTGGAGAGCTTCACCCCTGATATCCCCAATGCCCCCCACACCCACTAACTAAATATACCAACTCTGTGATTACACTACAGTGGGGAAACAACGGTCAAGCATTTTTTTCCTTTGGGAAAAAATTTGCTGAAGTGGCTGTTTGGAGATTAGTGTGTTTGCTGTTTATGTGTTGATGAAAACATGTTCGATGAACACGTTTTTTGATCATGTAATACCAACCCCTATCAAAGAGCCATAACAATAGTTTCCTGCTATAAAAATAATATCACTAGACTGGTTTAGAAAGGCAGATGGTTCATTACAGTGTGATGTGCATTTGTCAAGACTGGGGAAGAGAATCTTTCCAGTGGATATATTGTTATATTTCACTAAAAGAAGACAGGATATTTGTTGGTCAAACATTTAGCAGTTCACAGATATCAACATTTGATGTATCTCTGATAGCTGTAAATATTAATAGCATTAGCAATTACGCTTTTTATTGTAAAATTTATTATGCACCCCCAAGACTGATGTTGTTATTGTTTATGAAACATTGTTAAAGAACAAAGACTTGTAACCAGTCCTGCCAGGGTATAAAAGATTTTACTGCAACAGACATTCTAAAAGAAATTCAGGTGCAGATGTTATGCCAGGGATTAAACATTGTTATGAAGCATGTGAATATTACATGTCAAATTAAAACACCAATACTGTGTTCCTATTTATAACTGAACCAATAAAGACAATTCTGGAACATAAAGCAATTGTTAGCATTTATAGACCACCAAAATCAAATGCTGATGACCTACAGGGATGTATGCATTTCTTGCACAAAGCACAGAAGGGAAAATAATAGCTGCTGGGGACTTAAATTTACCAGGAACAGTCTGGAATAATATTGATTCAACATCATTAGTTATATTGTAAAACATCTACCGGGAATGGAACATAACATGTTCTTTAGGAAATGACTGTTACTTTATGTCCAGTTTTATCACTGTTGATGTGCAGTGATCATGAGGTTATAAGAGTTAAATTGTTGCTAGATAATTCTGCCAAACTGAAATTTACACCAGTGCACAAAAAATTAATAACAGACCATATGGAAGCAAAACAGTCACTGCATAGAACTAAACGGAGTGATGCATGTAGTGGAAACACTGCAAAAGAAACGTGACAAAGTTTTAAAGGGGAATTGTTTGAAAACAAAAAAAAAATCTAAAAATATTTAACATATTTAACATCAAGATCGAGGCACACAATGTCAGAAATATATATTTCCATAAGAACAAGATAATTGATCAAGGTGAAAGACAAAATTATAAGAAATAGAAAATAGGTCAAACTGCAACTTTAAAAACTAAAATAAACAAGCTGGACAGACAGATTAAACAGAATATGAGACAAAATCAATAAAAAATTGAAAAAAGTTTATATAATGGTATTGAGCATAATAGGAAACCATTTTATAGATACATAAGCTTTAGTGAGAGTAGACATACATACTGATCAACTATGCATATATTCTACAATTTATTCTCAAACACAACAGATTATAGTATATTTATTAAATGTTATACAAAGCATATAGCAATATTTACAAAATGTTATGCAAAGCAGTTTGGCTCCATAAAAGAGGTTATAAATTGACCTAATAACATCCACATAATGTCAGATACTGAAATTAAATTAGATTATAGTAGAAAAGAACTTTGCAAACTGGACCCAAACAAAGCACAGGGACAAGATGGAATTTGTACTAATGACCTAAGAACACTTATTTATTTTTTTATTTATTTGACATTTGTCAACTGGGTTAGTCTGACTGGGTAGCAGCCCTTTTTCAGCAGAGGCCCCCAAGGAGAAAAGTTCCAAAAAAAACTTTAGCATGAACTTATAGTACCTTTATATCTGCTCTTCAGTAGATCATTTAAGTATGGGGAGATTCCTTAAGATTGTAGACATGCACTGGTTAAACCTCTCTTTAAGGGAAAGGGGAATAGGACAAACCCAGAGTCATACAGACCCGTAAATTTACTTTCATGTTGTGGAAAATAATGGAGAAGGTTTCAATGGATAGATTGTTGTCAGAATTGAAAACGCTGGAACTTGAAACCATATAGCAGCATGCATATGTTGAAACTAGATCTATAAACACCTGTGACATGATGTTCTATAACAATATAATAATATAATAACAGTTATAAATTAAAAATTGTGCTATGACCCAGTTTATACAGACTTGACTTCAGCACACGATAGAGTCATACACAAAACTCTGCTCAATAAATTAGAACAACTAGGTACTGATGTAATCTTAATAAGATGTATAGCTGCATGGCTTACAAACAGGGCATGGCAAGTATCATACAGCAATTGGCCATTTGAAATTCTAAGTTAGTGTCAGAGCATTCCAAGGCTCTGTCATAAGCCCATAGTTGTTATAAGTTGCATCTTTCTGATTTATCATTTTCATTTGAGGTTTTCTACAGTAGGTGGCCACAGTGGTGCAGCGGTTAACATTGCCGCCTCACAGCAAGAGGCTCTCAGGTTCGGTCCTTGTCTAGGGTGCCTTCTGTGTGGGGTCTGCATGTCCTCCCTGTGGTGGCGTGGTTTTCCTCCAGGTGCTCCAGTTTCCTCCCACATCCCAAAGATGTGCTGTAGGTGGATTGGATACTCCAAATTGGCTCTAGGCGTGAATGTGTGTCCCTTCTGTGGAAGGTTGAGCGGCAGGCTGGCAACTCGGCACCATAAAAGTCCACTGCCAATCATGAGTGGACAGGTGATCCACTGTGGCGACCCCTAACTGGGAAAAGCCAGAAGAAGATTTGAGGTGTTCTACAGTCTTTATGCAGATGACTTGAAAATGGGTAAACTGATTACATGTGTTACAGATAGAGTATGTCTGCAAAAGAACTTGACTTAATTAGCCATTTGGTCACAGGAGAATAATAAGTTGATAAATACATCCAAAGCTAAGCATCTCAGATTTGAGAGACATAGATTCAGAGGTAACACAGTGATTGAAACTGTAGATTCATTTAAAGACCTGCATATATGGGTGATCCAGGTTTGAATTTTTCTAATCACATCAATCAATTAGTTAGATAGTTATAGAACTGTAAGTTATATGAAAGATGTATAAAGTATAGAAAATCAGAAATGATGAAATCGGTGTGTGTTAGTTACATTAGACCCAAATTTGAGTACTGAATGACAATATGGAAACCTTATAAAAAAACAAGTATAAGTAAACTGCAAAGAGTACACTGGAAATATACCAAAAGCAAACACTGATGTGAAAATTTAATTTATTATGAAAGACTAAAAAATCTGAACTTGTATAGTGTCTCAAGTGGTCATTTAAAAGGCAAACTTATTCAGGTATATAGGGTATTAAGAAACAAATACTTCTGGGAATGTTTGGAGTTATCAAAAAGTAATAGAGAATCATCAGACATCCTATGCATATGATTATATAGGAATGAGAGGTGTACTAAATGGTTCCCTGTGAGACTAGCTGATACATGGAATATTTTACCAAAGTACATTTAGGCAAGCACTAGTTTAAATATTTTTAAGAACAACCTAGATACATATTATGGAAATAACTGTTTTGGTATACTGGCAGGACAGATGGCCATTGCTGTTGTATGTATGTTTGTATGTATCAAAACAAGATATTATGTAAAAAAATGGGTCCCCTTCAGAAACCGAATGGTCACTTACCCGACTTCCAAAACACCGAGACGAAAAGTCTGACTACTGCATAACTCCAACATCCCAGAACACCAACTTTCCACTCCAGGTAAGTAACCGCTTGGCCATGCTTTTGAACTTTGTCCTTACTACTGTGGTAGTGAGATCTCGTAGTTGGTATATTTAGTTGGGGGCATGTGGCACAGCCCCCCCCCCCCCACATGGGTGGGGTTTGCTTTCCTTTGGTTTTACTTTTTTGTCAGGATGGCCAAACTGTTACTTACCTAGAGTGTAAAGTTAATATTCCAGGGTGTTGGTGTTGTGCGGTTACCAGCCTTTTCGTCTCTGCATTTTGGAAGTCAGGTAAGTGAGCGTTCGGATTTCTGAAGTAGACCCTAAAAAGCACAAATGCCATTTCATTCATGGCCATTTCACAGATCCACTTTGAAAAGAAAAATGATAATGCTGTAATACAGAGGGATAAAGTTCTGATTGCAGCCCAGGTGACATGAATTAGATTAGGGGCTTGAGCATCTGAGACACTGACAAGGAATGATGGGTGTACCCAATCTGGGGGATAGCACACATTTGGGCGCACCTCATGGTCGATCTCTGATGGAGGCTGGGGACATGTGGAGGGGTATTGTCAAAAGGGAAATTGGTAGGGTCCACTGACTGAGTTGCCTTGATGATGGTGGTATTATACGCCAGCACAACTCCAGCACACATCTTTCTCTAGGCATCAACAGATAAGTTTGGGGGATGGATGTTGGGACATGAAGAAAAAAAAAAAGCTTCCTTAGCAAGAACCTCAATCTCTTTACTAGCTCCAGGTATGGGGTGGGTTGGATTAAGTTCAGGAAAGTAGGAATGCACAATTGACCCAGTGGATGAGGATAGTTCCTTGCAGTAGTAAATGGTCAGCTGCATGAGTAAAAAAAAAAAAAAAAAACAATACTTTAATAAATGCCTGCTTGTGTATTTCTAAGTGCATAAAAGTTTCCAACTAAAAATGTTGTTCTCATTTTCTCATTAACCTTACATTAATGTTTGTCTTTTGGCTTTTCCCGGTTAGGGGTCACCACAGCGGAACTCCAGTCCGCTAATGATTGGCAGTAGATTTTCACAAACGCCGAGGTGCCAGCTCGATGTTCAACCTTCAACGAAGGCACTCCCATATACACGTCTTTTGAACGCCCACCCAACCACGGGGAAGACATGCAGACTCCATACAGAAGGCCCTCCCCGCACTCTAGCCGAGAATCGAATGGGAGAACCTCTTGCTGTGAGGCAACAACGCTACCGCTGCACCACTGCAGCATATCTGATGTTGTATAATTGGACTGGTGAATGTAGACACTAAAATGACAAAAGTTATGCTGAAAAAAATTAAATTACATGTTCAGAAATCTTTCTGGAGGACACGTAACTGTGAGATTGCTTTGTTATCTTTGTCAAGGCATAAACAAATGGCCATATTTCATTTTCTTTTGTAAAGATGTGTAGCTTAAATGATTTTATGATTTTTTTTTTCTGTCTTGTCTCCTAATTATTGTATTTACAACTGTTTTATGTGCAAACATGCATTTGTTTTGACAAAGAAATTAAAATCTGGGACTGGAATATTTTTCCTGTGATTATATACTTCTTATCCACAGAGTATGTGTTTTTATACCCTAGATCTTTTAGTCAGTAAATAAATAAAAGAAGCATTGGTTCAAATGATTGAACAAAGTAGAATGCTGGGAAAATATGAATTATATCTTTATAATTTCAAAATTCTTAAATAAAGTGATTAGACCAGTTTAAAATAATCTTGGTCATATAAAACAAAATTAAAGATATGCTGAGACAGACAGGATAAAAACATGGCCAGTTTCGCTTTTTAATGGAGAGACTTGCTTTCATGTTCAAGAGCATCAGTTTTCACTCAGCATTTTGGGACAATAAACCACAGATTCTCAGATGACATCATGCACTTTTTATGAGTTTATTATCCCTCTTGTGTGGCTTATGGTTTAGGAAACGTATTTCCTTTCAGCAGACTTTCCTTTTAGGCTCCTGATTCTGCTGGTATGTGCTGATTAATGTATGCATGATAATGCAGAGAGTGGCTACTCCATTAAGTAGGACATTTTTAGAATAAAGTTTGTTTTTTCATCTTATCATATCAGTCATATAATTCATATGACACAAGCCATCATACTTAGCATTATAAATCCCTTTTCAATTGGCCTGTAAGGAAACTACTCTGCAGTCTCATTAACAACCAAGAAACCATAAGAATACAATATCTGAAATAATCACAGAGATTGCAAGTTACTCAGTGACAGCCTAATGCCATAGCTAAAACTCTGACTCCGTTTCCAAATGATAAATGAACTACAATACCAAAATAAACCATTATTAAAATAACCTGCTGTCAGTGAGTAGTGATAAGCAAGGATAAGAACGAACTGTAATTTTTCAGTCTCATTAATGCAAATGATGACCTACACAAACAGGTTGAAATATAAAATATTGGAAGAAAATATTTGCAATTGTTTGTTTCAGAAAATGTAATGGTGGAATAGTGTGTATGTTGAATTAATGAATAGTAGTATAACATATTTCTAGATTATACATATTGCTCAGAACCTTTAGTAAATAGCACAGCAATGTGTGTTGTGCCACTAGTACTGTCATATACTATCTTGTAATTTGGTACTCTGGGCTCATACCGCATGTCCGTGAAATATGGCATTGTATTTGTTGTTGATGATGTTTATATGTTACATGTGTCACAGCAATTCTGTATAGTGAAAATCATGGCAGATGTTCATATAAGTGAGGTTAATGCTAAGGTATGCAAAGGTGGAAGGGGATTGATCACCGAGTCAGCGTCATAGTGATTTTATACCTGATCATCCACTCCAAAGTTTAGCTACAAGAACATCTAAGCGATTATGGTATATGCAGTGATGGTGTTCATATGAAATTCATTTTTATTTATGCTTGTATAGCAGTGGTTTGTGAGTCGAGATTTTGATACTTCTGACACTAAATGCATCATGTTACTGTTGAGTCCCCCAAAATACTTTTTTCTGTTTTGAAAGGTAGTTAAGAGAGTTGATTCATTATCTATAGCATACTGTTACACAATAATAAATTTTAATAAACTAACTGTAGGAAATGTGTCTCTGAAAATGGATTACTCTGTTGTGCCACAATGACACATGCTCTAAAATTCACGTGGAACATTTGTGGTTTTCTAATGGTGCAAGATGCATTTCTTAGCTATCTTTCATACTGTTCCACAGACATGTTCATCTGCAAATGTTTTTGCTGTAAGTCAGATATTCATTTACTAATGCTGGTAGTGATGTAATTATGGCATTTGCCACTTATTGTAGTTGTAGGTATGCTGCTGCAGATGGTCACTAACTGGCTGTGGCTATGTGTCTGTGTATGCCATGGGTTGGAGTACACCTTCCTTTTTATATTTTATACTATGCATGTTGACAGAATCGGATATACCACCATTATTGGTTTGCTTCTAGGAACTTACTTTGAAATTCCTGCTGCGCTGTTAGGATAACCTGCTGCTGACATATTGCATGGATGACATCATCTGCAATATGCAGATTTGAGGGAATGTCACCATACTGGCCTGCTGACATGTATTAGACGTCAGTATATAGACCAATAGTTTTATTATTTTGTTGATGTGCTGCTATACAGCTGTGTATTGAGTAAAGCTGTAGAACAGTTTGAAGAGCTCCACCATTCACTGACAGGGCAGATGTACTTAGGTTCATTAGGTTACTGTTTGATTTATTGTGTATTTTTAAGATGTCTTCATTCTTGTTTATATCTGTACATGGTTTATGTACTGTTATGTTTCTGAAGTTTTTTTTTCCTTATTTTTATTTTATGGATTTTTTGCTAGTTTCTCTCTATGAACTGTTTGATTGCCTTCTGCTAGAAAATTCTATAACATTTTTAAGATGTAGTGTTAATGCTGTTTCCCATATTTCAATTTTAATTTTTTTTTATGCATTAACCACATAAGCAAACTTGCCTTCGCAGACCCTTTTCAACCAGGACTTGAGTCACAGGGACAAGTAAAAAAAATTAAACATTTTTTTTTGAAAAAGTGTAGACGGTCAGCACATATGTTTCAATGTTTCAGTGTTATACTGGAGCTAAGGACCTCACAGAAGGTCACTGATAACCCTACTCTATGAATTCAAGGTACTTTAAACTTTATTGCCCAACCACGAGTCAACTTTAGTTTTAACAGCTATTCACTGAGTTTGACTGTGTGATATATAGTGAAGGTTTATCCCATTTCTCAGTTACATGCGGAAACAGATTCTTCTCTAATAAGACTGCCTTTCTTTCTATATCCATTAATATATTATTATTCTGAGTTGCTTGAAGATCATTTAAAAAAATAATACATAGGTTTGCCTGAGTTGCAATATCTCTAGAACACAAATATGCCCAACTCAAGTCTTCCCTTAGGATCCTATGACTAACACTATGAAGGACTAATTGTTTTAAATGGCTTTCATAACTAAACTCCCTCAGATACCTGATGTGCCTAGTATAAAACTTTGAATCCACCTCAGTTTTGTAATGTTCTTGCTATTATATGGGCCAAATCCAGAACTAGGACCAATTCAACCAATGGCTTTACCAAGTTTTTAAAAAGGGGAACCGATATCTCTCTACTTTTAGAAAAATTAGTGCACAGTAGTAGTTTTATTGCACAGAAGCACATCCTAACCACCTCAGTAATATAACGGCAATATATTGGAGATTATTATGCCAAGATATTTAAAGGTGGAACACACAGAAATCATGTCATAATTTAAGGCATAAGAATCATTATTATTTGGCCTATACGCACCATTTTATATTTCCTGCTACTAAAGGAGACTTGATTTTCAAATGCTAATAAGTAAAGGTCATTCATGCAGTCCTACAAAATGTTTCTGATCATCAGCTGATGTTATCATACTAGGAACCTTTGCAACATCTGAGAATTTTGAGACCCAACAATTAGGGCTAGTTGGCATAATTGATATGAATGCATAAAATAAGAAAGAATGCAACACTGAGCCTAATAGAACACAGTGTGCTACTTCAAAATACTGTGAATGTACACCTCTAACAGTCACTAAGGACTTCATATGATAAAACTAGTTGGTTATTCACTGTCTAATATATGTGTTTGGTTAAAATTCAAAGTGCTTCAACAACTGCCTTATGAGGGATGGCATTGAAAACCAATGCAAGATCCAAAGCATAGTATCTACTGGAAACTTTTTTTATCATACGTTGTTATTATATCCATGTAAAAAGATGCCAGGTTCATGACACAATACTTACCTTGCATAAACACATGCTACTATAATAAGTTAGTGTAGTACTGAATGTTTGCATGCATTTTATAAGCACCATGTCAAAACATTTCTCGATGGTACTGGTTAAACTGGTAATAGTGCCCACAACCCTCCTGGACATCAGCAGTCATTACTAAATACAGTCCTGGGTATTGATTACACAGCTAGGCTTGAAATGGCATCCGGTTTGATAGCCTAGTAACCTCCTATGATCCTATCTCCTATACTTCCCAGCAAAACACTAGTTGTTTATGAATTGCAGTAATGCTTGTTTTCTGATAGTAGAAAGAAGGCCATCCTGTAATGACTGTTTCTAAAATAGAACTAATTGTGGTCAAATCAGTTCCTTCACATTTACTAGAAAATGCCCATTCAAATTATTTATCTCTAGAGGGATGTACTTATTAATTTTACTGAGAGTTTCAGAAATTCATTCCTGTTGGATTTGTGGGCATTTCTCATGTGCAGCTTATATTAAAACTGATTAATGAATAAGTTCACATAAAAGATGCAAAGAAAATCCTAACAAGTAATTCCCCAATAACCTTCATATCAGTTATCAGGTTGTTACCATCTTGTAAGGCCATATTGTCTAAGTTTATACCCTTACATTCCTTTTCATATTTGTAAATGATTTCATGCTACCTTTACATTTGTAGCCAAGGCCTATTAATTGTTTTTCTTTTCTTTTTTTGCACTCCTTACTGCTTTCCCAAACCTACTATTAATCTCTTTATATCCATCCTTCCTTTTTATTTCTAAACAATTCATTTTTACTTCTAAACAATCAGTACTCCTCCAGGAAGTGGGTCTATATTATAACATTGAAGTCTAAAAACTTTGAATGTTATAATATCGAACCCAGTAGAGTGAACGCTTGAAATAGCGAAGCTGCAGAACGCCGAATACTTTCCTAGGGAAAATATTCAGTGGGCCATTTCTGCAGCTTCGCTATTTCCTCAACTGTGGAGTGAAGGTTACGGACCGGGTTAAGGTAAGTGTACGAATGAAGGTGAGTGTGCGATTGGGCATGGGTTAGGTGAGTTAGGGTTAGGGCGCGGGTCAGGTAAATGTGCGATTGCGTGGATGTGACAGTTTGGGTGGGGTAGGTGAGTTAGGGTTAGAGAGCAGGTAAGGTGAGTCTGCGATAGTTAGGGACCTTAGAGTTAGGGTTGGGTTAAGGTAAGTGGATAGCTAGTGGTGTATGTCTGGTTTAGTGTAGGGTTTTGTGAAGTGTATATGTGTGGATTATTTATTTTGGTGTGCTTGAGTTGTGTTTATGTTTGTCGGAACAGCAAATTTTTTCCCTGGGAAAAAATTCGCTATTCTGACTGTTCGGTTTTCTGGTGTTTCGATTGAATGGGTTCGATATTGTAACATTCGATGTTTTTAGACTTCAATATTATAATATAGACCCCAGGAAGTGCAGTAGACTTTAAGAAGACAAAAGTTTGAACCCACTTAGTTTACTTTGAAGATCAGCGGCAATCAACATCCCTTCCCGGATTGCTAACTTTACCGGTGTGCATGCACAGGCTGCTTGATCACTGCTAGTGCAATAGATCTGATAAGATCATGCTAATCTGCAAAGAAAAGCAAAACCAGTTACACATAATTTAACCAGTGCCTTTTTTTACTGGTCATGATTGTGCATTCCATACCCAGTATTTCCCAATTAGTATATTTTCTATTTTGGTCAATTTTTGTCTCTCACTACTCCCCCCCTTTATGTCTTGTCTACAGACAAGCATGCAGCTTTGCTGCATCTCTATGAATCATGCTAATTATGTAGTTATTGCATCATAGATTCATATGTTCATACTAGGCTAAAGACTACCAGGGTCTTTTCAAGCCTAGCCGTGCAACCCAGCCCAGTTTTTTCTAAGTTCCTTAGATGCCTATATGATGGGGGATGTTAGAGGTAGCAAAGGGTTATGTGTATGGGGGTTATGTTAGTTGGGGATTAATTTACTTACCATTGACATCTGTCCATCAGAGACAAGGAGGCCAAACCAGGGATAAATTTACAATTTCCCATTCAATGATCAAGCTTTCTTTTGAATATGGTCAAGGATGAACTCTGCTTGATGTAGATGGGGAGCTTATTCTGTAGTGCAGGGATCCTTTGAGATACATATTGACATAGCTCTTAACCTCTTAGCACAAAAAGTCTAGAAAATGCCTAAAATAATGGGGAGACAAAGAACTAAAAATATGGACATATTTTAAATATGGCTGTTAAAAACTTAAACCCCGGGATTCATGAAGCTCGGCACAAGGACGACGTTGGCCTTGCACCTACCATGCGGCGTAGAGACTACGCAGCAGCACCACATGTATATTAATGAAGGTGCGCTGCCGTAATGGCCGCGTGCATAGGAAACGTGTACTAGTGCAGGGGGCATGTCCAAGCGCTGCACGGAGGCGTGAACATGTTGGCTGCATACGCGCAACCTAAAATGCTGACTAGTACAGCCTGCCTCTAATAGTAATCACTCCTGTCAGTGTCCGTGGATACTGAAATTTATGCAAAGCATACAAGACATTTTTGCGAACACCACAATAAAAGGTAAACACAAAGGCACATAGCTGAATAGTGAGTCCCCGTCCCTCGAACAGATGATATTTAAAACCCCGTGCCTGTATTCCATTGTAGTGTTGCTAGTTATACCAAGTGGAAATGAAATGCATCGTGTTAGTGCGCTGCCAATTGCTAAGCCTAGCCCAATGGTTAGGGTTACCACCTGTCCTACATTGTGAGGGACAGTCCCCCTCTAGGCAGGTGTGTCCATACCAAAATCATTATAAATGTCAAATGTCCTGCTTTAGTAGGACATAATTATGTCCCATATTTTATATAATAGTCCCTTACAATACTTATTTCTGTATATAAAATACCTAAATGTTACAAGAAACAGAATAAGCAAGTAAACGAAACAGAATAAGCAACTACACCGCTACAACAATAAATGCTTATATTTAGGTAGAAAACTAAAGTACTATCCTTTGCAATGACCGTGGGTATGTGTTGGCCTGTAAACTCTGATGTGTGTCCAGAAAATGTCCCATCCAGGTCATATGAAAAGGTGGCAACCCTACCAATGATCAGAGCATTCGCCTAATATCTGCCCATTCGCTGTCCAAGTCGTCCTTGTCAGAACGGCCCATAGATGAACGGGTATTACCCGGGTCTACTTACCATGTCATGAAAGATAAGTATTTGCGTGTACCTATGTGTGTGAAGTACAGCATGTGGATGATCAGAAATGCTAGGGTAGTCCTCACAACCATATTGGTCCCAGAGATATGTAGTGTATGCAGTGTGTTCTGTTGACTGTGACATGGGCCATCAACTAGAGAAGCGAGGGATGGTGTCTGTGGAATATGGGGGTGGGGGGTGAAGGGTAATGTAATAATTCGCCAAGGGGAGACTGGGTTGGATGCACAATAGGTGAACTGGAGGTCTATGAGGGAGCAGTGGGTGAATCAGGAAGATAACCAAAGAACAAATATTCACATCCGCAATACAATCCCACAAACATGTGAACATTAAAAAGTGCAATACACATGTACAGAAATGTTACGGGCACATACCCACATAATGGTCTGGCCCGAACTGAGCCATCCAACCCCAACACACCTGGATACATATTTGAATACCCATCATCCCCTTCACAGCACACCCCGCCCCTTCCTGAACATCCACCAAAACCACCCATACTCAGGCTGCTAGATAGGCGCAGCCATATCTGCACATAGTGACCCGTACCCATATCTAGTAGGCAGTCTCACCCTAGGCAGTCTCAGGATTGCAAACTATGTATCCCTTGCATGTATAACCCTACCTTACAGCTGTAAAGCAAAGAAGGTCATCGTTCCCCACAATTTTTGGATATCCCTCATGGGATAAGTATCTGTTCTAAACATTAGATTTGGTGTCACGACACGATGTCCAGTCCTGTATACATCTGTACACAAGTTGTATGAGCAGTAGTTGTCCACAAGACTGCTTATCCTCCAGTCAGTCCTGCAGAACCTACGACCCGGGATTAAACACCCGACCATGATGCACATCTCCCCATGTGCATTATCGGGAATATATACCTTACACATTCGCATAGTGACAGTCGGATATAGGGTGCTTAAGGTGCTTTAAAGCAGACGTAAGTAGGGTTACCACCTGTCCCACCTTTTGAGGGACAGTCCCTTTTTGGGCAGTTGTGTCCAGACCAAATATAATATAATGGCAAATGTCCTGTGATTGTAGGAAATACTTATGTCCCATATTTCATGTAACAGTTGCATAAAACAGTTATTTCTGTATGTCAAATACTTAAATGTTACAGGAAACAGATTAAGCAACTAAACTGCTACAAGAATAAGCTTTCATTTAGGCAAATAAGTAAAGTTCTAACCTTTGTACTGACCATGGGTATGTGTCGGCCTGTAAAATCTGATGTGTGTCTCGAAAATGCCCCACTTTGGCCATTTGAAAAGGTGACAACCCTAGACGTAAGCGGGTATGTATGCGCGACGGTAAGTGGTGGTGTTTCAATGGTATGGGAAATGTAAATAAGCATGTAGGTGTATTTGCATGTGTATGTACAGACCGATATATACACACACACACACACATATATATATATATATATATATATATATATATATATATATATATATATATAGATATATAGATATATGTAGATATGAAGAATGAACATGGTCACAATATAGCAGTCATAACGAATGTGAAAGGAAACAGCAGCAGAAATCCCTGTAATAGTTAGTGCTGCTATAAATCAGGATGGCCATAGGTGAGCACACCTCTGCATCCCCAACCACAGGTAGGATGCTAAATGTGGAATGAACGATCTCCCTGTGCTAAGTCTGACTTTCAACTAGGTACAGGGCAGTCCCGGTCCCCAGTCGGACAAGCCTAAACCCAGATGACCATATTAACACCCTAACAATTGAACACATGTATGTGCCAGGACTATAGGCTTTGGAGGTCTGAATATCCTCAGAGTGAGTCAACATGCGGCACGGGTCCAGAGCAGTAGGGAATAGGGAATGGCGCATGTGTAGTAGTGCGGTTTTCCCAACAGGAAAATGGATGCCTGCTGTGCAAGTGAAGTGATGAGGCATGTGTTTGGGTAACTATTAACCATGGGTATACATATAAATGAAGCAGAACACCAATAGTGTAGTGGTTAGAGCATCCGCCTAACGAAAAGACGTTCAAGTTCGACAATAGCACATATCATTTTCATTGTGGAATGAATGTTGCTCTGCTGTAAAGCCAGCATTTAAACATGTAAAGGTGAACATGTGTATCGCATAAGACTATTAACCAGATCCTTTCAATCAAAGTGGTATTGTCATAATGAATAAGGCACAACTAAGCACAAATAAGCGGCAGTAAACTGATGTAACGCACAGTAAGCATAGGCGAGTGTGCCTGCGCGGGTGTAAGCAGCTCCCAGCATAGGAAATGTGTGTTTGTATGTACAGATGTAATATATAAATATATATATATATGTATATATATATATATATATATATATATATATATATATATATATATATATAGATAGATATATATATATATATATATAAAATATGCACACACACACACACACATATATATATATATATATATATATATATATATATATATATATATATAAATATCTATAATATATATATATATATATATATATATATATACACACACACACACACATATATGTGATTATAGATATATATCTATATACAGAGAAAAAAAAATATATAGATATATATATATATATATATATATATATATATATATGTATGTATATGTATATATATATATATATATATATATATATATATATATATATATATATATAAAGAATGGACATTGTAACAATAAAGCATACACAGGGGATGTGAAGGAAATCAAGGGAAATGTTGATATTATATAGTGCTTTCAGCGTATGCCATAAAAAGCTGCCCAGGAGTGAGCAGAGCACCACTACTCACACCACAGGCAGGGTTTTACCAGTGGGAGTAACATTGTTGAAATGCTACGTCTACTTTACACACAGACTGAATGTAGTCCCATGCTGGGACCTCCACAAATTGGGAAGCGCAAATGGCCGGAGTCCATAATCCCAGGAAATGCACATATGTGCAAATATATATGGCGGGAGACCGTGTGAATACACGAGGTGGGACAAAATGTGTGTAGGGCCCCAAAAGCTCTGGAGAGGGCAATGTGTAAAGGTGTGTCATGGCTGCGATAACAAATGGATAATAGATGTTACGCGTGTAAATTTAACACAGGTGAGGTGGAGTAACTATGGGTATGCAATTATGGATCCAGGCGTGCCAGGGTTGGATGGGCCAGTTCTAATGGACTGCCCTGTGGAGGTCAGCTAGGTCGTAATAGGTATATATGCATATTCACATGCAGACAACAATATATGTTGAAATACAAATTCTGTAACACATGCATTCCATGTGTTGACATAAATAATAGGAATGTGCCCATACAAACATTGACAGTAGATGGAATAATAGGCTGTGCAGAAGAGGGACGGGTCAAATCACACTATCACATTCCAATTACCATCGGTAATCCATACATGAACATATAGCGACATCTGTCCTCTGCATTATGTGCTACTTACCGATTACAAGATAACTGGAGTGAAGTGTCGGTGTTATAATGAATAAGGCACTAGTATGCTGGTGAAGCATATATAAACACCATTACGCATATGTAAGTGCGTATGAGCGGAGAATGTATTGACACACAGATGTACATATATATAACAATATATATATATATATATATATATATATATATATATATAACAATATATATATATATATATATATATATATGTGTATAGACATATATACATATATATATATATATATATATATATATATATATATATAAAACAGCAAGATATGAATATACATGTATGAATACATACGTAGATATATCTGTATATATTAATGTAAATATATATATATATATATATATGTTACAGTAAATATACACATGTATTTACCTAGGTTATGTTACAGCAGTTACGGGTAACATATGTTTAGACCAGGCATATGTTGGTGGGAAGTCCAATCAACAAACGTCTAACTCCCACCCCCCAGCTAGGCCAGTGCGACATACAGACACGCAATAAAGGTAAATACAACACTGCTTCTCAGACCACTGGCAGGAAACTACCAGTGGGAGAGATCTTAAAGGTCTGCACTTTAAACATGGACAGCGACGTACCTTGTGGGACACTAGAAATTTGGTACTTCCAGCCAATGGGAGTAAACACGACCAGGATGTAGCTGTACACAGAACAGTAGGTTGTGCAAGCCTGAAAACACATGGGTTGACACAGCGTACGACATGTGTCCTGACACGGGGAGAGTGGGCAGTGTGTAGGGGTGTGTTCATATCCCACCTGCGCCCACAGTAAGGATGAGTGCTGTAGAGTAGTGGCAGGTAGGAGAACTATGGGTATGCGATTATGGGGCTAGGCATGCATGTGTTGGCTGGCAGACACGTATTAGGACCGCCCCGTGGGTGTAAGTAATATTCCGATGTGGGTATAGCAGACGCCCATTCCTCCCAAACCTTAAGAGCACATAAACGTAAACCACTGGGGGAACACATAGGGACCATATCATTGAACTGTTCCCGATTACCAGGGACGTCCGTGATTATGAATCAGAATCTAACACAGTCCCAACTAAACCCTCCTAGAACTAGTGATATTAGGAGGAAAGGTGGCGGAATACACGTAATGAATAATGACAACATGTAAGAGTCATAAACAGCATGTACCTCAGACAATGCGTATGAATACATATGTGCTCTGTGTCCGTCAATGTGTCAGGTTAATAGCACCAACCTTCTAAATGTGTCCTTGAGGTCGTTATGCAGTGTCCCTGATTCAGTGTTCATTCTTCCCCATTCGTATGAGAGGTCTGATAGTGAGAGAAAGCGCATGTTCCGCCGACTACCTTAGAAAGTTGATAGAATAATAGGGTTGGGGTTACCACCTGTCCACCTTTGCGAGGGACATTCCCCTTTGGGCAGTTGTGTCCTGCAAAATAACTGTAATTATGACAAACAACCTATGATTTAGGCAAAGATTAACTATATTGTCTGTAGTAGTTGCATAAAACAATTATGTTCACCTGAAACACCTAAATGTTATAAGTAACAGTATAAGCAACTATAATACTACAAGAGTAACCTGTTATTTAGGCAAAACAGTGAAGTACTCCCCTTTCTACTGGCTGTGGGTGTGTTGCCCTGCAAAGTCTGATGTCTTTACATACAGGTCCTATAGGGTTGCCACCTTTCCAAATGGCCAAAGTGGGACATGTTCTGTAGAAATGTCAGACTTTCCAGAACAAAACATACCTACAGCCTTGTATAGTACAGGATTATACTTATTTGCACAAATAAAAGCTTAATCTAGTTACATTTGAATTGCTTATGCTATTTCACATAACATATAGAAGTTTCATATATAAAATAACTGTTTTATGCAATTATTAATGGAACGTAGAATATAATAATGTCCTGTAATCGGGACATTTGCTATGTCTTGATTATTTTCACAGTGTCCCTCGCAAAGTGGGACAGGTGGTAACCCTAAAGTCCCATTTTGGCCAATTGAAAAGGTGGCAAACCTATAATAGGTATGTGGTAGCATGACTCGGCCGATGGATGTGGCTCCCACAACTCAACTACTTGTCTGTATTGCAGAGTCTCGGTTCCCATGTATCAGCCAGATGGGAGCAGACTGTATGCGAAACACACAAATATGATTAATTCACTGGACAGGCTGCTGATTCTGTACAGTCGAACCCCATGCCATCGCCTAATGGGCAGCCATTCCCGATACTGTAGTCAGGGGCGGCCTTAGGTTAACTGGTGCCCTAGGCAAAGGGCACAATGGCACCCCCCCATCGCACCACCCAGTGCCCCCATCCTGGTCTACCTACACCAAATAAATACTGGTAAAGTGCCCCCACTAAAGCGGCGCCCTAGGTGGCCACTTAGTTGACCTATGCCTAAGGTCGGCTATGACTGTAGTCATGTAGTCCGATGTGATAGGCATCACAAAGTGGGAGCAGATTGTTAGAAGAACACACAAATATGAATGATTCACCGGACAGGCCGCTGATTCCATACAGTCGAACGCCATGCCATCGCCTAATAGGCAGCCATTCCCGATACTGTATTCATTTATTCTGATGTAATAGGCATCACAAGGAGGGAGCACATTGTATGAGGTACACACAAATATGATTGTGTCACTGGACAGGCCGCTGATTCCATACAGTCGAACGCGATGCCGTCGCCTAATGGGCAGCCAGTCCCGATACTGTAGTCATGTAGTCCATTGTAATAGGCATCACAAGGTAATATTGTGGTCCTCGCTCACACCCAGGGGTGTGAGTGACAGATGCAAGCACCAATTTTGGTGCATTTGCAAGTGTGGGAGCGAGCAGGTGTAAGCATATTTGGCTACCAGTATGCAAGTATTGCACTGGTTAAGCAATGTAGAGGCTAACCGAGCGTAAGAGGCTGTAACCAGAGGTCAGCAGTTCCTAACACCGTGCACACCCATGCACACCTGCTCCCAACAGCTTTAATGTGCCTTACTCCCTCCGTATCCAATGGGCTTGTTCTGCCCTTGAACCAACTAAATGTCCTTTGCAAGGGTCGGAACCAGGACCCTGCTCACACAGCTAATGTGTATTACCAATACGCCATGGCAGATATACAGGCAATGGACAGTATCATAAACATATCATACAGCGCAGTCATTCAACAGTATAGGAATGTATCCCATCATGTAGATGTACATGCGAGTGTTTATGTCCAGTATATAGGTACATACATAGAGATGTATCAAGAACATACCATGTGGCAACAAAGCATTACAAACAAATGAAACGGGAAACACCAGCGACACCTGTTATTATGTATTGGTGTTGCTCTATGTGATCACAAGACTCCCTCAGACAGACATGTGTCAGTCATACACGCAAATAGTTGTACATTGGCCGTATACATCACTCTGTGCATGTAATGTACATTAACACAACAGTACCTGCCCAATCATTATGTGGGAACAGTACTCTTGCAAGGTGCTGTATGCAACATCATCATCATGATAAAGGTAAATGGGTAACCATAGAGGGACCGGTAGTGTTTTGTGTACAATGGGGTCATCATCCTCACGTGTACCTGGACCATGTAGGAGTGATGTGCATACCAGGATTGCGCGCCTGAGTGACAGGGGTGAGGATAACAGTAGTATATTATGATGCATATTACAAGGGTTTCATGCATCCAGTGGGCACTTGTGTGTAATGGACAGCTATGTATAGGGCAGATGATGTCCTAGGAGCCGAATGGCCTTATGTGTCCGTAGGTGAGGGTCAGATGTTGAGGAAGAAGTGTAGGTATGGCTGTGGAGGATAGGTAGGATCACAGAAAAGACAGCATACAGGGTTGATATATGACATGTGTGGGGGGGATACACCCTGGATGGGGATGGGTCTTCGGCATTCAAAAGCCCATGGGAACAGTGGGATGGAGGTCCCCAGCCATGGGCAACTGCCACTGCATCTACACAGCTGCAAAGGAGGCAGTTCTGGGGGCTGTCCGGGACGGGCAGCATCACCCTGTAAATGTGACACTCTGCCCTTGAACTGGTGTATCTGGCTTCGTAACCCCTTAGGTATCCACCAGTGAAACACGTCCGGCACTGCACGACAGCAGATATGTACCTGTCTGGTCCTGCTCCCAAAGGGGACATGCTCCATCCTCAGTGGTACCACATGCAATCAGCTAGAGGAGGACTGCAATAGGTGCAGAGGCCATCACCTGACCATTTCCATCTCTTACAATACACATGCTGCTGCTGTGCAGGTGTACACCTTCACATCCACCAGAGAGTGTGCAGGCAGGACAGGCAAAGTACACCAGGGAAGGGCTTGGAGACTTAACCATAAGCATCATCTGCCACACGCCGAATAGTACAGGGGCAAACCCCTGACTACTCATTACTATTACATGTGCATGACGTTACTACATGTGCCACAAAAGCGACATGTTGCTGTGCTGTAAGAACATGTATGTAGGTGAGTGAGTGCCATCTGCAACAGATATAGTAGACATTCATTAGGTGTGGCACACGTCAATCCATGTGAACGGATGCCATTGTCACCACAACCACACTCTCTAATGGACACGCATTGACACCTTTTCCAGGTCCACAAATACACAACGTAACTACTTAGTGTGCCACACTGCAGTAATATCTGGAGGTTCTATGGGCTAGGTCATGTGAAAGTGCTTGACAACTGTTGGTATGCCAACAAGGTTTATACTCGGAGTGACTGTGGTTGGGAGCATCACAACCCAAACACAGACACAGGGTGCCAGTACTGGCATGCAGGTATGCATTGCTCCATGGGTTTGTAGTGTTTGGCTGTGCCAGATGGCTGTACAAGGCTGGGTGAGGGGTAATCCTTGCCATTGCATCACCCGACAATGGTGTGCAGTGCAGGGGTGTAGTGTCTGCAATGTCTCACACAGATGGGTACTGCATTATCTGGCCTGACATCCTGTTTACCAATGTGTAGGGCAATAGCTTTGCAATGCATGCCATGTCTGTGTTTGATAGTCCTTCACATGGACATTGCCTGGGATGTAAATGTTCCACAATACTTTACAGTGACATGTACAGGCATACCTGGTTTGGCAGACACATGTAGTGTACACATCCTGTTATACCCCGATATGCCAGTACTGGCCTGGAGTGGCGACACCTGCTTATAGTGAGCAGTTCGGCCCTGCACCTGCATGGATAGTATGATACAGGTATTCTGTGGTGTCAGTGGCATGAGTCCATACAGGGCACATGTGTACAGCATTGTTTGGCCTTAGTGGATCACATTTGATGGCACCACATATGTTGCAGACACAGCTATGTGGAACATAGTGAAGGCACAATGTCCGCATATATGTGCCCATTGTACCGCTGTACAGGGTGCCATGTCCTCTGCAGGCCACTGCATTCACACCATGCCTACTATCTCTCCTCAATGTGCATGTTACTAGCAACATAGTGGGATATCTTAGGCAAGGTTGTTTGTGCATGGCACATGGGTGCGGGACATATACCGGATACTAGTAGGGCTGCATACTTAACTCAACAGGCCTTTTGCCAGATGTATGGGTATGGCTTGCCAACACAGTGCCATGGCTGACTGACAGCTATACTCCTCGTGAGGTGGCCAATGTGTCATAAGACGGATACAATATAGGAAAACTACAAAACCCGCTCCCAAACATGTCCAATGGTAAGACAATCATGGCCACCTCTACACATGCTCTGACAGACAAACACACACTTGCCATGTCCTGTATACAAACCCCTACTGTATCACACTGCAGCAACACGCGTTTAGGGCATGTGCTACGGTGAATACTACAAAGCACTTTACTTGTCTGATGCAGGCAGACACATACATACATACACACACACACACACACACACACACACACACACACACACACACACACACACACACACACTTGGCATGTCTGGGATTAGAACACCTACCTAACTACTTTACTACACTACAGCATTATGCAGTTACAGAACGCACTACCAAGATTACTGGGACACAGCACTCCCAGAGGTGTATTTGTAGATGGGTGACATTATCGGCCTTGCTAACGGTGGGTATAAAAAATGTATGAAGTGTGAGCAGTGTAAAAGCATTACTCAGTTCTCAGACAAATGGACACACACACACACACACACACACACACACACACACACACACACACACACACACACACACACACCAAGTGTGGGACTAGAACACCGACCTAACTACTTTATTACACTACAGCATTACGCAGTTGCAGAACATGCTACCGAGATTACTAGGACACAGCACTCCTAGAGGTGTATTTGTCGATGGGTGACATCATCGGTCTTGCTAACGGTGGGTATAAGAAATGTATGGAGTGTGGGCAGTCTAAAAACAATTTACAGTCCTCTGGCAAATGGTGACAGACATACATACACACACACACACACACACACACACACACACACACACACACACACACACACACACACACACACACACACATGCCAGTGGCGGGAACGGAATTTACAGATTACTATTACAATACTACATACTTACGAATCGCACCACACAGACTGCACATTTCAAGGCTGTCATTATGACCTTCTGGGAATGCGGACATCAACAGGGATGCTGGCAGTTAAGATGTACATGCCTGTGAACCTGTGTGTTTAAAGTAGGAATCCATCCTGACCTGGATTATGCCCATCTGTGGAATGGACGACCACTACCACTATACAGGGTTACAATGGCCATGCCCATACACAGAGGCACATAACCAACACAAGGTTTCACTCGGCATGCTCACACACTTAGTAGCACAGGGCTGTTCGGAATGCACTATGTGTCCATCTACACAAGGATATACTGGGCATGCTCATACACTTAGCAGCACAGGGGGCATGCTCACACACTTAGTAGCACAGGGCTGGTCAGAATGCACTACTTTGTGTCCATCTACACAAGGATATACTGGGCATGCTCATACTCCTAGTAGCACAGGGCTGACTGGGATACACTCTGATGCTAAACACGGAAGGCCACAGTGGCCATGCTATTACAGGTAGATGTAAAGAACACATTGTAATGCCACAGGAAGAGTCAGTACAATTTGTAACATGTGCAATACAGCTGTGCATCTGTCATACATAACATAAGCTAGGCAGGTCTGAGATTCACAGTACTGGCATGTGTGGTTGTGTGTGTGTCCATATATGTCATGTATTGTGGGGAATACATCTCAATTGTTACTCACTCTCCTGTACACTAGTGTACACATCTGTATAGACTGCAATGTAGAAAGCAGGACATAGGCAGGGGCGTGTATCTCACACATGTGAGGTATCTGTATGTGCGTGACATAGGTGTATTAAATACTGAATGCCACAGTGTGTGTATGTAGGGCTGACTGGTCCCTGGGGTGAGGATGTATGTTACCATACCGAACTGATAAGACCCCTCCCCCCATCCAGGTGATGCATTCTACTATCCGTGTTGATGTCTCCGATCTTAGGCCGTACTGACTACCAGTACATGTGTATTCTCTGTGGCGCATTATGTAGGTGCACAGTACTATAATAATGATTTGCACATAGGGAGGGGCCCTCACCTCACTAGTAGCAACTATGTGCGAGTGTGTGTTACTGTGTCAGTGAATCCGTGAGTGTGTGGGTGTGCTATAGTGTCACTGAATACATGTGTGTCAATGCCTGGGTGTGTGGGTGCGGTTGTGTGTTGGCATCCTGTCATGGGAATGTGTATTACTGATTCCCAATGAGGCATCACACTTCCCACTGGCCTCTACCCTTGTAATCAGCTAGTCCACTCTCTTACCTCACCACTCCATGCAACTGTACCTGTGATGTCACCCTTTATGGATGTCACGTCTGTGGCCACAGTAGCTTAATGCACAGCTATCATGCTCTTGGATCGGTAGACGTGTTTGTAATGTGGGACATTCTCACTGGTATGTGGCAGCTACACGGTGCATGCTGGTATATTCATACATACCTGTGAGTAGTCCACATTCACATACGGGACACTAACTGCAAACACTGACACGTGCAATTAGACATGAAGGAGGACAGCAGAACATCATGACCAACATGCAGTTGCTGTTGTTACACAAGACACATACTGTTAACAGTACAAAATGCATTGTACACCTGTAGTACATGGTATATCTGCTGCCTGTCAACATTACTCAACAATTGTAAACTACACTTATCTTCCCAGTCTGTTCACCCTGTGCATCAGACCATATGAGCATGTCCCTGCACCGATGGTGTGGATGTCAGGGATGCGGCACAGGCATCATCATATGCACATGGTGATAATGTTTGCCAGAGGCTTAGGCTGCACCATTGGATGACATCATGAGTGTGGGTTTGGGCCTTTGATCTAATTGGGCATGTGTGGATGTTATGCATGTGTGTGTTATGGTGCCCTACATATGTTTCCAGTGTGTGCGTGTATGTATGCACACAGTTCTTCCATGTGTCTGGCCTACACATGGGTATTATTGATAGCTGCAGACTGTACAGGCGAGGATTTACAGTTCACGGTGTCCATCCACGGACATGTGACCTGTGCCTGCCAGGGGTTGCACGGGTACTACCAGGCAGAGGTGCAGATTGGGTACTGTCTGATGTCACTTGCCCACTGGAACCGTGTCCCTGCTGGGACCATCCTGGGCTATGTGCACGTGGCCTGCTGTGTCGTGGTGTTACTGCTACTGTTACCCCCACTATGGAAGTAGACATGTGAGGTAGCTCGTACACATAGACCTGACACAGGTGATGTAGAAGGCCTACGTCCACTTGCCCAATGACTCACTCCTAACAGATGTTCCAATACAGACAGCTCACACTCGCGGAATGTCATGCCATGGTCAAGGACTCCAACCATCTCACTCAACCATCTATCCAAAGCTTCAGCAATCTGCTGTTGAGCATTTAACATTGCCTGGATGTTGTTTAAAGAATGGACAGCAGCCCTCTGTAGCCTCCGATCTTCTCTGTTGCACCATTCAGCACATGCCTGTGCCTCCATTACAGCCTGAAACATGCGTCTGGTGACACCAGCTGCTGCACACTGTCTTGCAGGAACATGTTGGCCAGAGGTCCTCCTACGAGCAGTACTGGCCACGTGCCTGTGTGGGGCACCACCAGTCATTTGGCTGACACCATGGTGTGCAGGCACACCTTCCATAACCCCCGCACTTTCCTGTTCCAAGCTACCATGTGCCAACTGTCCTTCCTCTATGGCTACTGGTGATGGGGTATGTGCAGGCATAGGATCTATGTGCAGGGATGAGGGGGATATAGATGGAATGGCAACCAATGGCACAGTTTCAGCCCCTGACAACTCTGCCTGTGACTCAATCATACGTTCATCATCACTGCTAGAGTCTGTGGGGACACTAACATCAGATGCACCACAGGAGGGCAATGCACCTACATCACCTGTGAGAGCAGACAAGAACTGTACATTACAATCTAGACAATAGACACACAGACACACATGCATGTGATATGACAGAAGGCGTGCAACATGCATGTGATACGGCAGATGGCACGCAGCGCAGACAATAATAGTGGTAGTTGTCATACATCCCTGGGTTGCACACAACAGCATGCATGTGTCATAGCAGGCAGCATGCAAATTACACAATCATAGTAGTAGTTAGCATACATCCCTGTGTTACACCATGTAGACCAGCACAGGTTAACAGTACACCTGCCTGATGTGTGGCATATGACCTTGACAATCACATGTAGTATGACATGTGATCTGCTGACATGCGCAATGACATGCATACAAGTTTAACACAATGGTGTCTTGTCAAATATACAGTGGGGCAATGGTGTTCCAATGCAGTGTTGTTTGTCAAATATACAGCTGGGCATTGGTGTCCCAATGCAGTGTTGTCTGTCCAACCTACAGATATACTGCACATTTAGCTGATGTGCATGGCCATTGCAGGGAATCATGAGGTGTCTCTATTGCTATACAGTGTGAGTTACAGACAGAGTTCATAGCCATGACTGTGTTCAGATACAATACATATATACTGTGAAATGTGACCCACATCACTGAGGTGTATACACACTAAAGCATGATGTGGAAGTTGTGACACAGGTCACTGATGGGTATACCGATGACACCCCTGCACATCTGCAACCATATTGCTGCTGCTTTGCAACTATGGCCAGACATGGCGAACACTTTGGTACACCATGTCTCACATGACATCTGTGTACCACACACACACACACACACACACACACACACGAGGAACACGTATGACATTGATGTCCGACACCAGCAAGGGGAATGTACTGTATCTGTGGGCTGATGTGGATACTGTACAGGTGACTACTGTCATGTTGTGACACCCTCAAGATGTTCAACATATCTTATGTGGTGGATTGATGTTACGCCTACACAAGATATACACAGGCCTGTAGGATGTCTAGTGTTCCACATCTACAATATGACTATTATACAAAGGCCATAGTTGGACCATGTGTAGCCACTGTATGACAGGGTGTACACACAAGCACATCTCTACTGTGTGTGTTGCTCCATGTCTCTGGCCATCCTCCATAGCCATGTGTGTACATGTGTTGGCCAAATTATTGTGACAGGCATCTATTTCACATGTCTGTGTTGTCCCATATGACATATATGCTCCACTGATGATAGAGTTATGCAGATAAAGGGTGGTATGTGGGATATGTTTTCAGGTTAGGTAGGCAGTGTTGCAGCCAGGCCACTAGATGTTATGGACATGTCAAGATAGCACATCACATTGTGTGACATTCATAGCAGGGCTATGATCCACACCAGTGAATCCTGTGGGCTGGCCATACTCCAGCCCACTGTGTAATACTGTTTGTATTCACCACATGTGTAGTTCTGATCTGTAGTACATGTGCCTAAAGTGAACAGCACCTCCACCATTGTAGGCACAACTGTCCACACATCTGGCAATGACAGTTTGTGAGGATTCTCACATAGTTTGCAAGTGTTGCACATGGGTAGTCATTGTGATACATTGCAGGTCCAACCTGTATATTGCGACAGGACCATACATTATGTGTACATTTTGTAAATGGCCACATGGCAGATAGATTTGTGCATTTTGATTCCTGATAAATAGTAACAGTCTCACCTGCAATGGGCTGCAGTCGCAGCGGAATGCCAGAGGTACCTAAATAGGAGTAACATAGCAGTATGAGCATAATCCATGCCTGTATAATGGCTACAGGGTTCAATGTGCATAACACATATACCAGTGCATTAGACTATACTATGGTGTATGCACATGTGTGCATACACAGAGTAGCATACTATAGTATGCAGCATGTGTGTATACATGCCTTGCATATGATGTTACATTACATATTGTACAGTGACACATGCAACTATATGGAATATAGTTGTTATAGGTGCAGTACTGACTTACCAGGCAACCCCAGGCTCAGTAGTTGAGAGACACCCACCTCCACAATATCGGCTAAGGCTTGTGGACATGGTTCTGCAGGTGTCCCCAGGTTGGCCAGTAGTTCCTCGCTACATGTGAGTGGGGGCTGGCTTGGTGGTCCACCACCTGTTGCACCTTGTTCCCTGGTGATTGCATTCACATGCTGTTTCACCTGTCTAATGAGGTCTGTACAGTGTCTGCACACCTGCTGGCATGTGCGGTTGTGGCCACCAACACCATTAACCCTCCTGCGAAGTTCCATCCTCAGGGCATTGCGCTGCTGTGCATCCTGTGGCACATGGCTGAACAAGATATCATGATTGTCAAGTATATATGGGATGAGGGCCTCATCCTCCAAGCGGGCAAAAGGGGGCAGCCTTGCACGCAGCTTACCTGGAAGACATAATGATGGAGACAGGTCACAGTAACTCACAGAGACATACAGAGCTACAGCTGAACATACATGTGTATCACATTTATTAAGTTTAAATAGTTGTATTTGCAAACCTCCATGACACTGACGTGTTTGTGCCACACACATGTGACACTCAATGTTGAGTGGATATTATCACCATATATGTGTGTGTGTCACCTGATTACATTGCTCATACTCCATGTGGATGCTGTCTTGATGTGGGCATGTCTGTTTGCCTGTACTGGTGTTCCTACCTATCAGCACATGGCTGGATGTGTCCACATTAATGCAGTCATAGGTTCATAGGTTCATAGGGTCATAGGTTCATAGGTTGGTACTAGGCTATCAGCCCTAGGGCCTATCCTAGCCTAGCCATAACAACTCCCTAGTCATTTCTTCCCACACTATTTACTTCCCTGGACGCCTGTCTAGCAGGGTAACTGACGTGATCCCTGGGGTGAATTTCCTTTCTCCCATCCAATCATCAAGGTTTCTTTTGAAGAGGGCCAAAGAGGCACCCTGCTTGACATGTATGGGCAATCTATTCCAGAGTCTGGGGAGTCTCTGGGTCAGGAACCGATCCCTCCAGCATGTTTTGTTTATTGCGATGACAAGGTTTAGATCCCTGGAGCGTGTGACTCTGAGGGATTGGGATTTCTTTAAGTTTAGCATGTCTAACAGCTCTGGGTTTGACATGGCCTTGTATGTTAAGTAGGGATCACCTCTGAGTAGATGATATGCAACAGGGTATAGCTGGAGTTTTTTAAGGTGGTCAGTGTTGGGCATGTGCTTTAGGCCTGTGATTCTTTTAGTGAGGTATTTTTGCAGCCTTTCCAGTTGTTGCAGATGTCTTGAGAGGTATATACCAAATGGGGCGTTGTATTCTATAATGGGTCTAATGAGGGATGAGTACAGTGGGACAATGACCTTCTTTTTTCTGTATGAAAAGCCCTTAGAGATGAGGTGTGCCACATAGAAGGATTTCCTTGATGCTGTGTATATGTCACATATAAGGACTTACACTGCCTTAACAGACATGACCTGTGACCCTGCAGATGTGCTCACATAAGGTTTTACATGTATGTGTTCTGCCATATACAGCTACACGGCACTGTACAGCAATTCAACATTCTGCCATGTATCACCTGTGTTGCACATGTGATACACATGGGACATTTGCTAGCCAGATGGTATTTGCAGGGATGGATATCAACTATAGCATGTACAGTCAAAGTCAACTAGTGGGCTGTATGCCATGGGCCATTTATGAATCTAGGATGAAAGGTTACCTGGCAGTAGCCGACAGGTGAGTCTGTGGGGCCAGGTGGAGCAGTGCCACATTACTGATCCACAGGGTTAAAGATACATTTACCATGCGGTTATCACACCATGTCTGAGAGGGGAGCGATGTGCAGCTTTGACGGACAGGAATGCATAGTATGGCAGGACTATGTAAAGTGTATGGGACAAGGATCTGTCCAGCATGTGGAAGGTGGATGTCCATGAAGTATGTCTTCGAGATCAGGAAGAGTACATGTAGCATGTCCAACATCACTGGGTTGAACATGGATTTATTCAGGGTATGCATCATGCTACATAGTGGAGATGGGGAATGGGACGGCTGGTGTAGGTCATCTGCACATGGCCAATACCCCTTAAAGGAAATATGTGATCTGATATGGGTCACTTGAGTGTTGTGTATGGCTGGACAATGATCTCTAAATTCATGGATGGCACCCTGTCATTATTAGGGTTGCCACATATGACTACCTGACAGGTGTGGTGACGTAGCTATCACAGGAAAGACTACTGCCCAGCTGCATCCCTTGCACACAAGTGTCCATTATGTTGACCGCTGCCTAGGTGGTAGTTCATGGGTACAGGGTTATTAACATAGGGGTGACAATGCAATATGTAGCTGTCAGATTGTGGCCGTATGTCACACACACCTCACCCACAAAGCCCCTTCTGTATGTTGTCCACAACACTCCTGAGTCAGTTATTGCTCCTAGGTCACAGTCATTCACATACTTCAATAGGCAGATGCCTTCTGTTTGTCTGTGAGGTATGGACTACAATGAAGGGGAATACAATTTATTAACCCTGACATACTGTAGCTGCCACTGGTGTGATGAGCATGTATTATTCAGACACCTTCTGTAGTGTTGGTTCTGCCAGCAGTCCCATTGCAAAACACTCCTGTGACATAGGAATGTACATCTAGTATACCGAGTGTAGGTGGTACACAGTATGGGTGATGATGTCCTATGACCTGGCAAGGTTATGATATACAGTGTGACATCAACCTTACTGTCATCTACATCTGTACTGCTACCATCAATTATTTGATCAAGGTTCATGGCCTTCCAGACCAGACTCAGCAGGGTAGTAGTGCAGTACTTCCCATTATCAGTGGTGTCTCCCCCTTTGTGGGTTGTGATACCTGTTGGTGTGCACCATTCAGTGTGTACACAACCTAACATGGAGCTATGTTTTACATGCTGTGTACGTGGAGAGCATCTTGTTTTGCCATATGTGTATGATAAAACCTGCAATGTGGACAGTTCCCATGCAGCCTGAGTGCAGCTTGTACCTGCATAGTTGTGGGTACAGGGGCCCAGTGGTGTACATGGATATATGCTTGTGTACCTGTTGGGGGGGGGCATGTGTTTATTTTATTCAAGACCCTATCTGGATTGCTTATTCATGCTCAGCACTTGTTCAGAACTTGTAAGCACTACTTAAGCTAATAATTACTATAGCACTCAATCTTCCTCATTACTTAGAGGTAAGGGTAAACATGTTTTGTACATACATTTCTCACTTGCTTAGAGTAAAATAGCTCTTGTATTCACTTACCTCACCTATCTAGGTGAAAGTAGTTCTATATTCAGGCATGTCCAAGAGTCAACCGCCAGTGTTCACACCTGTCTATCTGATGAATCTGGACATCTTGAGGCAATGTACACTTTGCCTCATATACACAGACAAGACTCTCCACCTACCACCCAGCACTACAACCTGTGAGAGATGCACTCATCTAGCCAAACTGGAGGTAAAGCTCTCTCCAACCAAGCCTGACCCTGACAGTCATGTGGAGAAGGTAAACATTCACACCACACCACACTCATCACATAGTCTCACTGAATCTACCCCACTATTAACTGGGAAAACTACTTGTGTACCAACACATTAGCTCAACGCTTTCTGGAATTCATAATTACCAATGCCCTGAATCAACATATCCACACACCCACCAGGGGCAACCATATCCTAGACCTAGGCATTACCAACATGAGTGACCGGTACTCCACACATGAAGTCAACTTCTTGTTGCTCCGATCCGACCATGAGCTGAACACCATTGATATCCACATCCCACCCCCACCCCCCATTACGGGAACCAGGGTATAATATGTCTATAAAGCCAACTACATGCTTCTTAAGACAGATGTGGTGAACGTCATGATACCCATGCAGATGGACAATACTGTTGCAACTGCTGAATCCTACACAAATGCACTCTATAAGCACTTACACGAGTGCATGGCTTGTGCTATCCCAAACAGAACCAAGACGCTATACTCCTAATTAAGGAAACCAATCTGGTGGTCCCCTGACATAAACAAACTGTACTACAGGAGGAAGACACTGTTGCAAACGAGAGTACAATCCCATGCATGGAGGAGCTCCATGGTCAGCCTCAGTAAGAAGGTGAGTTCCATTATAAGATCCTCCAAAGCTACCTATGAAAACTAAACCGCCACTAATTCCAACAACAACCACAAAGCATTCTATAGCTATGTCACATATCTCAATGTCAACAACCAGATCTGCTCTGAGTTACAGCACAAAGGCACGAACATTGCAGAACCAACTGATGTTGGCAACAACCTGGCAGATAGGTTCAGTGCTACCTTTCCCCCCTCTGTCTCAAAGCTGCACACTCTAAAGTCAATATCACAGCATCCATGGGACCGGACAACATCCCAGGCTGCGTTTTACACGAACTTCAGAACATACTGGTTCCCCACCTACGCACCATGTTCAATAATAGCCTCACATTGGGCATAGTGCCCCCTGAATGGCGCACAGCAACAGTTATCCCACTCCACAAAGGTGGCACCACAATGGACCATGGGACCTATTTCCCTATATGCCTGACTAGCCTGGTCTGCAAGGCTATGGTGCACATCATGGATCTCAGTCACAGAGACATTGGGTAACTCCAAACCCTTGACCCCTCCCAGTTTGGCATTGTTAAGGGCAGACCTCGCCTCCTAAACCTGGTAGACATTTTAGAGACAGTTACCAAGGCATTAGATGAGGGTAAGGAGGTTCACACAGCCTACCTAAATCTCTCATAGGCTTTCAACACCATTACTCCTTCTGGTATTATCAACATACCCATCCGCCTGAACATTAACCCCTACGTCATGTGATGGTTTGCAAAGTGGCTCACGTACAGAACCCACACAGTGGGAGTTGCATACCATAGGTCTGACTGTATACCAGTTACAAGTGGCGTCTCCCAGGGCTCAGTCCTAGGACCCCTCATGTTCGGTATATATCTCTGATGTACAGACAAGCACAGGAGGGCTTTGGCTGAAAAGGTTTGCAGACGGCTGCAAACTAGGGGACATAATTGTTTCCCCAGCTGTTACAGACACCCTCTGGAAGGGTCGCACCAAGATGGATACCTGGTGTCAATATCATGGCCTCAAGCTGAATGCCTAAAAGTGCATAGTCATCCCCTTTGGATATAACTAATTACCCGTGGACTACCACATAGGTGCTAGTCCCCTACATACAGAGAAGGTAATAAGGGATCCGGGAACCCCAGTAGATAGCAATCTCTCCTTTGATAACCATAATGACAAGGTGGTTAGAATTTCCTTCTACATGGCCCCCCTAATCTATAATGGGTTCACATTCAGATCAAAAGAGGCCATTGTGACTCTCTGCTCATGACTTATTAGACCCTTTAAAGGATACAACACCCCATTTGGGATACACCTTACAAGACAACTGCAACAAGTTGGAAGAACACAACAGTATCACACCAAGAGGATTACTAACCTCAAATAGATAACCTATGCAGCCCAACCTAAGAAACTCCAGCTGTACTCCATTGCATACCGCATACTCACAGGTGATCTCTGCTTGACATACAAGGCCCATGTCCAACCCTGTATTGCTGGATATGCTCCACCTAAATAGAGGCCCCTGAGAAGGGTTGCTCGATATGCTCCACCTAAACAGAGGCCCCTGAGAGCCACATGCTCTAGGGATATACACCTAACCACAACAATGACTAGGACATGCTGGATGGATAGATTCCTGACCCGGACACTTCCCATGCTTTGGAACATGATTCCAATGTACATCAGGCAGGGCCCCTCACTAGCACTCTTCAAGGGAAACCTTGACGTGTGGATGGGAGACAGACATGTACCCCGGGATCACTGCAGTGGCTCTGCTGGACAGAGGCACAGGGAACTAATGGCTCTGCCATTCAGAGGCACAGGGAACCAACCTATGGGGTGGCAAAAGCCAACACACTCTAGCTAGGCTTATAAATACCCTTGGTAAGACAGCCTAGTACCTACCTTTGCACATATTACATGCCTTATGTGCATGGATAGTTAACTAGCTCTTCCATTTTACTTTGCTATCATGCTGATAAACTGTCGGGTGACTAAAAGACATATGTATCCTGTTATTGTGTATTGTAAATGCCAATAGACATAACTAATGTTTGCCTAACATAACAGTAATGCTATGTAGCTTGTAATACATATCTGCCTACAATACTGTACATTACACTGTTATTGGCACAATATCCCACAATGCAAATCATAACTGCACTGTGGCCCGACCTTCAACATGTTATTCTCAGTAATACACCAATACATATGGCTACAGTTACAATATATCAACATATACTATCCCCTGTTATAGCACATACTTGTTGGACCAGCCCTGCCACTGACAGCAGCTGTTGAGGAGTATTTCTGTTCAAAGCCCTTATATAGCATCCCTTGTGGTGTATGCAGTGTTTGCCTTGTGACCTACAGCAGTACACACAAATACTACAAGCGTTACTATGCTCAACAATACATCACTACAAGATAACTGTTTCCACTATATGGATTGCATGCGCTTTAAATACTACAGAAAGGTACTAAATACACAGACATAATGACTGTTCTACATACCTTATTAGTAACACAAGGTGTCATTAACTGTTGATTCAATCCTTTTCAGTTTGTGTTTCAATGTTCTTTGTAACATTCCTCTGGTATATACAGATGGTTTGAATGTGTGATAACCCATCCTTTTCTAGTTACATATTGATAACATGTGGTATCCTGTCCACCAATTGGTGTTCCAAAGTAGTTAATTAGACGCACATCAGCTGTGCAGCTACTCCATTAGCCGATACCATGGCAACAGTGGTTTATAACTGAGTACTCCTTTTGGGAGTTGTCCGTTTGCCTTACTTTCAAAGAAGATGGCCTGGATGTGTTGTCTGTGATATATTTCAACAGCTATATGGAGACACACAGAGATATATTATCTTCATAACTCCCATAGATTGTGTGTAATGGCTAGATGATTTTGTTCTTTTTTTTTCAATAATAAATCTTTATTCTTTTCCAGTTGTTAATACAATACTACAACATATATACATTATATACATGAATGCTTCCAACAGTTGCATAAGATCATTATACATTAAGATAAAATTCTAAAAAGAGTATTAAAAAATCTAGTATCAATATAAGGCTTATCGATACTAACCTCCATATTAAGTATGTACTTCCCGAGGAAAAGTGGATTAGAACGTTAAGCTAACACAATGTTAAAGATTTGCTCCCATATTTTTGTATTATTTATATTTTTCTTATGATCTTTAATTAGTAATTTATGTGCTAAAATATGTTTTATCGCTACACTTTTAAAATTTTCCCATGAAGTCTGAGATGGATTCAGCCAATTTGTAGCTATATAAAGCTTCATTAACAAGAAAATATTTATGAGTATGATCATTTGGGATCTGTTCAAGTTATTCGGAGGAATATGAAGAATCATAAACTCCCAAGAAAGTGTGGACTGTTGATAACCCATTTTTTGTAATTGAATTTTTAAAGAATTCCAAAGTTTGAATATACATTTACAGCTCCAGAACATGTGTAAAAGGTCAGCCGTTTGATTGATACAATATGGACATTTAGGTGAATTTTTGGAGTTGAATTTATGCAGACTGAGACGAGTGTAATAAGCATTGTTAAATATCATTAGCTGAGTATATAACAGCTTTTGAAGAGATACTGATTTTAAGGTTAAATTAATTGCTTTCAATATTTTATTATCATTAGTCGGTAATAATTTATCCTTCCAGTATTTGGATAAGAGTATTTGGTTTTTATATTTCATGTCTTTTATCAAATTATATGAAGCTGTTATATATTTGGAGTCCTGCATAAGAGTTTGCCATAAGTTTAAACAAATGGTTAAGTCTTCTTCTTTAATTTTGAAATTACTAAAATAACTTATGGAAAGATCCTTTAATTGTCTCATTATAATTAAATAAGAGTTAGGAAGGCTCATCTCTCTTAACATGTCGTGTATTGAGATACCAAGATAAGGATATAAATCATGTATGGTTAGATCAACTATAAGTGGGAATTTTTTAAGATCTATCAATTGATTACTGATTTTCAAATTCGGGTTCTTGTGAAATGGCTGGAAAGTCATCACATATTGTAAGAGATTTAGTGATTTAAACAGGTTTTGTATTGATATTATATATAATCTAATATGTTCCATCAAAGCGTACACTTTAAAAGTATCTTATTTAAAAAAGGTAATGCCTTAAAATTAATACCCAATCTAACAGCATGTTTATAATTCAGAACCAACCACTTGGGTGACCATTTAGTACTGGACATGTCAATGTTAACCACTCTTAGAATTCTATTAGCATTTATTATTAAATAATATGCTTCAAAATTCGGTAAGTCTAAACCACCCTTATTTTTCGGAGTCATCAATTTGTCATAAGATATTCTAGTTTTTCTAGGTTCCCATACAAATCTACCTAATTCCGTATGAATTTGTTTAAAGAATTTCCTAGAAATTGAGACTTGAGTAGCTCGAAAAATATATAATATTCTGGGGAGTACATTCATTTTAATAATTGAAACCTTTGCCATTATTGGTAATTTCAGATTATTCCATCTTTTTAAATCAGACAATACATGATCCCAAATTAGCTTAACATTGTTCGCATAAAAGTCTCTATTATCTGTTGAGAAAACAATACCCAAATATTTTATTTTTTCTTCGGATTTTAACTGACCTACCAATGGTAAAAGCGAAAAGGGTGTAGGCGTCTTTAAAGGAAATAAATTGTTTTTTTTTTAATTTATTTTGTAATTAGATATTTCTGCAAAATCTTCCACTGCTTTTAGTATTTTCTTGGCATCTGAAACAGGCGTCGTACAGTAAATATTAAGATCATCAGCAAAAGCAGCCATGGATATTTTCGTACCATATATTATTGGGGCATTATGATATGTATTTTGCTTAATATGTAGAAATAGTGGTTCTAAATATAAATTGAATAATATAGGAGATAGTGGACATCCTTGACGGGTACCATTCTTAATTTGTATTCTTTTTGAGAAATTTTTATTAATGTATAAAGTTGTATAGGGATTATTATATAATTTTACGATTTTGTTCTACATGTGAGTACAGCTGTTATATTTCAGAACATTGCTACTTATGCAGGGTTTGTTTGTACCTGATACTTCTGCAGATGTTTAAGTCTGGCAAGGATGTTTGGGAAGCTGAAGGCTGTATGGCTATGCATGAACTATGTGGTTTACAGTGTGCACACCGGACATCCTTGATTTGGTGTACAAGTGTAGCATACTGTGCTGTTACTCAGTAATTGCTAACACATCCCGGTGTACACACAACCCTCTGAAATGGGATTAGTGCAAACAAAGCCTGTAACATCAGCAGCTGTTCCATTATATAACAGCAGCTATTTCACATAGGGCCATGTTAGTGTGTCTTTGGCAAGGCATGTTAAGGCTTTTTGCAGATGTTGTACAGTGAGTGAATGATTTGTGATGTTATTACAGTTTGTATTGTAATATGTTTGGGTGTGGGGGTGATGTTGGTGGGTGTGCATAGCAGATGCAGGTGTGTAGGAACTACTTTTATGCATAATCGATATGTGCGTGAGGGTTCCTTCCCTATATGAACACCTATCCTTTTGTGGACTAATACAATGGTAATTGCAGGTTGATTCATTAAGGCACTGTTATGTGGTTCCTGTATAGCATGCAGGTGATGTTAGTTTGTGAATCCCTTTGGTAATACATCTGAATGTAATAAAGTGTTGCTACATAAAAGCTGTGTATTTCTGTCATAGGTATTTGCAGTCATCGTAGTTGTGTTGGTGACTGACACTCTTTGGCTAGGGTTGCCACCTTTTCATATGGCCATAGTGGGACAGTTTCTGGACACACATCAGAATTTACAGGCCGACACAAACCCATGGTCAGTACAAGGGATAGAACTTTCCTTTCTTGCCTAAATATAAGCTTATTCTTGTATCAGTTTAGTTGCTTATCCTGTTTCTTGTAACATGTAGGTATTTTAGATACAGGAATAACTATTGTATGCAACTATTACAGTACATATGGGACATAATTATGTCCTACAATCCCAGGACATTTGCCCCCTTTAATATATTTGGTCAGGACACAACTGCCCATAGAGGGATTGTCCCTTGCAAAGTGGGACAGGTGGTAACACTATCATTGGCTCATGTCCATAGCACATATTTGTAATACTGTATAGGCATATACTCTCCATATCCTTTGTTCATAAAGGTTGGTAGTGGCGGAATGTGTGATTGCTATGGTCCATGTTATACACATATACGAACACTTCAACCGCTGTATACGGGATACCTATGGAACCCCGAAACCACAGAGTTCTGACACACACAGTACCGAGCCCAGACTCCCATACCCCACATTACCGACAGCGACAGTAACTCACGAAAGTAACACGAACATGGAACATACACGCACACAAAGACACACTGCTACCCACTACATCCAAACAAACCATCCTAAACTATGTATGAGCAGGTGGCCAAGCCCCCCTACACCCCCCATGTAGGTGTCTGCATCCCCCACCCCCTCTACTTTAATATTCTACCTCCTAGATCGTACAAACAGATGCACAAAGCTAATGCACACCCACACATTACAGTCCCCCAAGAACACACGCTACACCCAGAACACACACTTACACAAACTACAGCCCTAAGAAACACACTTACACACAGTAACCTACCTGAACCGCAACATCAGAAGCACTGACTAACTGTCCCTTAACATCGTGCTTTTACACCTTGCACATCTGGTGTTTCGGTACTGTGTTCTTTTGGACCTTAAGCCTCAGGATTACGCACTTCGGTATGTAAAGCAGTCGGTATGTGGTAGGTATCCCATTTATATGTACCTCCATGGTTATGTAGATGTTGTTAACCTATCTATATATCTACATATATATGTATATCCCCATATATCGACATATATCTCTCTATATATATGATGATATATATATATATATATATATATATATATATATATATATATATATATATATATTATATATATATATATATATATATATATATATATATATATATATATATATATATATATATTAAACATACACCTTTCATTGGGTACATGTCGGTTTGTCCTAGTTCAACACATTCCTACCTTTTGTGTTTTATCCTGTCAGTATACACGAGTGCTATTGGTACATCTCATGTAGCTTAGTGTTATGTTATTGTGATGACTGTGTACATGGTTGTGTGTTCTAATCCTGGCAGTGATATCTTACCTCACAGAGCAGGCACTGGTAGTGCAAGTGTGATTAATGCACATTTCAGTGGTTGTGTGTTCCTCTTGTTTATTATTCTGTGGAGAACTACCTATATATGCAAGCTGTGTTTAAGGTATACTATGTAACGTAAATATCTGTGAAGATTCCTGTCAGGGATACTCCCCATTATTTGGAACTACATCCCTGATTACATTATACAAACCCCCTCACTAACACTCCAGGGAATCCTTGCAGAGTGGGTGGGAAACAGTGGCTACACCCCAGGGATCCTGCAATTGGCTCTGCTCCACAGAGAAACAGTTAGTTAATTGATGGGGTGGTGACAGCAGGCATGTTTTGCCTATGCTTATGAGTGGCCTCGGCAGTTGGGCATGTACCTACCTATGTATCTATGAACCTCTACATACAGTATGGACACATGCTGATAGCTTAATTTACTGTTCAGGTATTGACTTACCTTGTGCCAATGGCGGTTGTGTGTACAATAGTTAAGGGCTACCTTTGTAGGATGCACACAGTAGACCACCTATACATAACAATTTACTGGTGGTTGTGTGTGTGTGTGCCATCCATGCTTGCTGTGTGTGCAGGTGGAGAAGGGTGTCAGTCCATGAGTACCTACACTGTCAGTGTGTGTGCTATACGTTCCCTCTTTGCCAAGGCATTGGCATACTGGGCACGCCTCTGTCTGCCTACTATGGCTAGCACAGGGTATTCGTGGTCTGAGTCCCTCTGTGCCTGTGGGTCCCTTGGCAATGGTGGTGGGCTATGAGGGCCTTCAACATTCTGTCCCTGCTGCAGCTGTTTCTACAGGATCATATTGTGTAGCATGGCACATACTATGAAGATGTGGGCACACGTGCCTGGGGAGTACTGCAAGGCTCCACCAGATATGTCCAAGCAACAGAACCGTGATTTCAGCATCCCAAACACACACTCTATGATGATTCTGGTTTCTGCGCGTGCCTCATTATGGCATTCTTGCGTGACTGTGTGTGCATTTCTGATGGGAGTCATCATCCACGGTTCCAGTGCATAGCCAGCATCCCCCACCAGGTGGCCATATGGGATGTCCCCCCTGGCAAATATCTGATACAGCTGTGAGACATGCCAGATGTGGGAGTCATGATAGCTTCCAGAACTGCCAGCACACACATCCATGACAATACCCTGGGCATTGCACACGACCTGGCAGTTGATAGAGGGGAATCCCTTGTGGTTTATGTAGCGCCTACCCTGCTCACCGGGTGGTGACTTGATGTGTATGTGCGTGCAGTCTATTGCACCCAGTACTGCTGGGTAGTCTGCCACACGGTGGAAGAGATGTATATTGCTGGCCAACTCCTCCTGCATTTGGGGGAAGTATATGTGCTCATTGGCATATGGTAACATGGCATCCAGGAACTGGTGGAGTACCCTGGATGCTGATGCCTGTGAGATCCGCATGATATCCCCAGTTGGCCTTTGGAAGGTACCTGTGGCTAGTATTCTCAAGCTTACACATACCTTCGTGTCCACTGGGATGGATTCCCCTCTGTTACTTCTGGCTCTGAGGTGTGGCCAGCACAGCTCAACAAGTTGCTGTATGATGTCCCTGTCCACCCTGTAACTCCCTACTATCTCCAGATCATGTAGGCCCTGGTAGGTTACCCTGGGTCTGAACACTCTTTTCCTCCTCCAGTGCCTGAGATGGTTGTCAGCATCATCCTCCACACCACCGTCAGTCTCCAACACATGCTGGTGAATCAAAGTTATGGTGGCCCCTAACATGTACATATTAAAAGTTCCCTGTCTGTATACACCACTGGTGCAGAGTGTCTGGGAATACACAAGTGTGTGTGTGGCACTTTCACACCTTATACTATTGTGCAATGGATGATGCTGGTGTAATTAGGTGTGTTGGTGCTATTCCAGCTGCAGGGTATCTTAATTATTGGTTTTACAGCAGGTACTGCTATTGTGGGGCCTTTGGTGTTGACTTACACTTGCCTGCCGTGATTCATCTATTGCCCTTTACTTCAATATTCAACCCAATTCCCCTCCCATTGACAAGCATGCATCCAGCTGCCGGCTTTCTTGTTTTGTACTTTTACAACCCAGGATTGTGTTGGGAAATGTGTTATGTAGCTGATCTACTGCAAGTTTGCTTTGTTCTGCTGTGACAGTTCTCTTTTCTTTGTTGTACGGCACATCCCCTTTCCTGTTCTGCAGGTAGCTGCTAGCAGTCTTGTTAGCTGTTGTCTATGGCCCACTGTGAGTTCCTAGGTGTTAATTACTCATTTGTACTCCAATTACCATGCTGCAGCATTTCCTTATTGTCTTTCCATAGCCTTCCTGTTTCAGCTGTGGTGTGCGCCATGCACCACCATTTACCAGGTTTCGTGCGTGTTTTCATCCACATTCACATGAACTTTCAGTTACCTTGTGTGCTCTCAGCTAAGCAAAGCTGTGGCTACTTCCACACCTCTATCCTGCGGCTTTGCTTAGCAACAGGCAACATGGATTAGCAATGATCCAATGTGCTTACAGCTACGGTGGCGCGCCCCTCTCTTGATGTCAAGTTTACCTCCAGGCCACTCCTCGGTGTTATATCGCTACGCCATGTGGTACATCCTTACACAGGCAGGGCATTTGCGATTCAGTATTACTTGACTATTTTGCATGGCATTGACTGCTAATTCCTAGTTACCGCACGGAACACTGTCACAGACCCTTAGCAACCCTTGCACCATGGTTGTGGTGTAGCATGCGTGCCATTGACTATTATGGGGATATCATGACTTGTGTTACATTGCAGTTTTATGACACCTAAATATATTTTCCTTGTGATCCCGTTTGCGCACAGATGCACTGCGGTTTTACTTTGCTTTAGTTTGGCCATGACATTAAATGTTATTTTTTTATATGTTGTGCATTTTTTTTATGCCATTGGCTATATATTTAGCCATTGCCATATATTAACATTATAATACGTAAGTTTTGTCCACTTTCATCCCTCCGATTTTATGTTTGACAAAATGTAAACCGCTTTTTTTTTTGGGTTTACATTTCTACATACTTACGCTACGCCTGCACCACTTTCTGAATCGCTATATACCTTCATTTGCATGCTACACTGCTGCACATGGGGTAATTAGCATACATGTGCTGGGAGCTGCACAGCGCTGGTGTACGCTGGTAGTGCACGTGGAAATAGCTCGTACCCGAATCGCTCGGTGGCCATATTTGGCGCTAGATCGCCGACGCTACTCCGGCGCCTGGCGCAAACTTCATAAATCCCGGGGAAAATGTTGCCAGAATGACAGAATTTCTGTTAACATGCATTTTCTGAAAGATATGAAGTCTTAAACTCAAATGTATGTCATTATTTAATAACTTCAATCCTTAGTAATTTGCTCTTCACTCACTTAACCTGTTATGAGGCTGTAGTTAAACAGTACCTAAAATGGTCCTGCTAGGCCATGTTTTAGGCTGTTTAGGAGACAATCAGGGATATTTTCTGGGCCCATTGAAGCAGGGTTTTTGGCCTTATCAAGCGCCTCCAGGACCTGAATCCCTGTTGATAGCTGTGGGTGAGAGATACTAGAAGGGATTTCACAGGGTTTAGTTGGGGCACAGAAGAGTGAGTGGGTGTGAAATTAGATCTCAATTAATCAGCCAGTAGATTTCCTGTCACCCTGTCAGTGAAGGTAATGCTATTTACCACCAGTTCTGCACACTGATGAAATATTACTTCTACGGCTCCTGATACAGCTGAAGAAGGCCTTGTGATTGTCCTTAGCCTGCAAGGCTATCATGACCTCATAACTGACCTTGTTGGACTTTATTAGACCTCTTAGTTTTTTGTTTAGTTGAATCACAGTTTTCTTGTATTTATGAGAACTGCTATTTCTGATTTTGGCCATGACTTGTTTTCTTCTGTTATAGAGGCTGTTAAGGTAAGGATTCCATCAGTGGGGTTTGTTTTAGGTGTTAGATCTGGGCTTACTTCTGGTAGGTACTGCAGCCTCCATGCAGCAATTTACATGTTTGTACAGGGCTTCTGTAAATAATTCTGCATAAGTAGATGTATTCTTGGGTTTGGGAGAGCTGTGAATTTTGGCAAACTGTCACTTAATAAGATGTAGTTTGGTTTAGTATAGTTCCTAGCTGTTTTGGGTTTAGTTGGGTTTCCCAGGTTTGTTTGAGGGAGACATGGGGGTGGGGGCTATAATACTCTGGTTGGAAAGTACATTATCTGGTCCAGGGTGTTTGTGCTGGTAAAATGCAGGAAACATTGTGCCTGTGAGTTAGAGGAAGTGTATGTTTCCAAGCCTATAGAGGAGGAGGAGTTAAAGTCTCCCATAAATAGGGTATTTGGTTGGAGGGTGAGCACCTCTAGTAGGTTTAGGTAAGTGTTGTGAGCTTCATGGGTCATATAGAGTGAGTTGTAAATGGCCAGCACATGGTAGGCGACCTTGTTTATGGCGACCTGAATGTGGATGAACTACAGGACATCATCCTGTTTAACCTACCTAGAGCTGTATTTGCTGCTAACATAGATTGAGACACCTCCACCTTTAGCCCTTGTCTGTGCTGCTGTTGGTCTGAATGTGTGGGAGGCACTGCAGCATTCCACTGCTAGAGTACTTTCTATGGCTTTAAATGAAGTATCATTAACAGCACAGATGTCTACACTCTCCAGAGTCAAGACAGCTTTTAGGGTGTGGAGTTTCTTGTTTAGGCTTCTAGAATTCAGCAGTAATGCTTTGAGGTTGTTTTGAGATTTTTTTTTTCTGTGCTGGTCATTTTGTCATTTGGACATTGCCTAAAAAAGGCTCTAAGGGTATGGATAGTCTTAGTCAATATCTGAAATCCCTGGGGTCAGGTGCAGACAACCCTTGGAAAAAGCAAAGTGGTTCGTTAACCATGTCCTCCCATGCTGATAGATATTGGGTTCCTCTGGAGTGACACCAGAAATGAAACCAGTTATTAAAATCAGTCATTTTTTTGTTCATAACCTGTAACCATCCCTTGTGATGGTAGAATACTAAGCAACGCAAGGCATGTATCTGTCTATGACACATATTCATAAAGTTCCATAATGTCAGTTTTCATATAGTCCAGTGGGGTACACCTCAGGTCATGGACCATGATAGAATCATATTGATACTGTGGTGCAGTGACTTAAGTGCATGATATTTCAGATCCTAGGTGGAGATAAACAACTAACCATTATTTTCTCCTTGTCCAAACTGGTGAGAGGAGTATGTATGATGTACAACAGAATCCCCTATGACAGGACTACCAGGTAAAGTGTTTGCTTGCCTTATGGGTTTTGTTCTTGGGGGATCATTGGGTGTAGGCCTATGTGTAGTGTTAAGTGTTCCTTTTGGTGTATGTCTTCCTTTATGTGCCTCAGCATAAAAAGGTCTATGTTCATGGTGAGTCGTATATTTGAAGGATGTAGTGTGTGTGTTTTCGACAACCTTGTTTGTAAGAGAGATTTTTGCCTAGAAGGAAGTTATGTGTGTACATCTCTCACATGCTGTTTTAGTTTCTTTAAGGATTAAAAGGTTGTCTGAGTACATGAGACTGCTACATTATCTCAGGATGCCCGTATCTACCAAACTGGCCACAGAGACATTGGGAGAGTGCAAATCCATGTTATCAGTGACCTGTATTAGTGTTGGGCTATTATCGTTTAAGCTGTCTGACTGCTTGAAATACTTTAGTGTGTCTGAAGAAAGATAGATGGATTTGTTCATGTCATGTACTGTTTTTAGTTGTACTTGCATTGATTGGTATGCTTTAGCAATGTTTGATGGTTATGTCATTGTAGCTTTTAAACTGCTTCCATGTGTTAAGTCTACACACAGTTCTATTTAAAGGGAGAATGCTATACTTTTTAATCAATATTCCTGTTTTTCTCTAAATGTTTCCTATTTTTTGTTGTATCTGGAGAGAGAGAGAATGTTCTTGCACTTGTAATTCACAGATTCATTGTCCTTTGCAGAGCAATAGTTTCCCCATTTTTACTCTATTGTTTTCAAACAGGTCAGTGCCATTATATAATTGACAAACCTGTAGTAGTACATCCCAAACCTAGCAAGCTGAACTGCCAAGCCTGCTGCACCTGCAAGTCTTAAATCCCAATCAAAATGTTTGAAGCTGCAAGACATGTCTGTTTACTAGATTACCTGCATTACATTTCATTTTATGCATTAATTACAAACAGAATTCCGTGCTTGTAATTGTAACTTGAGCCCTCTATATTCAATTTAGTTCCACATTTTGTCAATGGAACAGCTCCATTTGCCAATCTGAAAGGTGCATTTATCATTGCAAGAACTGCTTCAATGGTACCACTGCCTTACGCATGGAATTATTGAAGATAATAACAGTGAATGATTGCCATTTTAGGAAAGCTCTGAGTTTTTTTTTCTTAAACTAATATATGTGTGTGTGTGTGTGTGTGTGTGTGTGTGTGTGTGTGTGTGTGTGTGTGTGTGTGTGTGTGTGTGTGTGTCTAGGCACCCCTTCTTCCACCCACCACCTATCTTCTCCTGCCAGCACCGCAGACCCCAGAGCCACTAATCAAGCCCAGGTCACCTGATCATAATCAGACCTTTAGCCCTCTATGCCATGCTGCTGACTGTTTTTAAACTAATATTAATAGTGAAAAATATTGGAAAATAGACAGCCCTTTTCTCAGCAGTTGTGAACTTGCTTTTTACTTTTGAAAAATCAGAACACTTCCTGGAAGTACAGTAGACTTTGAGAAGGCAAAAGTTCTAACCACCTAGCAGTCTGTATCCCTTTACTGACAGGTAACCTTACCAATAACATTGTGCATGCACAGAGTAATTGACTACTACTAATGGAGTAGCTCAGCCTGCTTTCCTCCCTTTCCACTCCCAATTCCCCAGCCACCCCTCAAACTAACAAACTTATACTTCCCTATCACCACTCAAAACCTTCCCAGTCCTCCACCCCATTAAAGGAAAACATATCAACACACTACAGAAATCCATCTACTGGATATACCTAACTGCACAAACCATATTCCTAATTCTGCTACAGCAAAAGACAATTTGGGGTCCTTCTTATTTTCCTTATCCTCCTATTCTTAAAAGTACATTTTTGTAACTCTGCTATTCTCCAGTTACCCCCAAATTAGAACTGCCTTTAATCCCCTCTTTCAGATAAACAATATCCATCATTCAATCCCCTGTTTATCCTCTTACCCCATATTTCCTAACACTTCTTCTAAGATCCCTCCACCCCCAATAACAAGAAATGAGAATAAAAGCAAAACAAACGTGTGATTGCTTTTTCACCACCTTATAATAGTAATTTCTATCCCCCTACTCTGGAGCTACATCAAGCCCAAGCCAGGCCCAACCTGAACTTCCCAGCCTGCATTAAACAACATTAGTAACTTCAGCCATTCGCCCATAAAATGTACCCAAATTCAGGCCAGAAGCCTTAGAATAAAGTCGAACAATTACAATTAATTCTTTTAACTCTGACCTTGCTGGAATTACTAAAATATGGGTTAAAAATAAAACATCTAGCCTCAGTCATTACTTTCAATGTCACACACTCATTTAGTACCAACCCAGGGAAAAGAACAGGAGGTGGAGCACTTCTTCTAACCAAAAACAACCTTAAATTCTCAGTTCTAGGTCACTGCACCTCCACCTTAGAAAATTTCCTCAAATGTTTGATTATTAACCTAGACCAATCAAAGCATTTCTCATTTACTCTACCCTTAGTATATGCTTCACCTGCTAGTTACCTCCACACATTCAAATTACTTCCACATAACCATCATAAGTACATTAAGCCTAATTTGAACATAATAATTTTTGGGAACTTAATATCCTTTAACCCCCATATACATGGAAAAAACGGATCTATTAACTAGCCTCAATCTTGCACAACTAGTTCAAGAACTTACCAGACCAAACCTGTACACAGGAAGTCACTCTCTAAGTGACATCATAATTACCAGTTCTCCTAACATTTTCTCCCCAATCCAAATACTCCACCCTCCATTAGTGATCACTGCATTATAACTTTCACCATCCAAACACCCTTCAATAACACACCCACATCCCCCATTTACTTCTTCCCCAAAAACAACCAAAAAAAAAAAAACATACAAATCCTACATAATGACATAGCATTATTTGTATTCTAGACCACTCTCCTGTGTCACCTGCAAAATAAAATTTCCCCTAGAATTACCTAACACTGCAAAGCTACCCATAATCTCTGGAACACAAAAGAACTACTCAACCAATTCAATCATACAGATGAATCTTCTTGGATAATGAACCCAACTCCTGATGGCATAAAAAGATTCAAGTTTCTAACAAACCTTGCCTAACAAGGAGACATAGAGATGAACACATAGTCTCCTCCCAGAAATCCACATAGAACAACCCTAAACATTTGTGGAAAATTGCATACCAAATCATGAGCTAGATCCCCACAACATGGCTCTGTAGCATCCACCTCTGGTTTACTTTCCTATAACGAAATACTGAAATAATTCTCTCATTCTTCTCCTTTCACCCCTCCCTCTTTCAGCCTTTTAGCCCTCACATTTGAACCACCACCTTACATCCACCTATTCAACTTCAAAGCCATCTCAATGAAAGAAATCTAAACTTTCCTTAATAACATTGTGTCTGATGCTCCAACAAGGTCTGATTGTATCCATCCATGGTTAATCTCCACTGGTAAAGACTTCCTCATATCTACCCTCCAGAAATAAGCCTACCCCTCTAAAAACTCCCAAACCCACACCCATATCAACCTACCCCCTCTTGCCAAAATATTTGAAAAAATAGTTTGCAACTAGTTATGTAACTATAACCAAACCTAAAAACTCTTGCCTCCCAAACAAAATGGCTTCTGGACCTGACAAAGCACCCAGACTGCTCTGTACACAACACTGATGACATCTTCCTAAACTCTCACAAAAGATACCTTACTAGAGCAGTGTTTATTGACCTTGCAAAAACCTTTGATTTTGTAGAGCACCCATTCCTATTTAATGTGCTTTCCACTGCAAGTGTTAGTAACTGAGCTCTAGTATAGTTTAAAAGCTTCTTTCACTTTAAGGTAAAAATATGTAGGTCATTGTCTGATTCTGCTGGTCTATATTCAGGGGTTCTCCAAAGTTCCATCCTTTTACCCATTCATTTTCCTTACTTATCAACTCTCTTTCAGCTGACCTACTATTACCTGTCATACTAATTGCTGATGATATGGTTCATATGTTCATAGATAAGTACTAGGCAATCAGTCTCAGACCATTACAAGCCTAGACAAAAACCCTATACAGAAGTTCCCTTCAGCCTCAAGGAGGACAAGATAAGATAGACTGGGGAAGAATTTGAATCTGCCCAATCAATTATCTAGGATTTCCTTGAAAGTGGCAGGGTCTAGTTAACTTAATTTATGGTGGAAGTTTGATTCAGAGGTGAAGGATACAATGTGGTATGAATTGATAATGCTGATGTGTCTTATTTATTGATTGATAAAGGTTGCATGAGGTCAAAGAGGGCTGGACCTTTCATGGCTCAATAGGCTAGACAGATATCTCAATGGCAGAGTCTTAAGGCCACTGATCTTTTTAGCTATGTACTTTTGAGGTTTCTCAAGTTAAGTATGAACCATATCAACTATAATTCTTGGCGATGTTAACATAGACTGGAACACTATTAATAATGATAATCCCTCCTCTCACATTAACCTACATGGTTTCTCACAAACTATTACCTCAACTACAAGAGTCAATAAGCCCAGTAATAAAGAGAGTATACTAGACTGGATACTCACAAATAAAGTTAACAAACAATATAAAGTAGGTACCTTGCCAGATGACATCAGCGACCACTCCCTAACCTACATTACTAGATTAAAATCAGAATATGTCAACCTCCCTAATACAAGGCAAATTCGATCTCTCAAGCATTTTAACATAGACCTCTTTAAAGCTGATCTGAGAGCATGTAAATGGAATTGTTTAAAATCACTTCCTCTGGAGGAAGCAGTATTATTGTTTAATACTACATTCTTATCCATACTCAATGCACATGCTCCTGAGCGCTCCATTAGAATTAAGACCAAACCTGCCCCATGGCTAACCTCAAACACTAAAAAACTCATGCATGCTAGAAACAAAGCATGGACAAAATGGAGATGTGATAGACAAAAACCTGATTTAGTTAATTTCCGCCAGCTCAGAAATCTTGCAAAAATCAATAATCTCTGACAAGAAAAATTTCTACTGTAAGCTTCAGGAAACTCATATTAACAACTCCAAACAGTTCTGGTCCTCAGTAAATAGACTTCTCTCCCCAGGGACTGCTAAAACTCCTTCCCCTCTAAATACCAATCCAGATACCCCACTCCAGACTGCAAATGTCTTCAACTCTTTTTTCTCTGAAACTATTCAATCTTTAGCCAAACAAATGAACCCTAACAACTCTCATATACCAACTAACATAACCACCTCCTCTTTTAACTTCTCTCTAAAACCTATATCTACCTCTTTTATCTATAAACTCATTCACAAACTGAAACCCTGTACACCTTCTGCTGACAAGCTCCCCTCTCTGTTCCTCCAGAAAGCTGCCAAAGAAATTGCATATCCTATATCCTTACTTATCAACAGAACTATCCAAGAAGGAACCATCCCTGATATCTGGAAAGTATCCTATATTATCCCACTGCATAAAGGGGGAAACTCCCTTGACCTTTCCAACTTTAGACCAATTGCCCTTCTCTCCCCCCCTAGCAAAGATCATGGAAAAATGTATTCATCAACAACTTGTACACTATCTCTCTCTTCACAGCATAATAGCAAACTGCCAGCATGGTTTCAGACCCCAACATAGCACCACCACTGTCCTTCTATCTTTTGTAGATACTATCAACAAAAATCGAAACAACAACACTTTCTCTTCCGCTCTTTTCATTGACCTCTCTAAAGCTTTCGACATGGTCAACCACTCACTCTTAATTCACATTCTTGAATCTCTCTCTTGCGATAAACTGGCCACTAGCTGGTTTAAATCTTATCTTAGCAACAGACAACAAGCAGTAATTTGGGAAAACCATATCTTATCTCTCTTGCCTATATCCATCGGAGTTCCCCAGGGCTCCATTCTGGGTCCACTTCTGTTCTCCCTCTTTATTAACGACCTTCAGACTGCTATCCCACAAGCTACCTGCATACAATATGCAGATGATTCTACCCTAATCTGCACAGCCCCTTCCTCTACTGAACTGACCTCATTGACCCAAAAGACCTTTAACACAGTAGAAACTTGGTTTTCTACACGGTTTCTCCTACTAAATGCCAAAAAAACCAAACTTCTCCTCTTCTCCCCTACCACTCGCTCCCCTCCTTTAAACTTTACCATTTCTTCAAACAATGGCACCATCATCTCACCTGATCCTACCACTAAACTCTTAGGTATAACCATTGACAATAATCTTTCCTTCGATCAGCACATTAACAACACCATCAAGACTGTTAACAAAAAAATTGGATCCCTATATCGCATCAAACCTTTTCTAACCCCAGCAACTAGAACCAAAATTGCTCAATCTCATCTCCTATCTACTCTCCTATATCCTTCCCCCATTTATACAAACCTTAAAAAAATCAATCTTAATAAACTTGCAACCTGTTATAACAACATAGCTCGCTTCGCCACTGGTAACTCCTTTAGGACCCACCATTGTATATACCTAAAACAACTTGGCTGGCTCGAATTTCAAAACTACCTAATAATCCCTCAACTCACTATAGCCTACAATATACCACACCTTCCTGACAACACCCCTATAATCTCTCAACTTCTAATCCCTTACAACAATCTCAACTCACTTCGCTCTTCTAGTAGAATTATGACAAAATCAATAAAGGTAAACAATACAGCAGGTGGTTCTCTATTTACTAACACTATAGGTAGAAGTTGGAATCTCTTACCTAGTGACATTACCTTGACTACATCCCTGCCTCTATTCAAACAGAAAATTAAACTTTTCTACCTAAACCATTGGCTTTGTTCCTGCAGTGCACCTGATTAACCTTTTCTATACACATTTCTTATCTATTTTTGTCTCTTCCTCCCCTCTTTTAACTTTTCTAATTCTAACTATGCATAATTTATGTAAAATTGCTAATAAGTAATTGCATATATGTAATGCAAATATGTAATGAACTGCATATGGTGTATATGTCTCTCTTTAAAATTATCCTTCCCTCTGGAGGGTCTTTTTGAATTCTAAAATTTTGCTATTTCTTAGAAGTAATGTTTTTTTATGTAATGTACTTAGTATTTAGTGGAGCTTTTCTCCTCGGGCCTCTGCTGAAAATGGACATGTATCCAGCCAGACTAGCCCGGTCAACAAATGTAAAATAAAATAAAGTAATATATTTAGACAAATACATGCCAAAAAGTGCATTGTATTAAATAATGGCTCTGATAGATACAAGTAAAGGGGAATAAAAACTTCTGTAGGTCTAGTGGAAATGCTTTTGGAAATTAGATGAGCCAGGCCGAAGGTTTTCTGAACTACTGTAAAGACATGATGGATAAATGAGAAGAAAGTATCAGCAATAGTGCATAGAGCCCCAATGACACTGTCCGATTGAAAGGATATGTCACCTAGAAAGTATGTACAACTACTTCATTTGCCAAGATGAACTATGCTATATTCTTTCACATTTAAGTTTTGAGATCATTGATCTTGCACCAGCATGGTCTATCCCACTGTGGGGCAATTGTGAGTCAGGGGAAAATAGAATAACAGCACCCAATTTACAGTTATCTGCAAACTTAGACAACCATGGGCCAGAAGTGTTGGCCTGGAGTGTTGGCCTGAAGGTCTGAGAAATGGATGTCAGATAGGAGAGGGCCCAGTATTGGGCCATGTGATAGGCTGAAAATCACAAAAAGCCCCACAAAAAACAGTAACAAAAAAAAATCACAAAAAACAGTCACACAGAGTTCCAATAAAGGCTGTCCCTCCTCAATAACAGCTACATGATGGTATCAGCAAAAAACAGGGCTTACATGTAGTAAAAAGTTGAACTTTAATTCCTCCAGCATGTAAAAAACACAAAAGTGGAGCAGGCAAATACCAGCATACGAACAGTTATAATATAACAACTGATTAAGTGCTTTCATCTTCTTACAGAAGACTTCTTCAGAATAAACAGAACACTTCAATGCACCATTTTATACTACATTAATTCATTCCCCATTGGTTAAAAAATCAGTTAATTAATTATGCAAATAATGTCAGCAAACTAGAATTAAAAAAAGGCTGTATTATTAATAATGTTATAGTTGTTAAATAATACTTACTGCATAAATCAATTTCTATACTGTAATTATCAAATACGTATAATAGTCAACTTAAAAAATTCCTAAAAGTACATCTGTGTATGTACATTATAAAATTCTAATTCAACACATGAAACTGTTCATAAAAAATGTCCCATAGAACATATTGGAAAAAAACTTATAAAGGTTAACAATATATTAGTGGAGTAATAACTATGGTAGTAAATATATACAGGTGTACAAGTCTGTAGTTGTTAATTTATTATTGTATTAATCTTTAGTTTTTGGCCCTTCTGGGCTTGGAAGCCTTTGTTTTTAGAACAGGGAGAAGTGAAATATGGTCATTCATACTAGATGGAGTGCAAGCATCTAATCTTAACTGCCATGTCATCTCCCTGTATTCTAACATGTTCTCCCAGTCCCCATTTCTATCACCAGGACCCAAAACTTAAAATCTGCTTGTGTACATACCATACTATGCCCATACAGGGCATTCATTTCTCTCTTTCTGTTGATGTAATAGTTGTGTTCATACACATGTTGTCTCAAAGTGCGTTCGGTTTTACCAACGTAATATGCCCAGCAGTATTTACAGTAAGCGAGATACACCACACCTTTTGAATAGCAACTATTGTATATCACAGTCTTAAGACTAAAGGGTTTACTGGGGATTTCTAAACTCTTACAGTTGGCCATAAAAGTACATTGGGAACACCTTCCACACCTGTGTGTCCCCATTTTAACTATTGTCCCATTGATAGTACTAGACTTCTTCTTTTCCAGTATTTCCTTAAGACTAAAGTTTCTCTTAAAACTGTACCTTAAATGTCTATTAAAAATATCTAACCTACAGGGCATTCCTTGAAACATACCCCATACTCTATTTATGGTTTTCTTTATCCACCATGTGTCTTGGTAGTAGGTCATTACTAAATAAGGTGTAACAGGTTTGTTTGTGTCTTTCGGCTTTTCCCGGTTAGGGGTCGCCACAGCGGAACTCCGGTCTGCTAATAATTGGTAGTGGATTTTTATGTACTGGGTTACCAGCCCTGATGCACAACCTTCAATGAAGGCACGCCCCATTCATGTATGCCTCCACACAGAAGACGCTCTAGCTGAGAATCGAACGGGACAACGTCTTGCTATGAGACAACAACGCTACCGCAACACCACCACCGCAGTACAAATAAGGTGTAACAGGTAATTCCTCCAAAAACAAACCCTGTTCTTTTGGTATGGATTCACCATAGAGTAAGGGTATGTACAAATTGCCCCATCCTTGCAACACTTGTTCTTTAATAGGTCTAATCAATTCATCCGGGTACTCTCTTTCTAAAAAAAGGGAATGCGCATAATCTAACTTCTGTACAAAATCCTCCTTTCTGGATGTCATCCTCGCCACTCTTACCATTTGTCCATTCACTATATTGCATTTCTGAAAATGGGGGTGACTACTTTGGTAGTGTAAGTAAGAGTTGGAGAAACACTTTTTCCTATAAACCTTTGATATAAATTTGTTGTTTTCCATATCTTTTTCTATACTAACATCCAAGTAATTAATTCTATTCAATCCTATTTTGTGGGTAAATGTTAAGAACTCTGTGGTAGAATTCAAAAATTCCATAAATATGGGAATTATTCAAAAGGTCCCCTCCACACAATAAAAATATCATCCAACAAAATGAAAGTACCTAGAAATATAATCTTTATAAATGGAATTGAATACATAATGGGTTTCCCAGTGCAACATAACTATGTTTGCAAATATGGGAGCACAGGATGAACCCATGGCAACCCCATCAAGTTGGTGATACAACTCCCCCTGAAAAATCAAAAAAATTATTTTTGAGCACCAGCTCCACATTTTCAAGTACCAACCTAATGTCAGCTGTTGATAGAAATCCAAACTCTACTAACATGTTTTCAAACCATTCTAGGCCAAAATATGCATACCTACAGCTAGTGGGGTTTGGCTTTATTGGCCTGAAATTGTCCATTAAAACGACAAAATGAGTCATGGGCATTCAGAATTGCCAATTAGCTGAAACACCTGATGTTCATAAAGATCATTTGCATATATCTCATGTGCCTCTGACACAAGAGGTTTGGGAGGCCACTTATTGGAAGTTCTAGCTTTGCTGGAGTTTTCATTTTGTTTTTACTGATTGTTTTTTCAGTGACCTTATCACTCACTGTTTTTGTTTGTTGTTTGGGATATTTTTGCAGTGACCCTAATGATAATGAACATCAGCTGGGTATAGTAGCCCTGTGTTTCTAATGTTTAGTCAAACACTCTGCTTATGCTGTGCCAATGAGATCATAATAAGGCCGAAATATGCATATCCACAGCTAGTAGGGTTTGAATTTATTAGCTTGAAATTGTCAATTAAAATGATGAAACAAGTCATGGGCATTCAGAATTGCCAATTAGCTGAAACACCAGATGTTCATAAGGATCATTTGCGTATATCCCATGTGCCTCTGACACACGAGGTTTGGGAGTTCACTTATTGGAAGTTCTAGCTTTGCTGGAGTTTTCATTTTGTTTTTACTCATTGGTTTTTCAGTGACATTCTCACTCATTGTTTTAGTTTGTTGTTTGGGATATTTTTGCAGTGATCCTAATGATAATGGACATCAGCTGGGTATAACAGCCCTGTGTTTCTATCCTTAGTCAAACACCCTGCTTGTGCTGTGCTGATGAGGTCATATCAAGGCCGAAATATGCATATCCACAGCTAGTGGGGTTTGGCTTTATTGGCCTGAAATTATCCATTAAAACAATGAAACAATTCATGGGCATTCAGAATTGCCAATTAGCTGAAACACCTGATGTTCATAAGGATCATTTGCATTTATCTCATGTGCCTCTGACACAATAGGTTTGGGAGGTCACTTATTGGAAGTTCTAGCTTTGCTGGAGTTTTCATTTTGTTTTTACTGATAGGCCTTTTTTGGTGTGGAATAACAGAAAATAAATCCTTGACGTCCACCTCTGCCTGACCTTCCTATTTGTTCATCACTCTTGTATGCCCCTCTTCTTCACCCTGCTACTGTTAACCAAGGTGATGAGTCAGTGATTGCCCTTCACTTGCTTAAGTTTTTTTATTAGAAACTTTGCGGATTATGTCAGATTCCACAATTAATGATGGGTGTGTTTTATATGTCTGCCTATGTATTGCAATGATATCCATGACTGCAGACATTTGTCACTTTTCCTGATAATTGCTGATGCACATTTGTCTTCAGTTAGTAGTTTCCATGTATTACTGACACATTCCATTGACCTTGTGTACCCTCCATAGACATGCATTGCTCATGCACATCTATTACTTTATGAACATGTTTTCCTTAAATATAATTTTGCCATTACTGATTGTGGTTGTGCTGCTGTTGCAGATTACTTGATGTGCCTGCATTGCACTGAGGTATTTTCCTTTGACCAAGGAACATTTGCATATTATTTGACTTGCAGTATATATTTTATAGAACTCTGTCTAGTCTGCCAAATTCAGTAAATCTTTTGGAATCCATCCCTGGGTCAGTGAAGAATTGTGTATTTTAAGTTGTGTAAGATCATTTTGTTTTACAAAAGGAAGGGCAATAAAATTACAGTTATACGTATTTAAAAAACTGTACCATATTTTTATCAATAATGGGTTCCATTTATTTAACTTAGAAGAATAATTCATATTTTTTAAGAATCTAATTGAATTAATAATTAAGTAGATAGACACTGACCTCCATTACTCTAGGGTAAAGTTAACTTGTCATAAGCAATGTGAACTGATTTTAGAGTTCATTAAGAAAAAGAGTTATAATTTTAAAGAATTCATTCAGTATTATTTGGAATGAAGGAATAAAGTGAAATAAGTGTTTTGGAAATATATTCATATTATAGGGTCATAGGTAAGTACTAAGCTATCTGCCCGAGGGCATTTATAAGCCTAGTCAGAGTGTGTCAGCTTTCGCCACCCCATTGATTAATTAACTGAGCCTCTGTCAAGAAGAGCAAATGAAGTGATCCCAGGGGTGTATTTTCTGTTACCCATCCACTCGTCAAGGTTTCTCTTGAAGAGTGTTAGTGAGAGGCTCTGCCTAATGTAGTTAGGAATTTTGTTCCAAAGCATGGGGAGTCTCTGTGACAGGAATCTATCCCTCCAGCATGTTCTATTTATTTTTGTGGCAAGGTTTAGCTCACTAGAGCGAGTGGCTCGCAGTGACTTGGATTTCTTTAGGTGGAGCATGTCCATCAATTCTGAGTTGGACATGGCTTTGTAAATCAGGCAGAGATCACCTCTGAGTAAGCGATATGCCACTGAGTACAGCTGGAGTTTTTCCAGTTGGGCTGCATAGGACATATGTTTGAGACCATTAATCCTCTTGGTGAGGTACTTTTGTGGTCTTTCCAGCTGTTGGAAGTGTCTTGTGAGGTACATCCCAAATGGGGCATTGTACTCTATGATGGGTCTGATGAGTGACGAGTAGAGGGGCACTATAACCTCTTTATTTCTAGATGCAAACCCTTTAGTAATTAGATGGGCTACATAGAAGGATTTCCTAACTACTTTGGCAATATGGTTGTCAAAGGAGAGATTACTATCTGTCTGGGTCCCCAGATCTCTTATTACCTCTTCTGTATTAAGGGGGCTGCCACCTATGTGGTAATTCATGGGTGTTTTGTTTTTCCCAAACGGGATGACTATGCATTTTTTGGCATTTAGCTTGAGACCATAACTTTGACACCAGGTGTCCGTCTCAGTAAGGCCCTTTTGGAGAATGTCTGTGTCAGCCGGAGAGTCAATTATGGCTCCCAGTTTGCAGTCATCGGTGAACATGGTTAGCCATAGTCCTCCTGTGTTTGCCTGTACTTCTGAGAAGTATATGCCGAACAGTAGGGGTCCCAGGACCGAGCCTTGTGGGACACCACTTGTGACTGGTTTAGAGTCGGACCTGGAGCCCACTATTCTTACCGTGTGAGTTCTGTCTGTAAGCCAGCTGGCAACCCATCTCATGACTTAGGGGTTTACGTTCAGGCTGGTGAGTTTTTCTATAATTCCCGAGTGGGGAATGGTGTCAAAAGCCTTGGCGAGGTCAAGGTAGGCTGTGTGAGCTACCTTCCCCTCATATATGGCCTTGGTGACTGTCTCAAAGAAGTCAACCAGGTTTAGTAGGCATGATCTGCCCTTAACAAAGCTGAACTGGGTCAGGTCAAGTGTTTGGAGGTTCCCAATGTCTTTGTTAATGAGTTCCATGATGATGCGCTCCATAGCCTTGCAGACCAGGCTAGTCAGGCTTATGGGGCGATAGGTACCAGTGTCGGTTGTGGCCCCTCCTTTGTGGAGTGGAATAACCATTGTTGTGCACCATTCTATGGGCACATAGCCTGTGGAGAGGCTGAGGTTGAACAGTGTGTTTAGGTGGGGGGGTTAGTTCTTTCTGTAGTTCGTGCAAGACGCAGCCTGGGACACCATCTGGCCCCATTGACACTGTGCTTTTGGCTTTTGAAAGGGCTGTTTTCACCTGTGCATCTGCGATTTCCGGGACACTACACTTTTCCGGTATTGTTGTGGGTCCTTTTGGGAGTGAGAGGGGGGTGAAGTTTGCACTGAATCTATCTGCCAGGATGTTAGTGATATCAGTGGGTTCAGTATATTTCATGCTATTTTGCACTAGCTCAGAGCATATCTGTGAGTTGCCACTTAGATTCTTGACATAGCTAAAGAAGGCTTTGTGGTTATCTTTCGAATCCTTGGCTATTTTTCTTTTGAAGTTAACCTTGGAGGATTTTATGATGGACCTTAGTTTCTTACTGATACTGATCAGGGATGTCTTTCCTTCTTGGGAATATTGAATATTGCTCCCTTAAAAAGGAAAATTGCTGTTGCATTGTAATAGTTTAACAAGTCAGAGAGAGACGGATAAGTGTTTTCATTTCTTGATTTGAGTTTAAATTCCTTTTAACAGTCTGTCAGCTTTAGCTAAGGTCTTTACGCCTATATTAGTGATTCCAGTATATAGCTGAACTCAGTTCTTGCCTTTTAAGTGGTCTAACTGTTGTTATTAGGTTCTGGTTTCATTCTTGTGTACTGAGTGGATCTCAGGCTGGTTCAGGACTTGCCTTTGCATTGGGGCATTTCCTGGCCAATCAGCTCAGAGCTAGGGGTCTGTGAATTCCAAAGTTGATGTTTACTGCGATGTTTTTAAATTACTTTTGCATTGTAATAGTTTTACAAGCCAGAGAAATACAGATATTCTTCATATTGTTCACTGTTGCAGTAACTTTAGCTATGTGGGGTATATCTTGCCAAGGATAAAACTGCCAGCCAACTTCCAAAGCTTCAAGGCACCTTCCATGCACCCAAACTGTCATGTAGCTCAAGATGAGCTGATCAAAATAGAAGCTTGGGCATGAAGCCCTTCAGAGCTTTACTGCTGCCAAAGAGTACACTCGCCTGAACCTTTTTAGGATCGACATTCAGCTTGTGTTTTCCTTTATTGGGCAAATAAGTTGCCTTTGGGGGGGGGACTTAAATTTTTCTTATATTTACTGATATTTTATTACTTTCCTCTTCAGAAAAGTTATTCTATAGCTAGGAGTGTTATGTTTTAACAGACTGTCTTGAGATTATAATGTACTTGTCATGAACCCCTCTCTGGGCCAGTAATCAAGGAGCCTCAATCCTCACGACTAACACTAGAGATGGGCGTTCACTTGGAATACAAATGGATACACTCAGTATTTCCAGGTGCAGACCTCTCTGCATCAAGCACAATTTCCCTTAACAGCACAGAGGGAACAACTCAGTGCAAGGTCTGGATCTCTCTGTATCTCTCCGTCCAGGTCCCCAATAAAACTCTCCACTGGTACAGCTGTAGGGTTAGGTCTTTGGCTGTCCAAGTCAAGTCCTCCAGCACCCCGTCTGCGAACCAAGTGCTTCGTGTCCCTGCTCAAAGTAGCTGACACACAGGATCCTAGGGAGAAGCAGCGTATACACGTGAGTGGTACATGGGCCTTGTATACCCATGCACTAATGACACAGCAATGTCCAAAACTACATGCCATAATGTGTCATTTGTGCATGGAACCAAGAATAACAAGATACATGCAGCTGGGACTTTGTAGTGATTGACACAAACAGGGGCAGTGTGACCTGTTCAAGCTTTGTGTGATACAGCCATCATCACAAGAAAAGGTAACAGAGAACAACACAGGACACAGGTGCACCATCTCACACACACACACACACACACACACACTTGCGTGCACACACACACACACACACACACACACACACACACACACACACACACACACACACACTGTGAGATTTGATTTTCACACACCCACACACACCTGGGAAAGGCTGGCATAGATTTACCTGCTGTGCCCCCTTCTGCCCATAGTATGAGGTAGTTTTCACTGCCACGAGACACTCCACAATCAGCTACTCTAAGGCCCTGGATAAAGGATGTCCAGTTATAATGAATAATATTAACAGTAATACAAATGGTAGTAGTTGACCTAGACAGCTAGGCCTTCAGGAGTGGCCCACAGAATGTCACCAAATAAATATAAACACTCGCAAAGGTTAAATACTTTCTAAAAGGGACTAGCCACAATAAAAGTTTTAAATATATTTAATAATAAATAATAAAAGAACATGAAAATACTGAATATATATTTACAGTAAACCACAGAGTTGAAATCACAGAAAATATTGAAAATAGCATTGATGGATAGACTCAGACAAATAAAGAAAAACAATATCTAAACTAAGCTTCACTATATTTTCCTGACTGAATCTAGGAGAATTACTATTCCCTATTTACTTAATAGAGCAAGGCAGGTGATGAGGTAAATGGTCCTTCTTGTTGTCAGACCCAAGACGGAATACTCACTGCTAAAAGATTTCCCACTGTAATGTTTAAAACATAATTTCCAAGATGGCTGGCAGAATGACTTCAACTGGTCACCTGACTCTAGATTCTCACAGTATCCCCCTTTGAAGATGAGACAGGAATTTAGCATAAATGGCTACAATACACATCTAAATGTTTATGGCAGTGCCTGTGGCTTCCCATGTTTTTACTGAGCTAATGAACAAAAGCTTCTTCCAGACCTACTGTCTCCAGTCCTATTCAGCACAGTGGGGTGCCATGTTTATGGCTTAACAGTTAATTTAATTTTAAGGATTTTCCAAAACTAACTGGACTTAGGTTAACTGCTTCGGTTACAGTGTCCTTTGTTAACATATATGCATACAGTTCTAATACATTTGCAACACAGGCATCTTGTATAAATCAGTTTGATACTCAAAGGACATATTCTTTACAGATCCAGCTGGCTATACTGGCACTAGCCCATATCATCATAGTACTTTTTAACAGAGTACTCATTTGTTCTATCAGTTTTAAAGTAGCGTAAACTAACTAATAACATATTTTCTGTGAAGAAATTGTGTTTAACTTTCCTTTGTGGGGCTGCCATAGTGTTTGAAAGTGCTTTTTACTGGTTTCTTTTCTGTCAAAACAGTAAGTTCTGTGGACTGGTAGTTTTAGTGGCATTTACTGCTTGTCTTCCAAGTGAAAGAAGCACTATTTTCAACTTGACTGTGCAACAGGTTGTCAGTCCCATAGTCAGTCCTTCTTCCAGCCACAGGAAAAAAAGTTAAGCAAATACCCTTTGCCACCACAGCAGGCTAGCAATTTGCCTTAGCTACAGGTTGGTGACTCTGCTGTGGTCATTTGTATTACCTCACCCTACTCATCATTTGCCCCAAATCTCTCTGCTATAGCAGGTACAGCCATTATGGAATGGGGTTAGCCACATCCTCTGTGGCTATTGGAGCCTTTTCACTGGTTAAGGGAGAACCACTCTTGTTGGTCCTATGAGAGGGAACAAGGAGGTTTCCAGGCATTTATTTTTTACATACAGATTTTGCTATTGAAATAAACTCAGTAAACATAAGATCTTGCTTATTTTTCCAGTTCAATGTAATTATTTTTCAAGCAATAGCTAGAATTAACCAAAGAACAGTTAACTGATATCTAGGATTTACACTTGGGGTAGGGACATTGAATAATATCAAAGAGCTAGTAATCTGACAGTTATCAGACCACAGGGCTTTTGCAAAATGTCTAAAATCACTCCAGTATGTTGTGAGAGTTCTACATTCGATGAACGTATGAACCCAGTTGGCTTCAAGAATATCACCACACCTCCAGCATTTGCTTTCATTACTCTTGGTTATAAGGTCAATTCTGTGTGGAATGTAAAAGCTTCCATGAATAAATCTCCAGGTATATAGTCTCCAGTATAAAGATGATGAAGTGTTTTTTATTGAATTTAATAACTGTTTCTTATTATCGTTAGATAAAGGTTCACCATTAATCTTTATGGAGTAATTCCAAAAAGCTTGGTCAAAAGTAATCAAGTCTTCTCGTAGGATTTTACATACAGGTGATATGCTTAATTTATGTTCAATGTTCATCGAACTACACCATATGAATAGTTGTATCAATCTTGGTATAATATCAGTTTCCAGATTTATTGACACTCAAACTTTATTTTCAACAAACTGTCTTAAAGATTGAACACAGAGCCAATTATCTTGACAGACATTATATCTGGCTAAGAGAAAGTTCATTGGTTGGATGTTCTTATTGTCTATAAACTGGTGCCAAAACTTTAGATTATTCTCTTTAAGATTCCGCATCTTATTGATATTGAAGGTATCTAGGCAATCTGGTGTATAAGCTATGGGAAATGTAATGAAAAAGGTGTTCTTTAAACTATAATTGTCGATCATATTTTTTAAAATATAAAATATTTGGTTTATACCATGTGAGAAGTGGCTAAATTTCTTATTATATAAGCAATATTCACGGAGTATCCAAAATATTTTGTTAATTCCAAAGGCTTTCTTAAACTGGGTTTCTGAGTTCTTAGAGGAAGTTATAAGTATTTCTTGTAGTTGTTTCCAGCTAGAGGTGTATATGGATGAAATCCAGTGTAGTATTATGTTAATAATAACAAATTTGGAATATAATTCTATGTTGGGAAAGCCAATCCCATTACTGTCCCAGGCTCTAACATGCCATTTATAGGCTATTCTTGGTTTCTTTGGGAACCATAGAAAAGTTAGTAATAGGGAATCTATTTGTTTAAAGAATTTCTTAGTAGGAGGTAAAATCAATGATTGTATGTAAAATAAAACTTTGGGCAAAATAATCATTTTTATTAATGTAAGTCTGTCTTCCATGGTGAAAAACATTTTGTTCCACTTTTTAGTCAAGTCACCGATTATAGCTACCAGTTTAGTGAAGTTAAATTTAATAGTCTCATTCCTCTTATTCTTAATACTTATTCCTAGATAATCTATCTTATCATTTTCCCAGTTGAATGTATTGTATTTTTGCAAATTGCTATTGATTTTCTTATTGATTAAAAGTGTTTTGGTATTATTTTGATTAAAATTGAGCCCTGAGAGTTTTCCAAATAGAGTTATGGCATTCATGATATGTTGTAAATAGCCTTCTGTGTCACTGGATGTTAGTAGAATATCGTCAGCAAAAAGCTGAACTTTTGGACAGTATCCCTTATTAACTTGAAATCCTTTGATATTTGGGTTATTTCTAATAAATGAAGCAAAAGGTTCCACTGATAAAGTGAAAAATAATGGGGATAGAGGGCAACCTTGTCTAGCTCCCTTGTGAATTAATTTTTACTAGGGATGATAGATATGTACCAATCTTAACAAATGCTTTAGAATCACTATAAATATTTAATATCAGTTTATTGAAACTCTTAAGTAAAGTTAAATTATTTAAAGATTTTTTGTAATTATGACCAACTAAGGGAATCAAACGCCTTATCAATATCCAGACTAATAATAGTTAACTGTTTCTTGGTTTTGTTTGCAATGTCTATTAGAGATAGTAGCTTAATAATATTGTTGTGTACTTTTCTATGTAAGATAAAGCCAGTTTGATCAGAGTGTATTAGATTGGGTAATATATTCTTTAGTCTTTTGACCAGGATAGACATGAAAATTTTATAATCGATATTTAACAATGATATGGGTCTCTAGGATGCACATAGTTGGGGGTCCTTACCTTGTTTCAGAATGGAGGAAATTATTGAGTACTTCCACAAGGGAGGGAAAATTAAGTCTTGTTTAACCATGGAGAATGTGTTTAATAACTTTATTGTGTGCTCTGGAAGAATTTTATATATTTTTGGGATTATCCCATCTAACCCTGGGGCTTTATTATCCTTCAGATTTCTAACTTGTTCTTTCACTTCAGCTAAGTTTATTTGTGTCTGCAATTTTTCTGATCACCAGCTGTCCCTAAAAGGCAGATAGTAGGTATAAAGCTCCTCAGTCTTTTAAATGTCTGTACACTATTCCCAAACCTGACTTAACAACTAAACCCTTAATTGACTCTACTGCTGCAAAGCATTTAGTTAATTCTAATCCTAATCTTTCTAATAATGATGGGTAATTTATTGACAGGTATCAGGGGAAAGTGCATACTTCTGCAACTTTGATTTTCAGAATTTTAAATTGTCAGTCTCATGTGTTAAAGTTTGTTCTGACATATTGTGAAAGTATGAATAATGTTTTATGAATATTTCTTTTTTTTTTCAAAAACATTTTTATTTTGTTTTCATTAAAAACATATGCAAATGTACATATAACAAATACAATAAAACAATAACAAACTTGTCAAAGGAAAAAACTTCAAAGACCAATACACGTAAGGTTCAGTTAAGGCATATTTAATTACTTGCTGCAAGGAGACAAAAACATGCAAATACAAGGATTTGTCTAACTACTAACAGGAAGTATGCATATTCTTATACTGTTTTACAAGACATGGCCTTCTATGGCTGACGTAATCAAACACAACTTTCAGTATTGTTCTACAGCAGATGTTACTCAGATTTTCTGCTGACATGACTAGATTTGTGAGAAACTTTTGAGAAAAACAACCTGACCTTGGTGGGCACTAATTCGTTTACAGGCTTTTATTGTACAGTGTTACATTTCAAGGTACTCTTCTAACTCAGATACAAGTAAATGCTGATTGCAGTTCATATTTTCAAACAGGCTTTGTCCTAATTATCTATAGCTTCTACAGCTGTGTATTTTCTCACAGCACAAACGGAACTTCTTGTCTAAGCTTCATACAAGTAGTATTGTTCTATTCATTATTTTCCTAACATAAGCAGGAATCACCTGCTTCTCAGTAAATTTCCAAGGCACAAGCAAGATTTTAGCTAACAATACAAGGTCAGAAAGCATCTGCAGTTTGTACAGATTTATGCAGTATGATATAGAATAAATGTGTTAACTCTTTTCAAGCTCTAAAAGCACTAAGCATATTACTAATACACACATTAATACATATTTTTCTGACATTTCCCCCCCTTTTAATACTTTTATTCTACTTTCAAAATAAGCATAAACAATTTGTTTTCTTCTCCTAACCTCTTCCACTTAGGATTTGAAGTTAAGAGAGTCATTCAGTTTAAACTCATGAAAGCATTTTCAATCTTTTAGCAGTTCTTCAGACTCAGTACTTTGATATAAGGTTTCAGAAACTGACATGTCTATAAAGTCTTTTATCAGTCTTTTCATGCAGGGGATGCCACAACAAACACATACTCCCAGTAGGAGCATTCCTACACAAATGGCAATCAGGATGTTCATTAGGATAGTACCCCACCCCCAAACCATTTCTGGAAAAAGTCCATCAGTGGGTTTGGGCCTGGTTTGGTCATGGCCGACACTTGCTGAATTACCTCAAGATGATTGTCTATCTCATGTTTATGGTCAGGAATATACGAACAGCATTCTTCTTGGATTAAAGCGCAAGTACCACCTCTCACCGCTAGGGTGAAGTCGAGAGACATGCGGTTTTGAAGCACTACAGTTCTCATAGTATTCAGTTCATCAGTCACCAATTCGAGAGCGGAAAAAGTTGCATTACTCATTACTTCGAGAAGTTTCGACAGTTTTCTCAGCTCCCAGATCGATTTCACTGCTCCATATGCCCGTAATATGCCTGCCCACGATATAACGCTATCACTCAAGTCCATATGTGTCAGTCCTTTGCATATGGAATGATGGTCTTTCCAACGTGCATCGATTTGTCCCACTGGATTTACAGGTTTCTTGACGACCTCTCAGACATTTTGAATTTTTCCTCGAGGCAAAACTGCAGTGTGTTGTATGACCGGAACCAGGTAACCCAAAAAGCAACTGCCGGACCAATTCTCAGGTAACCATTTGTATGCCTTTCTGCCACACACAAAATAACAGTCCTCTACTTTAGTAGTAACTTTGCTATGAATATACACTCGCCCTGCATGAAACATTTTTCTATCAATTATAGACAGTTGTTTATAAAGGACAGAATTATGTTTTACTTCATCAAGTGTTTTGTGCATCAATCCAAGAAATGAATCATAATTTGTATTACAATAAAGATCTACATTGTTACCTTTAGTGTAACATTTATAAGGAACAGTCACATTGCAATTGCTCCAACCCACCTGAACAGTATCATTTTTATAAAAACACACAGTTCCTTTTGTGGAACAGACAAGTGCAATGCTATTTTATCTTGTGATGTAATGGTTGAGGTATCATAAATCAAGTTCTCCCAGGTCTCATTGACCCCTAGGGGGACTGTAGTCATTAATAACCCCCCGTATGCTGTCGGGAAAGCTGTGCAAATCCAGCAATTCGAAACATTGAAAGTCTCAGCATACACATATTTAATTGCTTGGTAAGTGTTAAAGTTTGGATGCCAGTCTATGAGTAATGCTTCACGTTTATTCAGTTCAGTCTGTGTGGCTGGGAAAAGGAAAGGCCACAACAAAAAGATTATTGTCACTAGTACAGTTAACAGGATGATTATGCAATACTTCTGAGGAAAGGGTTGTTCTGCATTCCTGTTTCTTCTGGACTCTATCATTTTTACTCTTGGCATGTGACAAGATTTTGTTCCAGTTCAAAGTTTTTGACTAATTTACAGTGCATCAGATGGATCCAGGAGGCATGCTCCGCTATCTTGACTGCAGTGGGTGTCGACAGAAGCACTTGATATGGACCTTCCCACTTTGGTGATGCCCAATTCTTTTTCTTTACTGTCTTCACCCAAATCCAGGTTCCAGGGGACACTGCCACTTCTGATGGTCTGGTTCGTTCTTTATCTGAAACAAAATTTGACTGCAACAAATGTTTAGAATTTAACAAGTTTCGCATATACTCAGCTAGTGTACTGTCAGCTTCCTGGTCTGCAGGCATGAGAGATTTCCACTGAGGTATATAATAAGCCCTTCCAAATATTTTTTCAAAAGGAGTCAATCCTTTTGTATTCAGAACAGTTCTCATGCTCAACAGTGCCAGGGGCAGACAGTATGTGAATATTTATTTAAATTTATTATAGTATGATCACTTTAAATATGTATACTAGTTCTTTTCCCTCTCTTTTTTTTGGAATTAATTATATAACTAATTGATTGATTGATTCAATTAATGCTTATATAAATACTGCCATTGTGCTATATTGGATTGTGATCCTTTGAAGGCGAATTGCCGAGGTACCAGGTCCTTTGGAAAAGAAATAAAAGAAAAACTTGCTGGATTGAGTATCGGCTGTTTGGTGTGTTACTAGTTTACCTGTTGTTGTGCTTTTGCATCGTTTGGTTTATTCTATATTGGATCCAAGCCGTACTTTTTCAGTGAGTTTCTTTTGATCTAAAACTTTGATCAAACATTCTCGTTTAGAGATTATTGAACTGGTTTTCATTTATGTCGAGTAGCGGAAGCTCCGAACGGAGCCCTGTATCTAATGCTATGCTGTTTCAGGACATGGTGGTAGAGCGTGATAAAAGATTCACTAATAATGATCCCTGGAACTTGGGGAGGAATACAGACGCAGATGGTCGTTTTGGTCAGTTGAATAAATTAATGGCCAAGGAAGTTGCGCTGTATTTTGATACTAGGCTCCTGGAGAAGTATGTGAGTCTTAACATCACCCCCCGAGGGTTACGCATTGACAAGTTACCAGCTGCGCCTTTTTCAGATGATGAATCTGATTTTTTAGAGGAATGGAAACAAACTTCTCTTTCATGCACTATAGGTTGGCTTCGTATATTGATTAAACGAAACCAAAAATCTCATGACAAACTTAAAAATGAGATTTCGTCATTACAAAATGAACTTGTTGCTGAAGTCAACTATAGAGCTCAGATGGCCAATATAAGTGACAAAATGAATAAATTAGAGGCCGATATTGTGCAGAGAAAACGTAACAAACTAGTCCGGGACTTAAAAGATTATGAGACAGGCGTTATTTTCAATTGGCAGCGTGAGCCTGTACGCAATCACTCTAGGGGGAGGAGCTGGACTCGCAGCTCCAAACGAAGGAACTATTCAGCATCAGCGTCTTCTTTTTCTTCTACGGAAAAAGAAACAGTTACCAAGAATGTTTCTTTTGCTAGAACTGTTGTTCCGAACCGAGTTACTGATAGGGAAGTTGTAGAAGCTTCTAATGAAGTTTCTAACCTCAGTACAGCGGAGAATATGAACTTTCAAAACGACAACTACACTAAGGAAAGAAACGGAAGAAATGGCAGAAAGGGGCGAAACCGTTATAAATGAAGGTTTGAAAACAATTGCATTTAATGACATTAGTTATAATGCAACTTCTTTGGAGTGTGTTAATCTATCGGATTTGTGTTTAAATCATGATATGCTGAATGTTTTATATAAGGGGAGTAAATTTGTTCCTACCATTTTCCCTTCGTTTGCTGATATTTATCTAGAAGTGAAAACATTCATTCGTAAGCTCTTATTAAGAGTCTACTTTAGAAAATTTAAGAATATGAATGCAAATGTAAATGCTACTGTTTCTAATTCAGTTCAAGATGGAGTGTCCAATGAAATTGATCTTGATGAAAGTTTACTGAATTTATCTGTTTATAATTATGAATATGATGAATTTGACTGCTCTTTGGAGGAAGGTGATGATTGTTTTACTTGCCTTAATACTGATATTAGCTCTAATGTCAATTATTTGACAGGATATGGAAAGTTAATGATGCCTAAATTTAGAAATGTTAGAAGTAAGTTTACACCTACCATTTCTATACCAGCTATTTCAGTTTTTCAAAAAATTGTCTTAAAAGAGACAGAGTCAATGTTTAAGGAATTTTGTAGAGAGAAAAAACAATTTAATTTAAGTAAAGGTGAATGGCAGGCTTTAAAAGATCTCAAAAAACTTAAAAATGACTACATATTCAAATGTGCTGACAAAGGGGGTAATTGGGTCATTTTGAATAGACTTGACTACTGCATGATGGTTAATAGATTGCTCTCTAATAGTGAAGAGTATAGTAAACTTCATGGGGACCCTGTAAAATTTTATAATGAAGAATTGTTAACTTTCTTAGAAAGAGGAGAACGACTGGGATTTTTCTTGCATGCTGATATTAAGAAAATGTATATAAAGGACCCTCTCACACCCATATTATATACTTTGCCAAAGATCCACAAAGATTTAATAGAGCCCCCTGGTAGGCCCATAGTATCAGGGATAGGCTCTTTTTTGGAGAATGTCAATATCTTTTTGGACTTTCAATTGAAAATTTATCTTAATAGGGTGAGCGCTCACATCAGTAACACCCAGGATTTGATTAATGAAGTATCGAAAATTTCTTGGAATAGTGATTTTTATTGGGTGACTATTGATGTCAAGTCCTTATATACTAATATTAATATTAGGTGGGGGCTTGAAGCAATTCACAATATGTTAGGTGAAGGTCCTAGGACTAGTTTTTTGATTTCTTTATTGGAATTTTGTTTGACTCATAATTATTTTGTATTCAATGATGAGTATTTTTTACAAATCAAGGGGACGGCTATGGGAGCTGCTTATGCTCCCACTTATGCCATCATATATATGGACTCCTTTGAAAAAAAGTTCATTTACCCCACAGATTTCTTTAAACATAGAGTCATCTTGTACAAGCGTTTTATTGACGACTTAATCTTTATATGTAAAGGGGATGTATTAGAATTTTGTGAATTTTTTGAATCTTTGAATGCAAATGAACATAATCTCTCATTCTCATATGAGATTAATAGAAATCAAATTAATTTTTTGGACCTAACCCTATTTGAAAGAAATAATACTATTGGATTTAGACCCTACAGGAAAAGTACTTCAGTTAATATGTTCTTGCATGCTACCAGCATGCATCCCCCTCACTTGTTAAGAGCTTTACCTCATGGAGAGTTCAAAAGAATATATCAGCATACTAGCATAGAATCTGAGTTAGATTATGAGTTAAATGAGGTATTTCTTAGATTATGTGAAAGAGGGTATGAAAAAAAGCAATTATTTAAATGTATGAATAATGTTGTGAACAAGCATAGAACATTCAGGAAATCTGAAATGAATGTTTTAGATTTAACCAAAAAAGATAAAGATGTGGAAGAGGTATTTTTTGTAACTAGGTATACAGCCTTTTCTGAAAAATTTGTTTCCATAATAAAAAGATTTTGGTATTTGGTTAGTGAGGATGAGTGTATAGGTGAGCTTTTTCCTCACTACATAACATTTTCATACAAAAAGGGAAAGAATTTAAAAGAATTGTTAAACAACAACCTCTTAATAAAAAGAATCTCTCATACTACTAACTTGGGATCATTTAGATGTGGTTCCTGTAGTCTATGTGATAGAATTATTAATGTTAATTCTATTAACAACATTAACCACTACCCCAAGCACCATTTTGATTGTAAATCTATAGGCGTTGTATATACACTTACTTGTAGTTGTAATAATACATGGTACATTGGACAAACTAAAAGAATGGTTAGAGTTAGAATTCTAGAGCATTTAAGAGACATTCGGAATTTAAATTTATCTAGTTCAGTTGCTAAACACTTTTTTGAAGCTCATGAAGGGAAATCAGATAGTTTAAAATTCAGCATTTTGGGTAAGCCTTTTTGTTGTAGAGGTGACAATATTTGTGATAGGTTATTGGAGCTAGAAACTAGAATGATTTTAAAGTTCAATACTCTAAAACCTTTTGGTCTTAATTTGGAATTGGGAATGTGATGAATTATTTGATGAATTATTTGATTTATTAGTAATATTTTTTGATAATTAAATATTATATAATAGAATATATGTTTATATTTATATATTATATTATTAATAATATAATTAGTACATTTAGGATGTATATAATTCATGTGAATATTTATTTAAATTTATTATAGTATGATCACTTTAAATATGTATACTAGTTCTTTTCCCTCTCTTTTTTTTGGAATTAATTATATAACTAATTGATTGATTGATTCAATTAATGCTTATATAAATACTGCCATTGTGCTATATTGGATTGTGATCCTTTGAAGGCGAATTGCCGAGGTACCAGGTCCTTTGGAAAAGAAATAAAAGAAAAACTTGCTGGATTGAGTATCGGCTGTTTGGTGTGTTACTAGTTTACCTGTTCTTGTGCTTTTGCATCGTTTGGTTTATTATAGTATACCCAATTTCTCTGTGTTTCTACTATTAACTTCATTAGCTTATTCTTTAAAATCCCATTATGCATCTCTACTAGCCCTGCAGATTGTGGGTGATACGCACAATGATTTTTTAAAGAAATACCAAAATGTCTACTTAACTGTTGTATGGTCTGGTTTATGAAGTGTGTGCCGTTGTCACTGTAGATCCTTTCTGGAATGCCGAATGTAGGGATGATTTCTTTAACAAGAACTTTGGCCACAGTTTCCGCGTCTGGATTTTTAGTCGGAAAGGCTTCCACCCATCTGGAAAACATATCTACAATGACAAGACAATACTTCTTATTTTCACATTTATTCATCTCTATGAAATCCATACAGATAGTATGAAATGGATACGGTGGTGTAGGGAAACTCCCTTGCTTGGGCTTTAACGTCCCTTGTGCATGATGTTTATTACAAACATGGCACATCAAGCAGAATTTTTTAGAGTAATTTAAGAATCCATATGTCGTGAACACTTGGTTCACCAGCTGTACCATCCCCCCTGTTGAGACATGGCACTGCCCATGGCTCAACAAAGCTGCATATCTAAACAAATTATACGGCAATATCAGTTTCCCTTCTTTAGAGATGTACAGCCCCTTTTCGAGAATTGCTCCTCGTTTTACCCATCTTTTTTTTCAACTTGCGTAGTAAGTGTCTGCATTGTCTTTAGCATTTCTAAGTCTAAAATCTCAGAGGGTTGTAATTCCTCATTCAAAAGAAATACTTCTGAAGCTGCCTGCTTTTCAGCTGTATCAGCTCTTGCATTACCTTTTGAAATCCTGTCCTGTTGCTTGGTATGAGCTGTGCATTTACAAATAGCTACTTTCTGAGGTAACCGAATAGATTCTAAAAGATCCAAAATAAACTGTGCATGATTAATTGGTTTGCCAGTAGATGTTATCATTCCTCAATTTTTCCAATGTTCTAAGGTACATGCCCGTGTCAAGGCAATCAATTCTGCTGCCTGTGCAGATAAATTGTGTGGTAAAGATTTTGCTTCTATGTCAGTATCAGAAACTACTGCATATCCTACTAGGTTCTGTCCTGCAGGACCCCTTTTGCATGAGCCATCCACGTAGTATGTCACCTCGGCATCATCCAAGGGAACGTCCGTAAGGTCTTTTCTAGGCAGTGTCTTTTGCTCAATCACCTGCAGGCAGCTGTGTGGTGTGCCATCTGCAGGGGTTGGGAGTAAGGTAGAAGGGTTCAAAGTCGTACATCGTTCAATTGTCCTATGAGGTTGGCTCAACAATATAGTCATACAGAAAAGATGCCTAGCAGGGGAAAGATATGCTACCTCCTCTTGCAGTAAAATAATTGTGACTGCGAGGCACTCTCAATGTGAGAGGGTGGAACAAAACTACTGAGGCCAAAGCCTGTACTGCCATTGCAGCTGCAACTACTGCTTGTACACAGTGGGGTAAAGACCGTGCCACTGGGTCCAGTTGTGATGAATAATAAGCAATAGGGCATTGCTTGTCCCCATGCTGCTGTGTTAACACTGATGTCATATAACCTTGCTTACAATCTACAGTTTGGAAAAAACGTTTATGATAGTTTGGTAATCCCAAAACTAATGAGGACGCTATTAACTGTTTCAGTTTGCAGAAAGCAGATTCTGCTTCTGGTGTCCATTGTAACAAATCCTGTGCTGCGATAGGCTTTTTATAAATCAGGTTAGTCAATGGTGCAGATTCCAAGGCATAGTTTGGAATCCAACTCCGACAAAAATTAGTCGTACCCAGGAAGGACATCATTTCCTTCTTGGTAGTGGGTTTTGGTGCTTGCAAAATCGCTACTTTTCTGTCCTCGTCTAATGTCCTACCCTCCTTGGATATTACATATCCTAGGTATTTAACTTGTTTTTTCCAAAGCTGCAGTTTATTTTTGTTTACTTTATGTCCTTCAGTGGCTAAAAATTGTAATAGCGCTATGGTGTCTTCTTTACAATCTTGCTGGGTGGGGGCCGCCAGCAGGATATCATCAACATAAAGCAAAATCTGACTACCTCTTGGTGGGGTAAATCTCGCCAAGTTGCTTGCCATTTCTTGTGAGAATATTTTTGGACTTTCACAATACCCCTGTGGTAGTTGCGTATATGTATACCTTTTCCCCTGAAATGTGAATGCAAACCAATACTGGCTGTCAGGGTGTATCGGTATTGAGACAAACGCATTGCTGATATCTACCACAGAAAAATATTTCTGTTGAGGTTTTAAATCATTCAACAGGGTGTGTGGTTCTGGCACCGTAGGTGCCCTTGGTATTACTGCATCGTTTACAGCTTGTAAATCTTGGACCATACGCCACTCTCCATTCGCTTTCTTAACAGGAAATAAGGGTGTGTTACATGGTGAATCAGGAGATTCCACCAGCACCCCTTCCTTAAGTAAAGCTGCTATAATAGGTTTGATTCCTACCTCTGCATCTTTTCTTAAGGGATACTGTTTTTTTTGTGGTCTAAATTCTGACTTTGGCATTATAGTAACTGGTCCCGCTGTACGAATAAGTCCTACATCTGATTTTCCTGTTGACCAGAGAGTTTCTGGTATATTCTGTAAGGCATTCTCTTCCTCCTTCAATAGGAGTGCTAATCAGCTGTCCTTGCTAGACTGCAAGTGCACAGCTGGGTGGGTCTGAGTTATCCAGTTCAGCTTCTGCATTTGTATTCCCTGTTCTGACAGTTCTAACTCTGTCTGTTTTTCCCATCTCATAACTTTTTCTCCTAAGTCTACCCATTTTACATTCTTGTCCTTAGTTAAGCTAACGTGTGGTAATCGATTAGATTTATAGAGTGCAAAGAACTCCTGGGGCAATGAACAGCTGGCTACACTGTTCCCGTCCATGTCCCAGTACAGATTACGTAGTATCTATCTGTTTGCATGATTTCTAAACAATTCTTGCTCATATTCCTTATCAGGTCCTGGTGTGTTACAATAATACAGAGTACAGTGCAACAAATGCTGTTCATCAATGTCAAGGGAGGGGAACTTGCTGATGGCTACATTCATCAGCTCTTCGGTCACTGCCCCTGGACCAGTCGTAACCAAGTCCTGGCTGTACCAATAAAACATTTTACCCTCCGTTTGCACTGCAAAGGTATCAATTTGTTGCTGTGCTTCCATACCCTGCATAGTTGGAACTACTGCTATACCAAATAACTGCATAAGGTCTCTGCCCAAGAGGTTTACTGGGCATTTTGCAGAAACAGCTATTTTGCTTTTCTGGGTCAATCCTGAAACAGGATCAGTTATCACAATATTATGGGAGAGTGGCTCCCGATACAGCTGTCCATTAGCTGCTTTCACTAATATGTAATCAGGTGACTCTGAGTTCTCTGGCAGTTTGGAGGGATGTATCAGGGTCCGTGATGCTCCTGAGTCACACAAGAATCTGACTTCCCTCCCTTCTACCAGGAGTGTAACTTCTGGTTTTGTGTCTGCTAAATAGAGCTCTAAGCTCAATAAAGCCAAATCTAATATTTCATTTTCTTCACTATCCATGACTTCCTGCACTTCCTCTATTTCTTCTGTCACATTCTCTACTCCCTCTGTCACATTCTCATTTGTCCCTCCTCTGCTATCCCCTTCTAGTGATTCCTGACTATCATATAATCAGTCCTCACCCTCCTTATCTTCTGTTGTTGTTTTCTTGTTTTTCTTGCAATCCCTTGCCAAGTGTCCCTTTTTACCGCATTTAAAACATTCACCCCTTTTCTTTTGCCCTTCAAAGTCCTCTGATCACTGATCAGATTGTTTGTTTCCCTGGACATTTCTCTTGCCCTTTTTCCCGGACTGAACTACATAAACTTCTGCTCCATCTTCTACAGAAAATACATGGGCTTTCTTTTTCTTTTTGCTATTAAAATGCCTTTCGGCATGCCTAGCATATTCAAGTAATGACTGTAACCTGCTTGTACGATGATCTACCATGTGCTTTGTAATAAAGCTGCTTATGGGTGCAATACTGCCTTTCAAAAATGCATTCTTTAACTGCTGCTCATATGGGGAATCGTGTGTCTGATCTTCAGGAACCTGCATTCCACAATGGTTATTAAAACATTCTAATAGTCTGGCATAATATCTGTCAATAGTTTCACCTTCCTGTTGGATGCATTGATTAATGCAAGTCCAGTCTGCCCTAGGCTTCCATTTCTCAGAGATGCGGTCTGTAAGACCTTTCATTCTGTTGTCTAATTCTGCGCTGCTATGTGGGAGGGGCCTGGGCGCAGCATCACGGGGATTCCAGTCACCACTAATCATGTGCCAATCTGGTCCCACAATTTGTCTGACTACTTTTTCTACCTCTTCTCCGTTTAAATTATAACTTAGTCTCATTCCTTGCAAATCTTCTAAAAACTTTCTAAAATTAACTTTTGGATGGGGAATTCTGGTGTCCAGGGTCTATACACTAGAATAGTCGGGTTCTGACCTTCTTGCCCTGCCTGAGGATTAGGCACTTCTATAAGTGGGCATATTTCTTCTTCACTCATAAATCGTGAATTTCTACCCATTTGATATAACTCAATGTCCCCTTTTGAGTTACCTGCCCATGTTCGAGACCTGGTCTCGACGGGATCTCTAATAAACGGTTTCGCTTTTGTAGTGTCTCTACTTACAGTGACAGCAGGATATCGCAGGGGTGGACTAACTTGTTCACTTGCCTCATATTCTGGTAAGGGAGACTGAGGGACTGATGCTATTACTAAGTTATTGTCCTCCTTATCTAAAAATATTGCTTTTGAATTATTATTCTTTTGTTCCCTTCAGTTTACTTCCTCAATCCACCTGTGTGCCTGAGGAATTCCTAATTGACGTTGCTTTTTTACCTGACCTTTAGAATCGGTTTTAAGCTGTTTGACAAGTTTGACAAGCGAGGATTTTTCTAGTTTACCATCAAATTCATACTTATTAACCCATTTTGAGTAGTATTTAATATTATCAGCACGCTGTGACTGCATGTATTTCACGTCTTCGGTTAATGGCGGACTTTGGGATCTTTTTGTACAATTATTACCCACTTTGTTCTACCCTTTTAATCATTACGTAACTCCTTATTTTTAACATGGTACCACGGATTTTGTTATAGTCTCTTCAGAATGACTGCCTACCTGCTCTGTTTCCCTGATCTATGACAAGACAGCAATCTTTTTGTCCCTGACTTATATAAACAAAGTCTTAACAAAATAAATACAATCTAGTCCCTGATCTAAAACAGAAAAAAAGGTAGATTCACCTTACCTGAGCCTTCGTGATTGATCACCTGGTTCGAGTAAACCCATCCTTCAGTCGCAGATCAGAAAGTGGCTGGCCTCTTTTGTATGACAATTCAGTCGGAGGGCTTTTCAACTAAGAAGAACCGATGTGGTTTCTTCCCCGTATAGTTTCAAGCCACCTGGCCTGTCTGATTTGAGGCGAAGTGAGGGTTTCCGGTCCGAAGGACCAATCTGTCAAAGGAAAAAACTTCAAAGACCAATACATGTAAGGTTCAGTTAAGGCATATTTAATTACTCGCTGCAAGGAGACAAAAACATGCAAATACAAGGATTTGTCTAACTATTAACAGGAAGTATGCTTATTCTTATACTGTTTTACACGACATGGCCTTCTATGGCTGACATAATCAAACACAACTTTCAGTATTGTTCTATGGCAGATGTTACTCAGATTTTCTGCTGACATGACTAGATTTGTGAGCAACTTTTGAGAAAAACAACCTGGCCTTGGTGGGCACTAATTCGTTTACAGGCTTCTATTGTACAGTGTTACATTTCAAGGTACTCTTCTAACTCAGATACAAGCAAATGCTGATTGCAGTTCATATTTTCAAACAGGCTTTGTCCTAATTATCTATAGCTTTTACAGCTGTATATTGTCTCACAGCACAAACGGAACTTCTTGTCTAAGCTTCATACAAGTAGTATTGTTCTATTCATTATTTTCCTGACATAAGTAGGAATCATCTGTTTCTCAGTAAATTTCCAAGGCAGAAGCAAGATTTTAGCTAACAATACAAGGTCAGAAAGCATCTGCAGTTTGTACAGATTTATGCAGTATGAAATAGAATAAATGTGTTAACCCTTTTCAAACTCTAAATGCACTAAGCATATTACTAATACACACATTAATACATATTTTTCTGACAAAACTATTTACAATATTTACATTCATCCATGATAAACAATAATTTTATCCATGCGACATTATCAGTATTTGTTCAAAAGGTTTCCCAATTTTTGCCATGCTATTTTTAAGAGTAATGTTATGAATTCTATAACAAATGGTTTGCATTTCTTTTTTTGTAAACAACTTTTGATAAAGTAATAAAATCTTTAAACATCAAATCTTGTTTACTTTTCCAGTTCAAAGTAATAACTTTTCTGGCAATTGCAAGAATTGTCCAGAGTAACTGAATCTGAGATTTATGTATTACATTAGGTTTGTCAACATTTCTTATGAAGAAAAGACTGGTTTAAATAACTTAGTTTCTTCTATTGCACAGGTCACTACTATTTGTTTGCAGTGTGTATTTATGACTCTGTTGACACTTCTTCCAGGGCTATTGCCACTTGTATTGTTTTAAGGAGGTTTGTTTGGCTCCATTCTCAGAACCTCCCAGATGATTTAAATGAGATTTTAAATTCTCCCTTACATAGAGATTTAGTGTTTGGCCCCTCTGCTGCAGAGGTGATAAAAAGTGTGATGAAATAGACAAGCTGATCCAGGGAATCTTTTAAGATTTTTCAGCTCTCCTTTTCCAAATTGTCCAAGGGATTTTGGAAATGGGGTTCCAAAAAGAAGTATTGACCTCCCAAAACTATGGAGAATTCTACAAGTCTGAATGATTATTCAAGAGACCTTATGACCCCCTTCCACTCTGGCCCCTTTTCTCTTCCAGAAAGTCCGAATCTCCATTTTTCTGTTTGGCAACATATTGTTTCAAATGGGTTCTGAAAATCATTCAACAGGGCTATAGATGGCAGTGGGAGGAAATTTCTCTTTTCCAGAGGAAGTCATTCCTCATCCTGCAGATCAGGATCACCACATCCCTATTCCTGCAGACTTCAGGCTTTTCTTAAGATTTTGTGTGTCTGGATCACATTATCAGTTCTCTGACTTTCCCTTTGGACTATCCACTGCATCAACAGTGTTCAAGTCCCTGGCTCCAATTATAAGTCATTGCAGGTTACAGTATATCCACATGTTTCCACAGACAACCTGCTTATCTTTGCAAAGTCTTTTTTAAAGATAGGATACCTCTTGGATGAGAGATCTCTCACACTATCTGGGACTCCAAAAGAACATTCAAAAGTCTTTCTTGACTCCCTCACATGGGATTGTATTCCTGGGATGTCAACTAGACACCTCAGTTCAAAGAACATTTTTTTCCACAGGGAAAAAATAGATCTTTATTTAGATCTATTTATATGTTTTTTCTCTCAGAATTCAGTCACTGCAAGAGAATACCTCAGAATTTAGGGTCTCATGCCATCTATGATTCTTACGATACCCATGACAGGACTCCACATGAGAAAGATGCAGTGGTACCTGAAATATATTTGGTCCCAGCATCAACACCTTTTATCTTTTCATATCCCAGTATTGGGATTTGTTAGAAGAGAAACGTTTTGGTAGAGATGACAGCTATCAATAAATCTAAGTCTCCCCTTCTCCATCCCTGCTCCAAAGCAGTCAGTTGCCACAGACACTTTGGAATTTCCTTGGGGCGCAGATTTGGGAAGGATAAAAGTGCTGGGAGAGCACCAAGGACAGATGCAAGCATATAAATATCAAAGAGATACTTGCCCTGACCAAAACACTTGACTCTGAACCATCTTTGGTCTCCGGGACCTCTTCAAGTAGTTACAGACAGTGCCCCAGTCATGTGGTACATCAACAAGCAAGGGGGAACCAGGTTGCTCCACCTTTGCAGACTAGCCATGTTAGCTTGGGATATAGCTTCACAGCACAATCTCACTCTACAGGCATGCAACATTCTGTCAGAGCAAAACTGTGTGGCAGGCAAGCTGAGCAGGACTAGGACAGACCCTTATAAATGGACACTAGGTCAGAGGATCTGTCAAGATTTGTTCCATCTGTGGAAAGTTCTTCAAGTATAGACTTCTTTGCGTCCTCTTTGAACAGTCAACTAGCAAAATTCTGTTCCAGGACTCCATGGAAGAAAGCCTGAAAGACAGATGCGTTTTCTGTTTTTTGAACAGGAATGTTCCTGTATGTATCCTCTATGTAGGTATCCTCCATAGAAAACTTGAGAGAGAGCAGTTGGCATAATATTTTAGGTCTTCGCCTCCCAAGAATGAGGTACAAGGCTTGATTCCGACCTCTTGTAAGTGCCTCTTCAGAGTTCATATGTTCTCCCTGTGTCTCTGAGTTCCCCCCACTGCCAAAACACATAATGAGTGATTCCATCTAAAACTCATCAATGAATGGAGCTGTTGAGAAGAGTTGCATAAACTAACTGCTTTGAGCATCTAGTGTGGTGCTTAGCCTGTATGCCTTGGCAGGGCTAACCACTCAAGGGTGTAAAATATGGCTGTAGGTGATTTAGTTGTGTTGAATAATTTCTCCAAACAGGCATGGGTATTTGCTGGTGAAAAGTGGGTCGAGGACTTGGCCTACTCTGACCTATGCCAGGTTGGAGGGGTGCATGTGCCCCTATTGGCCAGTGTGTGTCCCCCATAAAGCCCTGGGTCAATAAGCTATTGGCTGGCCAGTGTCCAGTTGCCCAGCCTGAGTTATATGGGAGGCAGGACATCCCTATGTATCCAAGAGACAAGATGGAAGGGTAGATAAGGTGGAACGGCAGTGCAGCAAAGCCACTTGGTTTGGAATCCAGAGTCTACCACTCAGGAGGAGGACAGGCTAGAAATGGTGTGGAAAGTGTGACAGAGATGTTTCAGAAAGCAGTGAAGGATGTCATCAGAATTAGTGACAGACTCATAGCAATCAGACTCCAGCCTAATGATAGGACAGTATTCATAATCTAAGCTTATGTTCCATATCAGGGTTGTGATAGTGAAGGGAACACTGCACTCAGAAGCTGAATGATCTACTAGATAATTCAGTATAACATGAATTGGTGTTGATAATGAGTGACTTGGGTGACTTGAATGCACATATTGGGACAGACAGAACAGAATAGGAGGACTGCCTAGATCCACATGGGTAGGGCAACAAGAATAAAGAAGGAGAGGCCATTCTAGATTTCTGTCTGGTAAATGGTTCAGAAGGAGAGACGGTCACAAGAACATATATAAGAGTGGGCAACATGCACCTCAGCTAGACTTCCTCCTAGTAAAGAAAGGGTACTGGAGTATAATTATCCCCAGGGAAACAATCGGCCCACAACATGAACCACTGGCTGTCAAAACCTGCTGCAGGCAGTTATCAGAGAAGGTTTTAAGGTCAGTGACCAGGCTGAAGACCTGGAAGTTGTCTGAAGCACAAGAGTTCAAGGAATTACTCAGGGCTCTAGCACCCCAAGTAGAGGAGTAAATAGGTGGAGATGAAAAACAATGGCAGCACCTCAAAACAACATGTGTGAAGACAACAGAACAGATACGTGTTCAAACTAGTTATGAAAATAAGTTACATAAGGAAAGCTGGTGGTGGAATACAGAAGTCCAGGAAGTCATCAAAAGAAAGAAGGATTGCAGGAAAAAGTGGGAGACTGAAAAGACAGACCAGATTATGAAGGAATACTGGTTGGCTAGCAATGATAGTTACAATAGCAAAGAACAGGGCATCAGAAGCACTCTACCAGCTTCTGGAAAGTGAATCAGTAGGTAGCACAAAGAAACTCTATCAGTTCGTATGACAAAGACAGAAATATAAAGAAAATATACACCCTTCATAAGGGATGCCAACAACAACCTGTTCAACAGTCCACAGGACATCAAAGGAAGATGAAAGGAGTACTTCCAGCAGCTTCTGAATGAAGAAAACCCCACAGAAGCTATACTGCTCCAGTCACAGCCTACAATGAGAAAAGAAGTGGAGCCTACCCTAGAAGAAGTAAGACTAGTGCTAAGAAAAATGCAGTCAGGGAAAGCAGCAGGCTCAGATGAGGTCACAGCAGATATGATAAAGGTGCTGGATAAGATACGGGGAAAAATGGCTCTTGAGGGTACTCATAGCAGTGTGGAGAGAAAGGCGTATCCCTGATCACTTGAGAATAAGCATACTCATGCCAGTGTACAAAAATAAAGGGGACATCCACAACTGTGGGCGGTACAGATGTATCAAACTCCTGTCACATTGCATTAAAGTTCTGGAGATGGTGACTGATAAATGGAGATGCAGAGTAGTAGAAAGTAAGCTGGTAGATGAGCAGTTTGTATTCAGATCAGGATGCAGCACAACTGACCAATATTTGCAGTAAGTCAGATAGATGAGAAGAAGATAGAGATGAGAAGAGTCCAACTGGGCTGGATGATATGCTCTTAATTCCTTTTAGGCCCCTGTTTTCTGAGGACGTGCAGCAGATACTAATGGAGGCAAGAAAGCCTGCTACTAGAAAATCATATATTAGCAAATAAAAAAGGTTTTCTAGTTGGTGCCAACAATATAACCAGAACTCATTCAGCGATAGTTGTTCTCTGGTTTTCCAGTATTTGTGTGTTACTATCCTATGGCCTTTCTTATTTCTTTATCAAAGTTCATTTATTGGCCATTTCAGCATGTCTACCCATAGAGCTTCCTCTTTCAAGGCAGTTTCATGACAAAATGTTCTTGAAAAAATTTTTACATAAGAGACCTCCAAGTAAACTGGTAGCACCTTCTTGGGATCTTAAGTTTGTGTTAGAGAAGCTAACACTTGCACCATTTGAATGACCTAATCTGGCTGACTTGAGGTTCTTAACATGGAAAACAGTTTTACTGATTGCTCTGACCTCTACAATAAGGGTATCTGAGTTGCAAGCTCTTATGGTGAGTCATCCCTACCTCCTTTTCCATAGGGACAGGGTTTCTTTGAGAACTAATCCTTCCTTTATGCCTAAAGTAGTATCAGAGTTTACTTTAAGCCACATTATCCATCTCCCCATTTTCTTTCCTGAATCTAAAAATGAGGGAGAAAGGATACTTCATACCTTTGATGTCCACAGACTACACTGGTACTATCTTGAGATGATGAAATCTTTCAGATCTTCAGATCAAAAAGGACAACCTGTGTCAAAACAGACTATTTATGAATGTTTGTCTAAGGTTATTACCTTTTGTTATACTCACCATAACAAATTTATTCCAGGGAAGGTCAAGGCCCACTCTGCCTGGTCCTCTGAACTTACTTTTGCAAAGCACTGTAAGTGTTTCCCCTTCTCTAGGTCTAGATCAGGTTTTGCTAGGACCATTCCCCAGGGGCTCCTGGACTCTTCGCCTTCCCCCTCCCAAATATAGTTAGCTATGGTAATCTACTCATATAGCTAAGGTTACTGCAGCAGTGATCAATATGAAGAACATAGTACATTTGTGTATGTTGTATTTACCATAACGGTAGATGTTGAAATGATCACTGGTGCAGTAGCTGCTACTTCCCTCCATCCCCTCTTATTTTTGGGTGTGTTTTATGCCAGGGTGTGGAGATTTATTTTTTGTTATTCCAATCATTGTCCTTTCAGTTCTCAGCCCCCCTCTCTCTGCTGGCAGGAAAGCTCTGAAGGGCTTTGTGCCCAGACGTGTCTTTAAGTCACTTATCTCAAGCTACTTGACAGTTTGGGTGCATGGAAGCTACCCTGAAGTTTTGGAAGCTGGCCGGCCATTATATTCTTGGCAGGATATAACTTATATAGCTAAGGCTGCTGCAGCAGTAATCATTTCGACAGCTACTGTTATGGTACGTTCAGCTTGCACAACTGAACTATAAGTGTTTTCAATTTCCATTGCACTCACTTTGTTGTAGTTGTGTTCTTAAGCCTAGTGTATCTCTTTTTGCCCACCCCTTATGATAATTTGACAATGTAATTCTGTCCCTCTCCTCGTTTATTGGCTGTTGACAGTAAGTCAATTTGCAAAGTCCCTCCCCTTAAACTATTTACCAGTCTGAACAATCTTTGATAACATTGCTTAATATTGAGTGTACTGGTACTACTTGCACTGATTTAGTATCAAATTACTGATTTTTTTACTATAATTAGTTTACTGGTTCTTGCTGGTGGCAGAAGGCCTCTAGGCAAGTTGTTTTATATGGAAATTTAATTACTCAGTAGCAAGTCAACCCAAACATTATTCTAAGACCAAACTCTAAGGAGTTATAGTTAACCCTACCCCCAGAGTCATTCCTGTTGGTATCGTGGACCAGCACTTACCCACAACTTCTCTAGCCAGCCTGATTAAGATGGGTATCTTAAGACAGTGTAAGAATTGTCTCATACTGTCCGATGATTATCTATTACTCAAACAGCTTAAAGTAGCGTGTGAGAGATGTACACAGTATCTGTGGAGGCAAAAATCTCACACACGCTAAACTCAGACACCAAAATCATCATCACACATCACATTTTTCCAAAGCCATCACAATACACATACTCCATCACATGCTGTGGTTCTAAAGGTTAATTTGCCTAAACCTCAAAGACCTCCAAAAAAACAACACAGGCACAAAGCACACTCAGCATATTAAGCCTACTTCCTCACATAGCACAAAGAGTCCCAAAGTCACAGATGCTGAGCCCATAAGGTAGGCATCAACCCAAACAAGTATTTTTGTTAAGGATGACTCCATTATAAGACATAAAAGATGTGCATGTTATCTAGCTAAGCAAGAAAAGAGTGATGGTTAGTTACTTGTCTGGTGCCTGGCTTTATCAGATCACACATGCACTCAAATCCTTCAACAACAAGTACCAGTATGACTCTGTCATAGTTCATGCCAGTGTCAATGACTTGAGATGTGCCTCCCTGGACTATATGAAGAGAGACATGATAGAGCTCTTAGGCTGTGTGTCCAAGGCAGGTATGAGTCCAGCACTGAACAGCATTCTTCCTTCTCCAAGGATGATGCCGCAACATAAGCAAAAAATAATTGAGTGCAATAATTGGCTTAATTTTTGGTGTCATTCAAATATTTGTCGGAGGATATGATTGACAGACCACTGTTTCACCATGGATGGCCTGCATCTGTCCCCTCTAGAGTTTAAGTTATTGGCAGATACATTGTCCACCACCATAGTGCTCTTTTTTAGGCAATGCCAACCTGATAAACCCACCAACATAAAGAAACAAGTAAAGTAAAATATGAAGGTGTTACTGATCAATGCTAGGAGCCTGAACAAGAAACTCCACTCCATACAAGCCCTCCTTACCCTGAAAGACAGTGACGCCTGTGTATTGACTGAGACATGGTTTAAAATAGTGAAGAGCACTCTGGCTGTGCAGGACTATAGTGTCTTTCACATATTTAGACCAGCTACTGCACAGGAGAGGAGTAAAGGGGTAGGAGTATCAATCTACATTCAGATGAGATTGACATCAAGACTGGTAAAGCAGCATGATGCACAAGAGCTTCTTCATGTCCAAATAACCATCAGGAAGGTTCCATATCATATATAAGCTAGCTATAGAACCCCCTCTATGACAAAGGAAAGCCACAATGCCTATCTACAGGAACTAGAATCACTCAGTATTAAACCCAATACCACCTTTCTAGCTGATCTAAACTATCCAACCAGTAGTGCGCAAGGGCAGAGATTCCTGGTCTTATTCAATATAAATGCCCTGGAACAATTGGAGTACCCAGGAGGGGGAATAACATCCTGGATTTTGTCCTTACTAATATGGAAGAATCTTGCATCATCCCTTGTGTATCTTCATCACTTGTTAGATCTGACCATAAAACAGTCTCCAGAATAAAACTGAAACCAGAGATCTCATCCATCCAAGGTACCTTTACAAAGTTAAGACAAACTACCTACTCCTAAGGGATACATTGGCAAGCTTCAGATACCCACCAACCCCTTTAACTCCACTGAATATGCAGAAGTGTACACCATCACACTATACCAGCATGTAAACAGCTGCATAAATACAGCTGCACACTGTAGAAACAAGTGCAGTGCAAACAGCAGAAGCAAACCCACATGGTGGAACCATAATATCAACAAGATTTATAGTAAAAGAAAATTAATTTTAACCAAAAGTAAGAATACTAATTCCCAGAATGTCAGAGCCCTTGTCACTGAAATAAACAAAAAACTCAGGAGCATAATAAAATTTGCCAATGTCAAGTTTGAGGCAAAATAGCAACCCAAGCCAAAGACAATTACAAACTATTTTTTAGTTATGTTTATAATCTCAAACACACAATGCAGAAATGCATTGAGCTAATTGTGAAGTATTTTACCTACATTCAGACTGAAGCTATAGCTAACCTACTGGCTGACAAATTTAGCTCTAACTGTATCCCTATTGCCCCCCTGTCTGTCCCTCAAGATATACCTGAAACTGGCTCACCTTCAGCTATCACACAAGACCAAGTCCTAAAAATACAATCAAAATCTAAAAATGCTGCATCAGTGAGTTCTGACAATATCATTGGATGCATGTTAAATAGTCTGAAGTAAGATTTAGCTTCTCCCCTAACACTGTTCAACCTTAACCTCCATACAGGTTTTATTTGATGAATGGAGAACAGTGACAGTCATTCCCCCACATAAGGGAAGATCTTCCACAGACACAGATAATTACAGACATATAAATCTAACCAGCCTCTTACGCAAAGCTGTGGAAAGAGTTATGTAATTAATCAGTCAGAACATAGGGAACCTCCAAACACTTGGATTCATCAAGTGCAGGTCATGTTTACTCAACCTGGTGGATTTTTTTGAAAAGGTCACCAAAGCAATGAATGAAGGCACAATGGTACACAATTAGTATAATAGAAAAGCTAAACAAACTGGGAATAAACCACTATGTCACCCAGTGATTACCAGCTGGCTCACAGATATGATGCAGATAATCAAAATAGGGGAAGGTGCCTACACAAAGAAACCACTCACCAGTGGTGTCCCCCAGGGTTCTGTGTTGGGATCTCTCCTGTTTGGCCTCTACTTTTCTAAAGGTAAAGCCTATACCAAAGGGTTCTGGCTGACTACATTTGCAGATGACTGCAACCTAGGAACAGTCATTTCATCCCTAAATGACAGCCATCCTACAGGAAGATCTGTCTCAAATAAATAACTGGTGCCAAAGTTATGGACTGAAACTAAATTACAAAAAGTGCCTTATGTCCATTGGGAAACCATGTGTCCCAGGGAACTACCACATTGACAATACACCCTTAAGAGTTGACCCAGTTGCTCAGGATTTGGGAGTTTATGTGGACAGTGACCTAAACTGGAATCATCATGTGTCTACTTTTGTAAGAAAATCCTTCTATATTGCATGAATTATAAACACAGGGATTATGTCTAGATCTAGAGATGTCATTGTACTCTTTACTCAGCTCTCATTAGGCCAGCCATTCAGTATAATTTCCCTTTGACATGTATCTGTCCAGACACATGCAACAACTAGAACACTCACAGAGATATCTTACTAAAGGGATACAAGGCATAAACAATATATCCAACATGGACCAATTGAAAGCCTTGTCACAATACTCAGTCTTCTATAGACTGCTGATGGATGACCTGTATCTGACATACAAGGCATCTTCTGACCCAGAACTGATGGATTTACTGCATATCAGCAAATCAAATGGCATCAGAAATACTCAGTCTAGGGATCTAAACCTTTTCTGCAACATCAACAGAATGGTTTGGAGGGAGAGGTATATCTGGCACAGAATATCACTACTCTGAAACAAACTCCCCATCCATGTTAAACAAAGCTCGTCTCTGTCTATATTCAAGTACAACTTGGATTTGTGGATGGGAAACATATGTTTCTCCAGGACTGCCCTCTGTACTGCTAATGAACAGGTGCAGCTCTTAAATGCTTTATCCTATACAAGGGTCCCTCACAATATCCATGTTATTGATCTCAGTTATTCTCACTAGGAATAATACATAATTATCAACCCTGAGATGGGTAAAGTCAATCTAACTCTTAATTCAAGCACTAAAAGGGAAATTGACTAAGATTAAAATGGCCCACAAGGGCAGCTAGCCTAGTATTTACCTATGTACCTTTGAACCTATGATTGCATGTATAAGGTTTTTATTCCATTTACAAAGGATTGAGAAAAAAATGAATTGTTTCATAAATACAAACAAAAACACAATTGAACTTCATTCAATCAAATGCTTTAGAAGCATCTATGCCCATTGCAATTAAATTATTTTTTTTATTTTATTAGTCAAAATCTACATAGATTTTTAGAGTCAATGCATGATCACTGTTTGCCTTGTTTTTTATAAATCCTGATGGGTAAGGTGAAGTGATTGAGAGAAGAATGATTTTTATTCTCTTCACTAGGAGTGAGTCATATATTTCAAGTCCAAGTTCATAAAGGGCTGTGGGTCTATAGCTAATTGGATCAGTTAGTTCAGAATTAGGCTTGGGCAGAAGAATAGTTTTTGATCTATTTAGGTAAAGATCAGATATACCAATTACTTTAATAGTATTAAAAATAAGTTTACACAGAATTTTATGGATATTATTTGTAAAGCAGTACACTTGTCCAGACAAGGAATTTTGCCATTTTTGAGGTGAATAATGGTACTTATATTTACTCGAACAGTAAAAGGTTTAGACAAATAGTTTAGCTGTTTTAAATTTAGCTTATGAGAAGTTAGTTGAGAAGTAGCTCAACAGAAGGCACTTCAGATACTTCTCTCTCTTTGTACACCTGGCTATATCTGTAAAAGTAGAGATTATGTCTTCAGTTGAATTGATTGCTTTGTCTTTGTATTTTATCTCCCTTATCACTGAAGAAAAGTGTTTTTGTTAGCCTTGTGAGACTTTTTGAGGGGGGCCATTCCAAATATTATGCTAAAGTTTTAGTTTCATACCTGAAAATCTGTGACCTATAAAGGAGATTTAATTCTTTATGTAGGGATTTTATCTGATCATCTATTCTGATGCTATACTGAATGGATTGTTTGATTTCTAGATCCAGAGTTTTGTTCTAGATCTGTTTTAGGTAATTTCCTTTGTTCAGGGAGTTTCTTATAGTATGAGATCTTATTTATAAGGATTCCTCTTATTTGTGACTTGAGCACAGTCCATTAAATATTAATGGCAATCTCCTCCTTATCCATATTAATATAAAAGTTTTCTAAAAAGTTAGAATTTGTTTTTTAACCTCATATTTTTGAGGTAATGATGCATTTAATGTCCAATTATATATGTTGCTTTTGAATTTTGTCCGGTCACACCAATCTAAATTATGTTTAGCTTTTGAATAGCCAGTGAAATGATGAGATTCAGTGCTGCATAGTGCAATATCCCCTAAAAGCTTATTAGAAATTAAAAATAAATATATCCTAGACCATATTTTATGATGATTTGAAAAATAAGTATGGTTATGTTTGCAGAATTGGATTTGCATATTGAGCACTGGTTGACCCACTCAAAATCAATTATTGGGTCTGGGATGGCAAAGGAAGCATTTAAATTATAAGATTTACTATTGTTTGATCAATCCTTTGTTGAGTCAATAACAGAATTCCAATCACCTCCAGTAATATAAAGGTGATTCTTAAATTTATTTAGTAGGTTATAGATTTTCATTATAAAATCACATTGATTATAGTATGGCACAGAAATATTAAATAATAAAACAGGTTTAGCAAGTATGTTATTTTTACAGCCTACATGATACCATCTGCTTTCAGGGTCAGTTGCACTCTCTAAAATTAAGTCCTTTAATGAAGAGTTAATTAATATTGCAACTCCTAAGTATTGCACAGATTTCTACACATATACACAGACACGCACAGAAACACACATGTATGTGTATGCACACACACACACACACACACACACACACACACACACACACACACACACACACACACACACACACACACAGGCATACAGCACACATGCACTTGCACACACATTTGCAGACAACTCACAGTACTTACCTGCTGCATCACAAACAGACCTGCAGGTGCTGTAGGCAATGACTATATACTATAAAACCATCATGTTCAGCCCTCACTGTTCTGCTCTGAAACAGCGTAGTAAAGTTATCTTTTTCATGGTGTAAACTCCAAGGCAGAGCACAGTGGTTGCTAAGTATGTCCTGTGGCAACTTAGAACATGCATAAACTTAGTAGCTGTAGGCAATACATATGTTGGTATCTGGTCTTCCTTGTTGCAGTAAAAGTTCAGAGACTGTAAATCACTTAACACCATTTTGATTAAAGCACTTCTTAAACCATGCTCCTTTGTTATTATGTCTGTATTTGGAATACAGACTGCTGTGATACGTTTCATGCATAGCTAATGCTTTTTAAGATAAGGTACACAGTGTAAACTAAAGGCAATATGGCTGACCTCTGTGCTGTCATTTCCTGTTTTTCACTTTTTTATATGAGTGAGTTGCAGAAATCGCACTTCAGCGACTCTCCAGTGGGCAAAGTATATGGGACTTGTCTAACAATTTGTCATAATTTTTATAACAATGTTTTGGTTTGATAAAAACATGAATAGCACTACTCAGAAAAATTTTCAGTTGCAGATGTGCATGATATTTAACATAAAGGATGTGAACCATGACATCCATTTGGGTTGTTCATTCCCTATGTGGATGTGGACATACAGATATCACCTTTATCACCTTGCTCCCCTCCTTGTATAAAACCACACACTTACACACACACACACACACACACACACACACACACACACACACACACACACACACACACACACACACACACACACACACACACGCACACGCACACACACATACACACACACACACACACACACACACACACACACACACACACACACACACACAAGAAAAAGACTCTGAAGAAAGTTTGAGGAAATAATCATCCTGTTGGGGGTGCTGGCAGTAATTGGATAGCTTGGTCAGTCACAAGGCACCTTCCAAATCCACATGTTATATTTGCTCCTCGCACCCACTACCTCCCACCCCATGCAGTCCTGGATTTAGCAGGTCCCTAACAAAACTATGCATATGATATTCAAAACAAATAAGCATGCATCAGCTTTAACACTTGAAGAATTGATTGCTGCAGTCTTAACCTTTAAGTCAGATTTATTCATCTAAGCACCTGCCAGCATCTCTAAATTGGGGTATCTGCTATGCATGTGAAAGGAAGTAACCACAGGTTGTGGACAATTTGTTAGAGCCAGTTGCTAATATCTGTAATAATCCCTGTTTTTTTTACAAATATAATGAAACAGGATGTTAGGTGAGTAAGTGGACAATGACCCCTTAGGCTACTCATCATGGCATGGAGAGAAAGGTATATTCCAGATGATTGAGGAATAAGTCTTCAGGTGCCAGTGTACAAGAATAAAAGATACATTCACAACTGTGGACAGAACAGAGGTAATAAACTCCCATCACACTGCATGAACATTATGGAGAGGATGATTTGTAAATTAATATGCAAATTAGTAACACGTAAGATGGGAGATGAGCAGCTTGAATTCAGATCATGATGCATCACAAGTAACCCAATGTTTGCAGTGAGGCAGATGGTGAATATGAAGCTGGAGATGAAGAAAGACTCCAACTGAACATTCCTAGACTTGGAGAAATCATATGATAAGGTCTCCAGAAAGTTGCTTTGGGCAGTCCTGCAATGGTTCAAAATCCTGGAACCACTGATAGATTTAGTGCAAGCTATGTACAAGGACACAATGACACAATTATAAACAGTTTTCAGACTCATAGAAAGGTTCTTACTGGGAGTGAGTGTCCATCAGGATTCAGCATTGAGTCCACTGCTGTTCAGACTGGTGACAGACTACATAAGTAAACAAGTCAGAGGGGACATATTAATAAAGTTGCTATATCAAGACAATGTTGCACTACAGGTAGACTTTGAGCAGGAACTTTTGTAAATGCTAGGAGAATGGAATGTAAAACCAAAGGCACATGGGATACAACTGAGTACAGAAAAGACATCTGCCGTGGCAACAAATGGGTGAAATCACTAGAAGTGGAAAATTGTGATGGAAGGGAAAAAAGTAGAATAGTTTAACATTTTCAAGTACCTGGGTGGTTTAGTTAAGGAGAAAGGATGGCTGAATGAGGAAGTCAAAGCTAGAATCAGAGGTACTGCGGCCAACTAGCACAGAGTGCCAGGGGTAGTGTATGGCAGAAGGTGTACAAAAGAGTATTGCCAGTGACTAGTACTACTGTGTGGTACAGAAACTGGAGCAGTAAAGGCAGAGCAGCTGAACAAGATGAGGTGATGAAAATGAAGTGCATGAGATGAGTGGCAGGATGCACACTGCAGGACAGATGAAGAAATGAGGACAAGGTAACCCTAGTTATAAAGTCAAGAAGACCAGATTATGAAGGTTCAGCAGAAGACAATTTGGTAAATTACATGTAGGAGACATGGGAAGAAGACAAGAGGAAATGAGGATGTCCAGGAAAGAAATGGATGGATTATGTGAGAGAAGACCTCAGACAGTCAGGCATGACTGTTGAAAAAGGTAGGAGAGTGGCACTGAATCAAGAAAGGTGGCGACAGTTGAAACAGAACCCCAACCCCACATAGAAAATGGGAAAAAGGGGGGACTGATGATGATGATGGATGAAACCTCTTCTTGAATAGTTGACACAATTCTGGACACCTATAAAATGTGTACTGATCAATAAGATTAAAGGGGTACTGTGAAAAAATGGCCAAATGTATCTTTAGGTTTGTAGACCTTTCCAGTTTTATTAGCTTCAAAAAAATTGGGAATAAATGCCTTTGTGTAGTCAGAGATGAGCTTCTTCTCCTGCGTAATACAGCTAGGAATGATAACACACTAAACTGCTTAGGATTTTGATAGTGACTAGCCTAAGAGGCTGTAGACTGGTACAGAGATGTTACAGAAGTGCTACCACCTGGAAGACGAGATGGACTGCAGCATTGTAGTGGGCCTTCCTCCTGAGGATGTTGAGGACCACTCCACAGTATCAAAGTCTGCAATATCTGGCACAACAGGACAACAGGATCAGAGCACTGCCCTGAGAAGTTGCACTTAAAAAATACTTTAGAATCTGACTGTATAAAATGTTGTTTTAATAAATCTCATTTTGTATGCATGTCATAGCTTGACACAAGCCGAAGTGGTATGAAAAGGGACCTGCACAGATTGTATTAATTTCATTTACCTTCCTTAAGTCATAGCAGAGTGTTGACAGAGAGTAAGAGAAGCTAATATATATACAGAACTGTGACTGAAAAGCAGAGATGCACAAAGTATTTACTGTTGTGCTGGTGTAAGCGTGAGGAGATCTTCTAAAAAGAGACAAAATAGTTAGTGATAGTATATCCATTTTTTGACTGGGCAGATATCCTAGGCCAGGAAATGCTCAAACCACAATAAATTTTTGTAACTATACCTCACCACACAAGGACGTAACATTTTATACTTATGGCATTCTTTAATGATTGTGTCAGTCAAGTGGCCTTTACTTGATCAGGGTACACCAGTTACTTATGTACCAGACTTCAGTGCAACACACTGAATGAACATGTGATTCTTCCATTTTGTATTTCAAGATTTAGAATACTGTATTTTGGAGATTTCATATTTCCTGGAGATATAACAATCCTGAAGTTAATATATTTAAGTAGCAGAGATGTGGGGTGGCTGCCCTCTGCACATATACATTTTCAGTCATGTTTTGATGTCTGTTTTGACTGGGAATGTGCTGTTGTATGATTGTACTTCTGGTTAATACAGTATATGATTGTACTTCTGAATGTTGATCACAGAACAGTTTAATTTCTCTCATGCAATCCAATACTTGCACAACAATTCTTCAGAATCATATTTAATTTTATCACCACCTATTCCTCATTTGCATATCTGAAATGAGGAACTGTACATAACATTTTTTGAATAACCTGTCTATAATTGTTTCGCATGTTTATGGTAACATGCTACTTTGAGTATAAATATTGCTGCTAATCATACAGGTTGCTGGGCTGAAAATAAATGACTTGATGAAATGTGTTGAAATAAATACCGACCTTTGATGACACTAAAAATGTAACACAGTAAAAATGCAAACATACCAAAAGTAATTCTAAGAATTAGCCAGAACATGTTTCTTAGTATCAAACTGACCTTTTCCCTAGGTAATCCTTTATTGCTTTGAATCATTGCCCATGGAGACATGTTTTTTTTTTTCAGGGAAGAGGTGTAGCAGGAAGAAGGTCTGTAGTCACTTTAGATTTGTAGCTAAAAGCAATGAAGCATACTATGTTTCAGTAGTTATATTGTAAAGTCATTTTTGAGGAAGTGTGAACATTGTAAAAAAACATTATTTAGCAAGTATCAATGAAATAAAAGTATACAGTTTTTCTCTTCACAGGAATACTGTGGTAAGTCATTTTTACTTCGCAACCTTTCATTCTTAAGCTTGCTATCTTATAAAAGATGAAAGCAGTAACATAAAACTGAACAACATTTTCAGTAATGAAATATGTATTTGTTTTAAACAGGCTAGGAATTACAGAGTTTAGAAATAAACATTCTTTCCTAATAAAGGATGTTAAGCATTGATGGTTCTCTATGCTGCCAACAACCACCTACTGATGCAGACAAGGGCAGAAGTACCCTTCAAGTAAGCACCAAAGTAAAAGTGTGTTGTATGTTGAACATAATGTGCTAACACCTTGAAATGATTTGGCAACTTTAATAAAACAATCTAGACTTCAGTGTAACAGCTGAAGTAGAAAAGCAGTGTGTGTAGCTTAGTTTGCTGAAAAAATGTCTATTTACATGCGATCTTGGAGAAGTTGTTGTGAAACTGAGATGGAGAAGAGTAGGTTGGCATCTTCATTACAGAAGAAAAATAAATTTATTTTACAGTGGAATGTGTATGGGATGTGTATGCAATGTATAGCCAAATAAACCAAGATTAGAACATTTACTCTTCACAATGAGGTGAGATTTTTCCCTTAAAAATCACCCTACCACCTCCCCACCTCTCCCTATATTAAAAAGCTCACTGGTTCCCTCTCAATTATAAAGTACAATCACTGCAAAAACAGTGAATTCTGAAAACTGCAGTTAACATCCTTAAAGCACTCCCTATAGCCACAGACTTACATCACACGAGACACATTTTTTGTCTCTATTGGATGTGCATATGCCTAACCCATTCCTGAGTAGCTATGATGATGAATATACCATTTAGCAGTGTCAGTTGCATAACAGGTAACACACTCATCTTTGGTGCAGAAGGCTGAAGGTTCAATTCCCACACCAGGTAGATCGATTACTAACACTGCAGTGTAGCATAAAAGAGGTGTTGCATTACTGAGTGTGTCATTCTTTGGATGAGATGTTAAATCGAGGCCTCATTTGCTTGAGTTGGTGGTAGCTCAGGTGGATGTAAAAGATCATGGGGCACCTATTGAAAAGAGTTAGGGTAAGTTACCCAATGCCCTGGCCAAATTTCCCTGAATAGTATAAATACCATCTTGGGTGCCCCCTGAAAAAGAGGCTAGTAGCCTAGCGGGACTACCTAGTCAATAAAAGATAAATAAATGTATAATCTGACATGGCTAAACAGAAAATTATGCCTGACATGTGCTTGTCAGAGTGTCTTACATGCATCATGTCATTGCAATACTCTTTGTGTTGCTACAGTGTTAATTTGCATGCTTTGTGCATATGTGGCATGTAATGATGCATAGTTTCCTACTATTTGTTCCTATGCTGCTTGTGCTTGGGTAAATAGGCACAATATCATCCCACCTACTGATATAATTTCTTTGAAACTGCTTCCTTACTGTCATCATCATCATCATCATTGTCCTATTGCTGTTCTGGTTCTGGAAGTGGTTGAGTTTCAGCACATAGGAGTGGGAGCAAGCCATTCTTGGGGTTATCATATTGTGCAGAATGACACACACAAGTGATCACCCATGCTTTTTTCTCTATTGTGCATTCAAGGTTATCCAGAGTGAATCTTGATATTTTAGTTAGGACTTAAGCAGACAAAACATGTTTCATAACAATCTATGTCAACTTGTGCATTTCACGCTTTCTCTGCAGGATTATGATTGTGGCAGATGGGGTCATCAGCTATGGTTCTAGTGGACTGCCATTCACTTCTGTAAATCAAAAATACTAGATGAGTCTTTTGAAATACTGAAGTGGTATACAGCATGGTACTTTACCCTCAGTTTCTGCTTCTTCTATATTTGGCATAAAGGAATTTGTGCTGGTGGATATAAAAAAAAACAGACCAATTGCACAGTGACCACTGGTAGTAACATGAAAATTAACTGGTCATTAATGTGCTTCAGAAATCTGTGTCCTCATTTGCAAAATATAAGTCATCTCACATCTGTGAGATGATATGATAGCAGGAGATTACAGTCTGGCTGATTCTGTGTACCCATTTTCTTAAATAATCAATAAACTGCAGGTTTCAGATAGTCTGCTGCCTAATTCTTCCTATTACCTGCACAAAAACTGAATTATGTCTTCCATATAGAGTAAGCAAGTCTCAATACAAATAGCAACAGATGGAGCATTGTCATGGCTGCTGCCAGATAATTTAAGCTGCAGCCTGTAGCCCATCATTACCATGGGCCTTATTGACTGCTAGCAACATGCTGGAGGTGTGTGTCCTCCTACTTATTGGGTGTGGCTATACCCTTGCTACAGTGAACTAATATATTCTGACTTATGTCTAGGAATAGACACAGCAACAGCAACCTCTGAATGTAAAATCCTACAACATTAAAAAGAGTTTTCTGTATTATTTTTATGTATTTAACATGTATTTACTGGGAAGGTCAGACTGGGACAGAGCCCATTTTCAGAGGAGGCCCGGGGAGAAAGGCTCCAGATGCATGTCTTTGGGATGTGGGAGGGAACCAGAGCACCCGGAGGAAAACCGGGACATGCAGACTCTGCACAGAAGGCACCCGAGCTGAGAACCGAACTTGAGAGTCTCCTGCTGTGAGGTTACAGTGCTAACCCCTGCACTACTCCACCACCCAGTCATAGTGACATTTATGTAATCTTAATTTCTGTCTGTTAACTGGGTTAGTGATCAATCATAGGTCTTTTTCAGCCATGATCCAAACAACAACATAGGTAAGGGTGAATGCAACAGATACAGAAGAGTACCCAATCAACAACCATGTTTTAGAGTAACACCAGAAAAACAGTAGTAAATGCATACATACAAAAAGAGGACATGTAAATGTAAGAAGACAGGCAGCAAGACGAGACCATGGCTGACTCCTGAAACAGAGAGGTAGAAACCTCAACCACTGAACCAACGGACTTTCCAAATAAACAGCAGTGTCATGAATTATCTTCCAGGTTCATAGGTGGTTACTGGGCTATTGACCTGAAGGTCTTTATAAGCCAGGCCGTGTGTACCCAATATAGTACTAGAGAAACCCAATATAAAGGATCTTACCTAAACTTGAGATCTTAGTTAGCAATGACTGCCCATATATAGGAGGGTCATAGGTGAAATCCCTTGCAGGAATGTATGGTTTCCCATCCAGTCATCCAGGCTGTGCTTAAACAGGGTCATAGAGAGGCTTTGTTTGACTTGAACTGATAGTCTATTCCAGAGGAGTGGCAACTTCTGAGAGACACATCTGTCTCTGCAGCAGGTCCTATTTATTGGTTTGTGTAAGTCCCTCTTGACATAGATTGACATTGTTTGAGGATTCAGTGATTGCACCTAATTTACAGTCATCAGCAAATTTAGTCAGCCACAGCCCTCTGTTTTGGCCTGAACTTCTGAGAAGTATATTCCAAACAACAAAGGGGCCAGAACTGACCCCTGTGGAACCCCACTGGTGACAGGCCTGTGGGTTGAGGTAAAGTCCCCAACTTTGTCTGAGTGTGATCTGTTGGTGAGCCACTTAGCAACCCACCTGATGACATAAGGGTTGATGTTCAACTGGGAGAGATTATCAATGAGGCCTAAATGTGGGATTGTGTTGAAGGCCTTGGCTAAGTCAAGGTAGGCTGTATGCATGGATTTGCCTTTGTCTATGGTTCTGGTGATGTTTTCAAAGAAGTCCACCAGGTTTAACAGGTGTGCCTGCCTTTGACTAAACCAAACTGTGTCAGATCAAGGGTGTGGAGATCACCTATATCCTTATTGATATGGTCCATGATGATTCATTCCATGGTCTTACAGATAAGCTTATGGGTCTGTAGTTCCCAGGATCTGTGGCTGTACCCCCTTTATGAAGGGGGATGATGGTTCCTGTTTTCCATTCAGCAGGGACAAAACCAGTACTCAGGCTGTGGTAGAAGAGAATATGTAATGGAATTGCTAACTCATGTTTTAGACCATTTAAAATGCAACCCGGGATGCCATCCAGCCCCATAGAGGCTGTGGTTTTGGACTTGGAGAGAGCATTAAAGACTTTCTCTTTAGATATGCAAGGTGGGAGAGATGTAGAGGGAATGCCCAGAGACTCTCTAGACTCTGGAATAGACTGCCTATACATGTCAAGCAGAGCGCCTCTGTGTCCCTCTTCAAAAGGAACCTTGACGATTGGTATGGAGAAAGAAAATTCACCCCGGGGATCACGTCAGTCACCCTGCTAGACAGAGGTCAAGGGAAGTAAATAGTGTGGGTAGAAATAGCCAGGGAATTGTTATGGCTAGGCTTGTATAGGCCCTAGGGCCGATAGACTAGTACCAACCTATGAACCTATGAACCTATGAATCTTTGAATGGGACATGGGGGTGAAATTTTTGCCAAACTTGTCAGCTAATGGGTTAGCTATTTTTCACAGGATCAGTTTGTGTGGTGCCATCCACAGCTAGTTCAGCACACAGCTGGGTCCTACCTTTTAGGTTATGGATACAGCTGAAGAATGCCTTATGGTTATCCTTAGCTGTGGTTGCTAATGTTTTTTTCAAAGTTGCCCTTGGAGGATTTTACAGGTTGTCAATGTGTTCAAGCAGAGGACAGTGTTCTTCCAGTGCTGGGACCTCTCTTTTTTATTCTTAGACAGCAACTTCTTCTTCTTGCTGTATAACTTAACTAATGCTAGATATCCGCCATGAAGTCTTGTTTTTTCTTGAGGATCTTGTTTTGATCCTATCAGGTACAGCTGTGTCAATACATTTGTGTAAGCATTTGTACAGGACATTTCTGTATACCTTAGTATAGTTGTCAATGCCATCTGTGGGAACAGGAGCTTGGAAATTATTTATGCCATCCCTTAGTAGGGTATAACTAGCTTTGGTGAAATGTTTTAGCCTGATTTCACCTAAGAGGGGTTCAGGTGTTATAGCTACTTCAAATGTGACTGATTTGTGATCAGATTTAACCAGTGAGGGCCCTATACTTGTGGTGGTGCAGTGGTCACCCATGTTGGTGAGGACCAGGTCAAAAATATTTGAGCCCCTTGTGAGGTTGAATACTATTTGTTCCAGAGTATTAGTGTTAACAAAGTCCATGAACCTTTGTGTGAGTATGTTGGTGCTTGTATAAGTTTCCTAGTCAATGGAGGGATAGTTAAAATCGCCCATGACTAGACTGTTTGGCCATAATTTGACTGACTCAAGTAGGTCCAAATAAACAATGTGGGTACCTTGGTTCATTGAAGAGGGCCTACAGCTGATGATGACTTGAAGGGGGATCTTACCCACAGTTAGTGGAGCTTGGAGTAACTCCATGGTGTTTTTCTGCCTAAGCAGTCTTGAGGTGCATTTATCTTTGATAAAGATAGATACTCCTCCTTGTTTGATTCTCACACATTCATTTCTCAGTCTGAAAGTGTGTAAAGCATTGTAGCCTTGCAAGGCCGGGGTACTCTCTGCAGCCCTGTGCCAAGTTTCTGTGACTGCACAGATGCCAACATCCTTCAGGGAAAGGAGTGCTTCCAGAGAATGCAGTTTCTGATTTAAACTCCTAGAATTTAGCAGCATAACCTTTAATTAATTTGTGAGTGATAGTTTCACTTTGGAAATTTTGTTCTTTAGACCTTGCCTAAAAAAGGCACTATGTGGTGGTGGTGGTGGTGGTGGTGGGGTGCCTTAGCCAGGAACCAACAGCCTAGAGATGACAGGTGAAAACCATCTCTTGCAAAGCATCGTGGTCTGTCAACCATGTCATCCCAGGCTGACAGGAACTGGATTCCCTTAGAATGACACCAGAAACTAAGTCAATTGTTGAAGTCAATCATTTTTTGTTTATATTGTGGCACCATCCTAGGCGAGGGTAGAATGCTGCTCAAGGCTAGGGACCTACCTGCCTGAAACACATATTCATAAAGTTCAATCATGTCTCTCTTCATATAGTCCAGTGAGGTGTGTCTCAAGTCATTCACACCAACATGAACTATGATGGAGTCATAATGGTACCTGTTGTTGGGAGACTTCGGTGCATGTGTGATCTGATGGATCCTGGCACCCAACAGACAGCTGACAGTAATCTTCTCCTTGTCCAGCCTGGTGAGTGGGACATCTGTGTGTCTCACAGTGGAGTCATTTATGCTTACAAAATGTGGTTTAGATGTGCTTTGCCTTAGGGACTTATTTGATGAGGCACTGGTGCTTGTGTTTTTAGGTGTATTGAGGGCTGTAGGTGCTGTATTAGGTGTTGCATGTTTGTGTTTGGAAGGTCTCTGGTGTTTAGGTAGGTTTCTGGTGAGTACCTCCACATATGATGGTTTGTGTGTTGAGTGCATGGTTGCGTGGGAGGTGTAGTATGTGAGCTGACAAACTCTTCAGTGTTACTGTTCGGTGTGTGAGAGAGCAAGGATTCTAGATTCTTAGTGCAGCTGCATCTCTCACAAATTGTACTTGGGTGATTTAGGAGTAGAGAATTGTCAGTGTACATGAGGTAGTTGCTACATTGTTTCAGGATACCCATGTCAAACAGGCTGGTAGGAGAAATAGAGGGAAACTGACCATCAAAGTGCTAGGTTAAATCTTGTTTTCACAATGGGGAGAGAAAAATGGAGGAGTGTGGTATAACTGGGTGCTCTAAATGGGTCTACTAATGGGGTGCTCTATGAAGGGTCTATACTAATGGGGGTTCTCTAAATCGTATGAGACTATTGTAGATCTGGTGGTTTTGGGACTGTTTAAGGGGAAAAAGCACAGCTGAGGTTCTCTCTGAGCAGCTAAGCACAATTTAAGGACTTCTCAGCCGGATCTCTGGCAGCTCCTAAGGGGAAATATATCTACTGAAGTTTTTTCATCTATAACTGTCCATGGTTGCTCCCACTGTGTGGTAATGCACAATGGTGCATGGAGGTGCACTACGTGTAAACAGATGAATACAGCAGAGCAGTGACTGGTCGTCTAACTCTGTGGAGCTGTGATAAAACAAGCGCAAACCTGCACACACACTGTGCTTGTCTAGCAACAGTGAGCAAACTGAATTAAAGAATTTAACGAATAAAAAAGCTCAAAACTGAGCCATGTGGCAGCAACCATCAATCAGATGAGTTCTTGCTGCACTCTCCTGCTACAAGGGTGCTGGGGGGCCCTCTCCAACAAAAGATATCCTGGTTTAGTGCTCAATTTAATAAACAGAACCAGATTCAGCAGGTCTGAATCTAGTCTATGCTACAGCAGACAAAAAGTGCAACAAATCAGCAAGCACAGTTTTAAAAAATCAGCAATATAACAAAAATACAGTTTATCTTAATGGATAAGCAGCTAATGGTGTTATTTTCCTGCTCTACTTATTTTATAAATGGACAGAATTGGATATAACAAATATATCTAAAACAGTTTGTAATTTTCTTTGAGGCAGAGTAAATGGAAATCCACTGGAAATATTATTATATGAACCAGAAATCATGAAGGATGGCTGTTGCTGATGCAGTGTTCAGTGCACTATTTATTTTGAAATCATATTCAGTAACTGGCATTCTCTGACAATGTTTTCTGTTTTATTTTACATTTTTAATTTGATATATAGGCACATAATTTACCTTTGTGCAAATTTGTGCTAGTTTGGTTTGCAAAGCATAAGCTACTTCGTTTTCACATCTATCTGGCCACTTGCTGCAGGTGGTCTTATTCTAGGCAGTATATAAAAAGTCTTCCAACTAAAAAGAGGTAATAAATTCAGCAGTGTGAGAGTTTATTGTTAAATGGGTCTGAGAGCAGGGAAAATATGAGACCAGCCCCACCATTTGTTTAATTTATTGTGGAAGCACTTAAATGCTTACTAGCTGCTTACCTAAGCTATTGCATGTTTCCTGTCTGATTCAAGCTCCCCTTGTCCTTTGTCCAATACTAACAAGTTTAGAAATGCCTCTCTTGGCATAACAAAGCATGTTTCAGTTCTTCTTTATTATTACCTGTAGCCAGCATCAGGTTATTTCAGTTCTAAACAGTTGCACTTCACTATGTAAACCCAGTTAAGTATGTTATAAAGTCTGGCAGTTAATCCAAAGGATTAAGGCCATGCGCTGTTAGCAAACCTAGTTCCATTCCTCCATGGCTTGATCCCATCGGCCACCATTTACAGTGTGATTCTCAGCAAGTCTCATAACCAGGCAGTGCCCTCTGCTTGAATCAGAAAACTTTTGTATGGATCACTGCTTTACCCCAGATAACAATTACAAAGAAATACTAATAAGGAATGAAGAAAGAAAGAACAACTCAGATGACATTCCTTGAGGTTATTATTAGATAAAAGCAATCAGTTTTAACCTTGTTCAGATGAAAAAAAAATGCACCTCAATCAGTTTGAATGTGATGAGATGAAGAAAAAATATAAACATACAGAATGGACATAATTCATAGCTTGGTCTGTAATCATTTGCAGGACACAGAAACACAGAACCATGATTATGTTCTGATATTGGGGAAAACAACTTGTTAAGTGCTTCACTACTGAGAAATCCCATTTAAACTGTACTTAAGGGTGCTTAAGAAAAGTTTGTTAGGGCCCCCTAAGTGGCATAAAGATTGGATCTCATGCTAGGGACTGACAGCAGGGACTGCTGGCTGGTAAACAGCAGCTGTAGAAGGTAAAACATTTTTTAAAGCCATTAGAACTTCACTCTTCAACACTTACAAACAGAAAGCATAGCAAACAAATAGTCGAACAGCTTTTAGAGCCATGAGTTTCACACAGGAGGACGTAATTTCTGTCTGCTTTATTTTTTGACAGTACTAAAATTTTACCAGCTTTGAAAGCAAGTAGTTAATCACTTTGTACTCTTAACATTTTTTTCTGAACTTGATAATATATGAAGCAGGTAACCTTTCATGAACTACACATCGGGTCTCTGATCATAGCTCTCTTTTATGTGTTCACAACATGGATGCCATGATTCACCTCTTGAGCTTCACTCTTGAGATGAATTTCTTGGCATCCATGTCTCAAATACATAATTATTTATTTATTTATTATTTATTTATTTATTATTGCATTTGTTTACCGGGAAAGTCCACTGGGCCTAGGTGAGTCCATTTTCAGTGGAGGCCCGGGGAGAAAAACTCCACATAAGTCAACATTACAGAAATACAAATATCAAAAATACAAATATCAAAAATGTAGCACTATTTACAGGTTTTTAGCAATTCCATTGCAGTTTTATGGTAGACCATCGATGATATTAACATGTACTTTTGGTCATATAGATGGCATAGACATTACTGGTTGGGAGGCAGAAAAAACAGTAACATTGTATACAATTATTTACACGCATTTAAATCTGTGTAGGCAGTGTAGTAACAGTCATAGGTATGGCTGCAGACCTGCTAAGCGTGCATACCTGTAGCCCCAGAGAGTGGGAGTAGTGAGAAGAAAATAAGAGTTATTTTTGGCATGGGCATACCCAGCAGGTAGAGAGACGTTGTCTGTGGGATTTTTTTAAAGAGAGCAGGGTATGAGATGGAGGTTATTGAGGTTGGGAGGTTATTCCAAAGTTTGGAGGTAGTGAAGGAGTAAAACATTTGGCCAGCTGGAAGTTGAAGTTCATTGACTTTAAGCAGAATTTTGTTTTCAGATCTAAGATGTCTGTTTGAATGATACAGAATATATAATTGGAGATCCAATCGTGATCCCTTATATGCAGTATAAATATCACCCACAGTCAGTTGACTTATATATATTATATGTTGCATGTTTTTATTCTACTTGCGTCAACCTTAGACTTTCTGTCAAATGGCCTTTCACTTCGAGGGATCTCCTGGTTAGCAAGTCCAATCTGTCAATCAGCTGATACATAAATAAATAAACAAACAAACATGTAAACATAAATATAGGACTGCATGCAGTTTTTTTTTGTTTACTGTAATTCACTTTAACTTAATTGCTTACCATCTGAGTACCAGTTAAAGGATATGGGGGAAATAGAATGGCAGGACGCAGGCAAGGCTTGTGTGAGATTAATATGTTCTTCAAAATCACAATGAGAACAGCTGTGTTAACAGAAATGACCTAGATCCGCAGGATGATGGTTGTCAGGAAGTGATCACTATGCACAGAAAATAACTTGAATTCACGTAAAATAATCAGTGGAGCACTGCAAAATATGCCTAAGGTAAAGATCATCCATCCAATGCTGTCAAGTTCCATTGAACTCCTACAGTGACCCCATGAACAACTACTACCATCTACAGAGTTTACTATGCAAATAGGGAAAGATATCTGCCTCAGACAATGGTCCATAATATGTAATTCTAGGAATTTTTCAAGACAATTGGAATTTCAAATGATCAGCAGTCCAAAATATCCATAGTCCAACGGTCAAGTTGAGAGGACTGTTCAATCTATGAAAACCTCCTGAAGAAAGGATCAAGTTACTGCTGTTTATTACATCAGTACTTTTAGGTTGGACAAACAATTAAAATCACCACCAAGAAGGATGCCTCCCTTTGCCAAACCTTTAAAATCTATTTGAATTCTATTAGCAATGCTGCAGGTGACATACATAGGGAACCAATGATCATTAGATGAGCCCAGGCATACCCATGAAACCAACTAGCCAGTGGTCATTATCTCACATATAATTAATATCTGAATTTCTAAAGTCTGAGGCACCAGTACAGATCCTCTTGCCTCTTTCCTTAGCCATGGTTTGAGAAGGAATCAACTTGCAAGGAAAGGTGCATCTTCTGTAATATTCAAATGTCAAGATGCTGTTTTTTTTTTTTTTACAAAGAAATATTCTTACTTAATGTGTTTTTTTTTTAAAGTTAATAAATTCTTTTTCACTTAGGCATTGAGGGCGATTCTCATTATGAGAACTGAGAACTCACATCATGACAAGAAGACGCAAGACAAGACCACTCACTCATACTCTTTCTGGAACATTTAAACTGACTGCATTTTTTAAATAAAGAACAGCTTATTAAGGCAGGTGTTGAGGACCATTTTAGGAACTGTAGTAGTTATTATTATGACAGATGTTTGATTACTGTCATTTATTGACTGTCTAAGCATCACTGGCACTTCCACAGCTTTTTTTTTCTGGTTAATTATTTTGCTTTGCCTAATTTACATATATATATATATATATATTTTTTATATATATATATATATATATATATATATATATATATATATATATATTTTATATATATATATATATATATATATATATATATATATATATATATATATATATATATATATATATATATATATATATATATATATATATATATATATATATATATATATATATATATATATATATGTGTGTGTGTGTGTGTGTGTGTGTGTGTATATATATATATATATATATATATATATATATATATATATATATGTATATATATATATATATATATATGTATTATATTTATATTGCTTTCCTTTGGCTGGTCTGCTCTGACCTGTGCAGCTATGCACTGGATTAAGACATTTTCCACCTGATTAAATGATTGTTCAGTGAAAGACTACTGGCCATTCTTTGAATGGGTGAGTTGCTTTGGCCAACCTGCTTCAGTCACAGAAAGACAAAAAGGAGAACTGAGCTACATGAATCGGAGGGGGAGGTACCAAAAGAACTGAATAGGAGGAATGACCTCATCAGAGGTGGGTTACTATACGTGTGGGAAAAAGTGAACAACAATCTATTATATGGCACTTAGCAACAACACGTACCACAAAAGTATAAACACCGTATTCCCCCCCTCATTCTCATGTTCCCAATATACACATGCTATGTGTATTATTTTAAGGTGCATCTGATAGGTTAATGTGGTAGTGCAGTGGACTAATACTTTGATGTAAGAAAGAACAGATTGCCATAGTATAAGGTTTGATTCCTCAACTTCCATTTTACTTCTGTATGACTTTCCTGCAGACATTTTGTGCTGATTTCACCCCTTGGCTAAGAATGCTAGCTAGCTAGTGTGTACACACACCTAATCATGTTTTTCTCTGTTTGTCCCAACATTACATGACTTGCTTTGTCTGCAGTTTTTGAGTAAAGTAGTTAAGAGGTATGGAGCAAAGTATTGTAAAAGGTACTTCTCAACTGTATTGCACAAAATTCAAAGGACAAAACACAGGGATGTTATTCACTTCCTACTATATTGCAATGTAAAAGCTTGTAAAAAACACAGGTCTTGGATCCACATACATTTTCAACAATAAGAAATTTGCATCTTTTGGCTTTTCCCGGTTAGCGGTCGCCACAGCGGAACTCCGGTCCGCTAATGATTGGTAGTGGATTTTTACGTACCGGGTTACCAGCCCTGACGCACAATATGAAACAATAATATCTTTCACCATTGACTGCTTACAATCCTCAGTGAAGTGCAGGAAAATCAATTATTTTAGTACTGACAGGTCAAAGTATGTGTTAAACTCAGGGACAGTACAAAAGACATTGGGAACTGGAGACATGCATTTCACCCTGCTACACATATAGGCACACACAAAAACTCAGGTTCAACCACCTCATCCTAAGTGGGAGAAGGGATTTCTTACTACCTTCAAACCAGATGATCTCACTTAGAGTACCAGGAGGTGACTGGGGGAGGGTATACTGAGCCCTGCTATTCTCACCTCCCATTAGTGAGAGGTGTGCCTTAACAAAGCAGGCATCACCACTCACATCACACCCCTTTCAGGGAACTCTGTTTTCACAAGTTAATACTGTAAAACGTGCTTCATCCAAGCATACTCTTTCAGGCTGTGGCTCATCAGGGAAGTGTACCTTGACGAACTATGGTGGAAGCAATTATTCTAGGTCCATTCTAAACTAGGAAACTAAAACCTTGTTGCCCATAATTTAGTTTCACAATTTCATGAGTATTTAAAATGAAACTGCAATTTTTATAAAGAACAGCTTGTTTAGCCAGGTGTTGGAAACCACCTTGGAAAACCGTAGTAGTTATTCTTGTGAGAGGATGTTAATTACTTCTATTTTATGAATGTCTGAACACCACTGGAGCTCTCAGAATTACTTTTTGTTGGTTCCTTTGCTGCTTTTGATTTGTTTAATTGATATTTTGTGTACATCCCTCATGCAGTCTCTGCACAATACCACAGTAGCTGAATAGCAGATAGTGAGTGTATTTTCACTTTTCCCTTCAGTCAGTACTTCCACACCACCATTTATATCCCCTAGTTGACACTTGGCTTAATTGTGTCTGAAGTCATATTTGCTTATACTTATCTTCACTTGGATGCTCTGATTTGCATCTAGATGTACTGGGAACATCAGTGTATTGAATATCGCTGTGTTGGCACCACTGACCCTAGTCTTGTAGCACTCCTCCATCTGTCCCTTAGTTTCTTTGTGTACTTATCTAGCCAACACTCATATCATTGGACAATACTGAGGGTCAGCAAATGTGTTACCTTTCTGTTGCCAGCCTCATAGCACTTAATATCCTAAGGTAGTATAGCAACTGCCTTATGTTCACTGATAAAGAACTCCTACCTAATGCAGAAGACTGTCTGCAAAAGATGCACATACTTAGGCAACCCTGTCACAATTAACACTACACAGTGAACATCACACATACATACCCTCACCTCAACCACTGCCATATTCTCAAATATAACAGACAAAACATCATAGAATGATGACATAATAATCATTGTCAGGCCTCTTAGAACTTGTAAGAACAGGCTTCAGTAGAAGTCCCTCAGCTCACCTATTCCATGCATGCATACATCAACAAGTAACCAACATCCAATTTGCGACCAATCAAGAATTCATTCACTAGCTTCTGACAAAAGTGTTGCAACTATTGGTGACCCATTTGTTAGGCAACCAGATTCCCTATTTACAAGGCTGGACAAGGACATGGTTACTGTCCGCTGCCTTTCAGGTGTTGGGATCTCAGACATTACCAAGACCTTCAAGACCACTTCCTGAGACAAGTATGACTCCAACATGGTAAGAGCTGAGTAGCCTAGAGGGCTAATGCCCTGTACTGTAGTTGACAGGGGCCCGGGATTGAGACATGGTGGGGTTGATTATTTTTTATCCCAGAGACTACCCGTTAATGGAACAGCGTCCCCATCCATGTGAAGCAGAGTTCCAACTTAACCAAATTCAAGTGCAACTTGGACAAATGGATGAGAAATCAGAAATGTATCCCTGGTTTGACATCTATGTCTCTATTGGACACAGGTAACCTGCAAATGGTTCAGCTCCCAGGCCCATGCTTACACTTATCAAGGGTATCAGAACTTGTCAGAGCTGGGATGAGCTAGGCTTAAAAAAGTCCTTGTGGTCATTAGCCTAGTAAACACCTATGAACCTATGAACTTAAGAAGTCCATGTGGGAGTGGATGGCATGGACTACAAAACCCTAAGGGACATGTAAATAGGCATGTCAAAACATGCTATGCGTGTGACAGATGCAATTAAGAGACTGGTCCTAAGTGGAATTATTCTTTCACCATGAATGATATCTAGGTATGAATTGAAGATAGTCGGCTTTAACTATTGGCGTAATAACTGGTGCCACTTCAGGGGGTTCAAGTATGTATCACCCTGGGACGACAACATGATCATTGGTTTTACTTGGCTTGCAATGGATGGCCTGCATCCCTTGTTCAAGAAAATATGCATGCAGGTAAAAGTTTTACTACCCCTATAGTGCCTTTTTTAGGCAGCATCCATATAATGTACATCCAACTTTGTAAATTCACTTAACCCTAAATTAGACAATGTTAAGGTGTCCCTTCTCAATGCCCAGAGTCTCAATAACAAATTGTCCATTGAGTCACTCTTTCATCTGAAAAAGTATGTGTAGTTGCAATGATTTGCATTAAATGTAAAGAAAGCACTCCTTTCTCATGTGGTTTTACATCTACTATGCCATCAGACATTATGGAAACTGCAGTGCTGTCTCTATATTTGTCAATTATCACATCTCATCTAGACTGATATGGAAAACAAATTGAGCTCTTAGAACTCCAGTTTATCATATACAAGGCAAGCTTCCAACTTATAAGATATTGCATAATCTCCTCCATGTCCCTAGATTATCATGTTAGTCTCTTAGAAGTGTTTTGAGAAACTCCTATAAGAAATAACTCTACAATCCTTGTAACTTCAGTTACCCTCTCATAGACTGGATTACCTGTGCCTACAGAGATGAGTATGCCAAGAGATTTCTGGGTTTGGTAAAAAGAAATTATGAGTCAAGTAGTTAGAAAACCCACTAGAGGACAAAGCATCTTGCTCTTGTCCTCATGGATAGTGCATTGGCCTGTTCCACTTCACTGCTCTCTCCTTCGCCAGTTAAGTTGGACCAATAACTTGTGAGATTTATGCTCAAACCCACCATACTCCCTGTAAATCTCCTATAACCAATGCCTCCATATTTAAGGACTTCAGAAGGGTAAACCATATACAGATATATATAATGAGATCTCTAAATTTACCAGTGACATTACCGCTGTTGACAGCAACCAACTTCACTAAGGAGTTTTATGTTCATTTAGACAAATGTAGCAGTCCCAGCTACAACCAAATGCATTTGGAAGTTTAAAAAGAACACCCCCACTGGTGATAAAATGACATAAATAACCTTAAATAAAAGAAAAAAAAACTTAAATTGCACAGTAAGGTTAAAACATCTCAATATGAGAAGAGTACAAAAAGAATATGAAAACACCATAAGGACCAGTGAAGCAACCCGTGAATAGAGATTAGCTTTTAAAGCAAAGGATAAATGCAAGTCCTTCTTTAGCTACATTAGAAAACTAAGAAATAGCACTTAACATTGCTCTGAACTTTTCCTTAATAGCACCTCCACTCCAATGCCAAGGACAATTTGCTAGCAAATAAGCTCATCACAAACATCATCACAAAACCAAATGCCACTCATCCCAGAATCCCTTATATCCCCTATCGTCACTAAGGAACAGTTCTTTACTTGTTATCGAAGACCAAAAACTCTTCCACTATGGGTCCTAACAAATACCTCAGTGCTTAATAAACAACATCAAACAGGTTCTTGCTGAACCTCTCCTTTTATTAATGAATTATTTATTTATTTATTTACTTATTAATTACTCTTTGATAACTGAGTAGGTGAAGTGGTCCGAAGACCCTTTTTTAGCCATGATACAGGCACAAGTATGCAGAAACAAAAATTAAAGTACTATACATAATATGTTCATTAGGCAATCAAAAGAAGACAGTAAAATATACAATAGGATGTACAATATGACTTAGCAGAATACTAATGCAAATAAGATACAATAGCATTTATAATAAGATCTGGTATATTCTCCTACATCAATATAAAAAGTTATGGGTTACATTATATATCAAAACCAATGAAAAACAGAGACTGATAAAACACGATTGGTCAATCTCTTTTAATTGGAAAGTCACTGAAATGACTTATTAGATAATACATAGCTATGACTGAAACAGAAAAATTCAATTTAATTGTAATTATTTACAATGTGAAAATAAAACAGAGGCTATAGAAGATAAAGCTGAACGTTTTAGATGGCAAATCATATTGGGGGGGGGAGTAGAGAGCTAATAAGTGGAGTATGAAAAAAGGGGCTTAAGTCTGTGTTCAGATTTAAAATTTGTGTATATTCAAGGAATAGGCCCCTACTCACAGGGTCTACTTCATGTTGTCGTAAGCTGACAATATAGAGTCTGATATTGTCGGCACGACAATATCAAAAGTGAAGAACATCATGCAAGTAAATAGAAATCTCCGTAAGGGGAGATTTCCGTTTACCTCAATGTAGTGGCAATGTCCCTGTTCCAAACCTGATTAACCACTATCATTTACCCTTCTCTTACCTCACTATCCTTAACCGCTTTTTAACAAGGCGCCTCGCCTTTGTAACTGACCTATGTTTTTTTTTATATGCTGCTGTTGTTTTTTTTTTTTCCCCAAGATGTGATGTATCTTTATATTGTATTTAGAACTCAACTATCTTCCTTTTTTGCATTAACAATGTTCATATGTCTGTTATGTACTTGGAGCTTTTCTCCCCGGGCCTCCGCTGAAAATGGACATGTATCCAGTCGGACTCTCCCGGTTAACAAATGTAAAATAAATAAATAAATAAATAAATAAAATAGTGCCATCTTGGATTTGGTATATTTAAGTAGGGGGGGGTGTGGGCAATGCAGGGGCACTTGCCCCCTGCCTACGCCATTTAGTTTTTTTTTTATTTGTTTTTTTATTTTTTTTTTACGTTATTCAATGTTTTACTTAATCGATCAATAAAGTTCGACCTTTATTGATTCGATTAAGTAAAATTTTGATAACGTGATATAGATGCTATTGACAGTAACTAAGCATCCAAACAGGTGTTGAGTATTTCATACTTTTTAGGAGGGGACCAGGCCTCAGATGAGTCAGGTATCCTAATTCCAAGTCCAGAGATTTGATAATCTTGTATTGAGGGAAGGATCCTCTGCTTACATCTTCTGGTTACACATTTCTTGGCCAGTAATAACAGTAGAATGCAGGCAGTTTGCTGACTTTGGGGTATACTAGTAAAATGGGCCAGCTCTAATAATTATTAGATTCAGGTGAAAAGCTAGGAATTTAGACTGATCCCTGCCATGACATCTTATAAGTATGCTTTAAAATTCTCCAAAAAAGGACAGCCCTAGGGCACATAATACCAATCTGCCACCTCTGTCTTTAAGCATCTCCAACATTGGGAAGAGGTATAAAGGAACATATACAAAAGTCTCACTGTTGTATATAAATATTTGAATAAGCGCCAGCAACAAAAAAATGGTATTTTCTACAACAAGTGGCATATCAAGGTATTTGCAAGATTCTACCTCAGGTAATAGAGGTTATTGGGATCTCCAGTTTACTCTCCTACAGCCCCTGGACTTTTTCTGTTGAAGCTTGCTTTGTTCCAAAACAAAATTCTGTATGCTTTTCTAATACAGTCTTTATTTATGTAATTGTCATGAGAGCTAATTATTCAGGAAACAATATGAAGTGGAGGTTTGTGAATTTTAAGGTTTTCTCATCTCATATTAACCGATTGCCGAAAACCTTATACAAATTATCCACTGTATGCCTTTCTGAAAAAAAGAGGCCTGGAAATGGTAGTGTTGCCACTGAATAACTGTGTCTAAAAATCTTAAATTAGGACAGCTTTTCAATAATCTAAAAGTCAAAGGTAAAATCTCCTGCCACGAACAGGATGTGACAATGGCAGAAATGTCCTTCCACCAGGGTCTAGTCTGGATCCTGTTGCAGAAAGCACCTGGTCAAAAGTGTATAAAGGATCCTGTCAAAACATCATATGTTTACCGATTTTCCGTAATTTTCTAACTTTTAGAAAATCAAAAAACGGTCAATATGCCCCCCATTACATCCTACAAAGCACTCTACCAAAGTATGTTATAGGCATCTGTCATCAGTTATATGCAGGTTTTGGTTGTGACAGCTTTTACATAAAAGGAAAAGTCAGGTAGACCAAGCCTGGCCAAATTTGGAGGGAGGATCAGAAAATTCCATCTGATTCTATGATGCCATCCGTCCCATAGAAATGATGTACTTTCCTCTTACATTTAGTAAAAAAATATATATATTCAGGAAGGAGTATCTTCTGCGAAGCATACAGTACTAAGGGTATGACAAACCATGTTGAGGTGCAACCATTTAAGCTGAGAAACTGTTTGTTTGGATGTAGTCTGATGACACAACCACAGAGGTCATGAAAGCGCTTACCTTGAGCTCTTCAATAAAGATTTTTTTGCATTTTTCATCGAAGCATTATTGTGTTTATCCTGGACAGTTGTGGTGGTTTGGCTCTGCTCTTCTGTTACTTTATTTTTGCCTGCCCTGAGCCCTTCCTTTGCAGTTGTTGGTATACTTTTTTCTTTATGAGGTGCAACCCTCCCCTGCAGTTCAGAAAGGAACTTGATTTAGCAAGAATTAGGGAGTAGGTAGATTCCACAGATTTTTAAATAGAATCTTTTTATTGGACACCCAGGTAGGTCAGTATGGGCATGACTTTTAAAGTTCTATTTTGAAAAAGTGCTAACAGAATGAGTAGATAATTTACCCATTATCTTTAATCCATTTGAACCCTTAATGAGATATTCATTGACCATACATTTTAATTCATCCAGGGTTTCTTTGTTCTTTAAGTCTGGGGGAAGGGTCTTTCACACTGCTAGTCCAAGTCTGGAAAATGCTTTTCTACCTGCCACAGTTTTAAAGGTTGGTATATGAAGGGAGATGCTGCCCACTCTTGAAATGTCTTAGGAAGTAAGTTGGTTCTCAAACAAGTAGTCTTTTCAATATTGGGAAGTATCCTTTTTTAATATTTTGAACAATAAGGTGCTTATCAAAAAAGGTAGCTCTGCCAAATATAGAGACCCATTTTATTTTCTACAGAAGAAGACAGTGGTGAGCTTGAGAATCTGCAAGGAGATCAAATCTACAGATTTTTATTTGCTGCAGTTTACAGTTGTTTAGTGTTGTAGGAAGACTGAAAAGTTAAAAATGGTAGGCCATATTCCAGTTTAGGGAAGAGAACATTTTTGGCCAGAACAATTCTAACCTGCAGAGTCAGAAAAAGTCAATTCTATAGCAAAGTTTGAGTTGAAAAAGGACTTTATTAGTAACTATGTCTTTGTTGATGGAAAATGAAAACAAACAGTCGAGGGTGAGACTGAGGTATTTGTACATATGGTATGGTGTTCTGATTGCCAGTTATAGTAAATGAAGTAAGATGGGAGAGTTTGGGATGGGATAAGGAGATCATGCTATTAGTGTTTTTTTTTTTTTTTGTGATTGTTTGAGGAAACCCAAAGGCAGAGTGTGGAGAACAATAGTTGAATTTGGGTTTAAGGTGTGGTTGGGGATTTATTACCAGCAAAGCAGTGTGTCATCTGTGTAAAGTATAATGCCCATTTTAGAAAGGTACTCAGGAAGATCAATAATGAACAAGGAAAACAGAAAGGGCCTAAAACCGGACCTTTTGGGACACCTGTGGTAAGCATGCCCATTGTACAAGTATGAATGTTGTAGTCTCCAAATAGATGTGAAACCAATTAATTATATTTTAACCAAAGTTAAGCTTGGCTAGCTTACATAACAGCAATTTATGATTAAGTATTTTGAAAGACCAAGTCACATGTGCAAAGTTGACAGTAATTATACGGCAATTGTTGAGGCTACAATAGATGGTATTAGTCACCATGAAGAGAGTGGTAGGAGTGCTAAATGAGTTTCTCAATCCATGTCGAAGAGAAGACAACAGCTGTTTATGCATTTAAGAAGTTCTTTATATAGAAATTGTTCAAGGATTTTAGCCAGCAGACTGAGGGTGAAAATAGGGTGAAAGTGCTTGTCAGATTTAGCAGAAGACACCTCAGGTAGAGGATAATGATATTTAGCTGAAGACACCTTGGGTAGAGGATAATGATATTTAACCGAAGACACCTCAGGTACAGGATAATGATATTTACCAGAAGACACCTTGAGCAGAAGATAATGATATTTAGCAGAAGACACCTCAGAGGATAATGATATTTAGCAGAAGACACCTCGGGTAGAGGATAATGATATTTAGCAGAAGACACCTCGGGTAGAGGATAATGATATTCAGCAGAAGACACCTCAGGTAGAGGATAATGATATTTACAAGAAGACACCTCGGGTAGAGGATAATGATATATAGCAGAAGACACCTCGGGCAGAAGATAAGGATATTAAGCAGAAGACACCTCGGATAGAGGATAATGATATTTAGCAGAAGACACCTCGGGTAGAGGATAATGATATTTAGCAGAAGACACCTCGGGTAGAGGATAATGATATTTAGCAGAAGACACCTTGGGTAGAGGATAATGATATTTAGCAGAAGACACCTCGGGTAGAGGATAATGATATTTAGCAGAAGACACCTCAGGTAGAGGATAATGATATTTAGCAGAAGACACCTCAGGTAGAGGATAATGATATTTACCAGAAGACACCTCGGCTAGAGGATAATGATATTTAGCAGAAGACACCTTGGGTAGAGGATAATGATATTTAGCAGAAGACACCTCGGGTAGAGGATAATGATATTTAACAGAAGACACCTCGGGTAGAGGATAATGATATTTAGCAGAAGACACCTCGGGTAGAGGATAATGATATTTAGCAGGACACCTCGGGTAGAGGATAATGATATTTAGCAGTAGACACCTCGGGTAGAGGATAATGATATTTAGCAGAAGATACCTTGGCTAGAGGATAATGACAGAATGTTTAAAAGCAGGGAAGACAAATACCAGTAATAGATGACACATTATAGATGTAAAAGGTTTTGCAATTATGTCTGTGGACTTTCTAAAGAAAGTGGGATGGAGCTTAGTGCTTCCAGAAGAAGAGTTCTGCAGGATTATTAGTAGCATTCTAGTTTCTTTAAAACAGATTTCCTTAAAGTGGAAGGCTGCAGCACACTCTGTGAGAAGGTAGAGAGAAAACTGCAAAGGGTCATTAGTTGTGGAATAAGAGCTGTGAACTTGAGAGAAGGAGTTTGTGATGTTGATAATTTTTTTAATCTAAGTTTAGCTACAGGCCATGTTCTCGAATCCTGGTGCACTGCTGTGGTGATGCAAGTATAATCAGAGAAGAAGGGGTTAAATGAAAAGGAAGAGTACGTTATATTTGCAATCAAAATTAAATGTTACCATTTCAATGATCTAACATCCTGCAGCTCTCAGACTGCATAGATTTCCCTTGAATTTAAACATGCAGTCCTAAAGAAGTATATATCACATTTACCTGTTTGTTACATATTCCTAAATTAAACATGTCATAGCCAAAAATCTGTTATAAGACATCAAAGTTATTAATGTTTGCCTGGTCACAGCTTAAAAACTGAACATGGTTCTAAAGTTGAATCTTCTAAGCAAAAAAAAAAAAATCATTAGTGATGCAGAATGTTTTTACCATGCTGTGTGTGAATCCCCCAAGTAAAATAATAGAGCATATCTTTCAGATATTAGAAATGCAACACTATAACTAAGCACTGTATTGAAAGCTATTGCTGCAGTTGATAAATACCTATATATGCACAGAGTTTTCTGCAAGGCAGCCTATCCTAAAACAAAAGACAGATGTGCCACAGGTGATAACTGCTTGAAACATCTCCTATTAAAATTAATTCAGTTGTTAACAACTCATTAGCTGTTTAAAATATCTTCCCACTATTCCTCCCTAGTCAAAATTATACCATAACTAAGTTTCTTAAACTAAAATGTGGAACAAGAGGAGTTAGTTACTCAGAATAAAATATTACAGTGCATCTGTGAAGTGAATATGACATCTACACACACTAAAACATAAGGCAGTTAACTGAAAATAGTGTCCAGTTTTGGAAAGGTACAGGCAATACCTAAAGAGATTTTTATCTACAAACTTTAAAAAAAATACAAAGTCATATCATGAAGTCTGCAGCCCATTCATAGGAATTATTAAGCAACTTTGTAGCTAATACCATAGGTATTGTGTTTTCTGTATGGCCATAATACCATCCTTCTATTGACCACCTCACTAAGACAGTAATGACAGCCATTACTCAATGCCAAAATGAACCAAATACCCTAAACTACTCAAATATTACAGACGCAGACAAAGAAGGAACAAATCTACACCTTGAACAGAGCTATGTTGCCCAGACCCCTAGACATATTATTGTTGCTTTATGTAATTCTCAATGGTCATCATGACCACAATTATGCACACACAACTCCATTTCATCAAGCAGAAGGTTATCTACTAATCTGTTTAGTTTATCAGTTCAGTGTAGTATATGTTCAGGTAAAATAACAAAAGTCCACATAACCTTGACAACCTGCATAAAGTTAAAATAAACTGTAGTGGCAGGACCAGAACCATTTAGGAGGACTGGTGGTGATGTGTTTTTGGTTGTTGTACTAGTATCCCAGTCCTGCCATTAAATTTTGATTTGGTTATTAATTTGCATAAAGTCCCAGGTTAACACTATAATGTACATAACAATATTGATTAATCTAATGTACAGAGTTATGTCTACTTTTTTTTATCTACACACTTCAGTAGGATCCTTAAGGAAATAGAAGATACCATTTTTGCAACACAAGTGATGTGATGAGAAGAGTTAAATAATCCCGTTCTGCCATCTGGGTTTTTCAATACTGGGTCTTTTATAGGAATCTCAGGGGAAGATATCAAATTGATATGTCCTTATTTACCTGGCTTCAGTCTGAAAATAAACTGGATCCCTGAAGTTCCTGAGACCTTTGAAATGTGCCAGACAAATCATACAGTAGTAGTAAAACAGTGCATTAAATCCTTTCTTTTGTATTGATGAAAAAAGTTCTTTGTTTTTACTGCACCGTAATTAATTTTGAGTAGTCACTGCTATGAGTGATTTTTATCCATTAAACATCAAGGACTCTGTTGCCCAAACCTCCCACAAAATTGCCTCTTTTTGCTAAAATGATTGGAATTGGCTATTCTTGGACAAAGCCTCTGAGGTCAGATGTGTTCCTGGGGATTAGTGCTGTGGGACCTTGTTACACATGGACAGGGTCTACACTTTATAAAGGATTTCCAGAAGACACTTCTAGATGGGAAAGCTTACATATGACTCTGTCCCTTTATTTCAGGTAAATCAGGAATATATGCATCAGAATGATACCCAACTTTATCCATATTGTCAAGCTTCAGTAAAATGGCTTGATTCTGTTTTATACACATAGATCTAAGCTATGGTGGGCAGACTGGATTAGAGAAGCTATCTTTTTTGTCAAGGATTTGTGCTCGCCCACTGATAACATCTTTCTTTCTTTCTGTCTTTCTTACCATCAACTTTGGGCATCTTATCCCAAAGTGAACATCAAATGGTGGCAATATCTCCAATTTAAGGCAGCTGTGGGGATCCTGAACTAATAATAGAATAGCCATTCCTGGACCGCTTCTGTATTGTACACTAACTGAGAGGGGAAGAATGAGGCATTAAGCTTAGGGATCGGTATGAATACATCAATTACACCTCACTCCTGATTATTTCTCAACCGATGTTAAAATGGGCTGGCTACTGTAGTACTAAAATTTCTGGTTAATGGTCCAGATTGCTGGGCTTCATATGGCCTAAAAGCTTTCCCTGATATCTTCTTTTACTTTGACAAGTCTTACCAAATGATTTGGCTCAGTAAGTGTATCTATGGACTGTTGGAGATGTTCAAGTCAGGACACCGATTATTTTGATTTGCGATGGGTCTGTAGTAAAGTCACAGGAAGTAGTGTTTTGGCTTTTAGGCCTTCATAGGAGAAATCTTACTTTATCTGGGTAAAAAAAAAAAAAAAAATATATATATATATATATATATATATATATATATATGAAACATCATAGCAACTGTGCTTTTACTCATCTTTAAACACTAAAAAAATATTTTGCATAATTGGGTGGAGTCATTTCATGCATTAATGTACAGACGAAAAAGTTAGACTAATTCTTATCTGGACATAAATTTGTAAAATCTGACATGGTCTCCACTGCTGTTTGTTCTGAACTCTTAATTGCGCTACTAGGATGCTAAATGCAGTTGGGTTTCAACTTATTTGCATGCTTCTGATTATTAACCACTGTTAGATGTTTGGTGTTATAGGTTTTTTGAAAAAAAAAAAAAACTTGATTCTGTTTTAGGAGACAGTCTTGTTGGACTTCCATCTTTCAGATGGAACTCATAATCTGTAACCACTCTTGTTAATTCACTGATTTTTTGACTCATGACTTGTTAATAGATTGATAAAGCTCTTATATTACTATACTCAAAGCTCAAGGAATGCTGACATGATTTCCACATTTGTGTACTGACATTCAGTCTGGTCAGAACTTGGAAGAGCTATGGCCTTTCCTTTTGTTTTCTTGGTAAATACAGGCTGTTGATTACTTTTGTTATTGTATTTCTGGCAATAAACATGTTACATCTACATGAGTTTTACAGTAACTGTCCATGAATCTTAGACAAGATACAAAGAAGCTTGGAATAGCTCAATGCCAAGAAATGCATAATAGTATCTCTTGGGAAGATGGCTACCCTTGGAAGCTACCACAGTGATAATATACACCTAAGACTAGATCTATTGATCAGGCATTTGGAGAAGCATGTAGACAGTAACCTGGTATTTGACCATCATGTGTTTATGGTACTAATACTTTAAGCAAGAGTATGGCATCTAGATCCAATGAAAGTCACAGCTCTGCTGTACTCAGTCCTCATTATACCAATCATTAAGTACAATGCCCCCTTCGGTATGTGTATACAACTGAAGTGTTGACAGATGCCCCTCAAAACAACATGTCCTACATGGACTGCCTCATAGCCCAATCACTGTACTTGGTCTCCTACTGACTGCTGAGAGGCAATCTATGCCTGGCCTACAAAACATCCTCTGATCCCACTTGGGAGGACCTGTTGCACATCCACAAAACAAATGGCATCCGAATTGCCCAGTTTATGGTCCTAAACCTCATCTGCAACATAAACAGAACATATTAGAGGGCAGCTATGTGTCTCAGAGACTACCCTTTCTCTGGAACAGGCTTCCTATCCATGTGAAGCAGAGTTTTTCCCTAACTCAATTCAAATATAACATGAACAGGTAGATGGAGAATCAAAAATGTACCTCCAGTCTGGTATGTATGTCTTTAGTAAACACAGGCAGCCCTTTAAATGCTTGAACAACCATACCCAAGCCTACACATACCACTGAAAGTAACTCTAGGGTATCAAAATTTGTCAGATACATTTGGGAACCATGGCTAGACTTATAAAGGCCCCCGGGGTCATTAGCCTAGTAATCAGCTATGAAGCTATGGATAGTTCACTAAAAGCACAAAATTAAGGCAACTGATTAGTAACCACAGAACTTCCCTTTTAGTTTATTATCTGGCAGCAGTCATAACTGCCGTTCAGTACATAGTGTTACTGTTTTGCTGTTGCATTCTGCAGAGAGTCATTGCATCAGCTTATGTGTTCTGTGGCTGCAGTGCCATTTAGTAATGTAGCCACTTCAATAGCAGTCTGTTTACAAAGTTGTAACTAACCAGTTGAACTAATACTGTAACATCTATGAAAAACATAAACAGCATTTGGTCTTTGGGAAATTGTTGGCCCTGGTTATCATTTGTTTTTTTGCAATCAATGAATACACATGAATAGTACAGCCGAGAAACTCAGTAGCTGATGCTTAACTTTGATTGCAAACATTATGTGCCATCTCAAGGAATTCAAATGACATAAAAGGTGCAGCAACAATCCACGATTCCTGAATGTTTGCATTATTGCAATTATTAAAAGAAGTAATAAAAGTACTGTGAATATCTAATGTTGTTATATGTTATGATGAAGGTAATTTCACAACAGTAAGGGAATAGCAGCTACTGGCTTTCTTAGTTTCTCTTTTGTATAAATATTTACTGAAGACAAAAACAGGGGAACCAACCTAATATTTCATCCCTTACAATACATCAAATTTAATCAGATAATCACAACTGAAAAAATCAATTGTTTACTGACACAAAAATATATAACCAACTGAAAATTTCACTGATCCATGTATTGGCATTGTAGAATTTCTGTACAAGTCTGCTGAATAACCCCTGCAACAAGTTGATTATGCATTATGTATTTTTTTAATTTTGTAAATAATTCAAGGCAAAATATCATATTTTAAACACAAATGTAGATCTTAATGTAAGACATTTACTTTAATTTCCTTTATATTGTGTATATAGTCTGACTAAAGAGAATCAATAGTCTTTTCCTCCAATCAGCTTCTCTAAACATCAGAAATTAGTTAGTCATACATCTTTGTTAAGTAATGGGAAATAAAGGTTAAGAAGAAAAACATGTACATACTACCGATGCCACAAATCAAAAGGATTATTCATGTACTGAACACTTCTACATGCTATTCTCTGATGGCAGCATGAATAAGAAATTCTGAAAAAAAATGTAAAACAGGTTTAGTCCTTACTCGGTCTAGCAGCCTTCATCTTTCCACTTTTTTTTAACTCCCTCTGAAACCACAAGCCCGGATTTCATCCAATTTTCTTATATGCAGTCCATTATGAGTTTAGGCAACCAATCTACAAGATCTGTCCAATTTATGTGTGCCACATAAGGTGAAGACAAGCTACCGTTTGATTCTGAAGAGGGATGAATAATGCACAAAGAAGCAAAAGCAAGCATGACAGAAGGCCTTATAGTTGTACATATAGTAGCAAGCATTGAAAAGCTCCTCATGCAGTACTGAGTATCTCACAAAGCATGCTGTATATTGTCCCATGAACTAAACAAATAATTTTAGGCTGAAAGGGCAGAAAATGAACAGATGGAAAGTGAACAAAAATATAGTAATTTTTTGTGATGTTTTTTCACAGATAGGGTAGAGAGACAGACAAAATGGGTCCATGGACTGCCTTGTAGCCCTAAGAATAAGATACAAGTTAGACAAACTAGAGGTAAGAGTTGCAATCCTACCTCTGGCAGGCACTCTGTGGTAAAAGTGTAACAGATAGCTTTATTTATAAATTAGCACGATGATATTCAGTATGAGAGTTGTAGCCAGACGAACTCTTTGTACTCTACTAAGTTCACTGAAACTAAATTATGAATACAGCTGTCTAAACTAATGCCTTCAAAATAGCATACACATAAATTAGAGACTGGTGTCCTCATTTAAAAACAGTCATTTTACAGTTGCAGTGGCAACAACTGAAAATAATCATACATTTACTAAGGGTGAGGGAAGTTAAGTCTTGGAGAGATAAACACTTTTTGAATATGAGGTAGGTTGTAGCCAATGATGAGGGACTGTTAATATGAAATGTTTGCTAATTACAGTGCTGTTCGAACAGCAGAGGGAGTTTCTTTAAATCACTTAATACATTGTCAGATTAAATAATAAAAAGTTCATTTGTATACTGCCATCTTCAAAAGGAGCATACATCTTATGCCACACACACTCTGACTCTCAAACACACACACACACACACACACACACACACATGCATACATGCTCACATACCTACACACGCACACACACGCACACATGACTGCACACATGTATACATGCTCACATACGTACACACACACACACACACACACACACACACACACACACACACACACACACACACACACACACACACACGTGTACACTAGTACCAGTTTACTACCACTTTTTATCAGAACTGAAAAGAGGAGACCTCTGGTCACTCAGCACTTTTCCAGAATTTTCATTACTAGCATGTTGTAGTCTGATCTTCTTGTGTGAATGGACTGGGAGTTGTTAATACTGAATATAAACACTACAGAACGCCTATCCAATCCCATACATGCAATAAGGAATCAAAAAGGAAGCTGCAGTGCAGGTCAATATAACTGAATAATGCTAATAATGGTAACAGTATACTAATATTTATCATATGATAATTCATAAATTATAAAAAGAAGAATACAATATACCTTGAGAACAGTTATAGGATGAGAATAACTGTATCTGCATACTGAGTGCATTAATGGTGTGTTTGTAACTATGAAGTACATAATGTGCCCATATACAAAATATATGTACACTAAAGCCATGTGATCAAACATGTACTCTATCCATTCACATAGCTCTTCCAGCCAGTAACAACTCAAGGTATCATAATTATGATAAAATACAAATAAAACAATTAAAATAAATAAAATGATTCATAAAACTGAAGGGGCAGTGGACTTTTGTATCCCAGTGGATGTTAACTATAAGATCCTTCCATATATCGATAAGGAAAAAGTTGTAAAGTAGCCTGCTTACCAACAGATATTCTCTTCTGTTACCACCAAACTAGGTATAGAATTATGAGGGTTTCTTGTTGCCCAATTAGAAGGGTGCAATAGCCCACAAAGTGCCTCTCCTTTCTACTACTTTGTGATACCATAACTGATTTTAGGAATGATTCCATTCAAATTGTCAATTCTGCAGAGTATGAACTCTATCAATCTGCCATGAATGCTTCATAAATACTTCATAACGCTATGACCAGCGGCCTGTCCTAGGATATCTGCATCAGTCAAGTTATGGCAGAACCACTCTTTGCCAGCCACTACGTATCACAATGCATGGCTGCCTCACTGCTGTATCTAACATTATCAAACATATGCTTTCAGAAAGATACTGTGCAAATAGGTCTTATTACTCAGTAGTATTAAAAAATGTGCATGCTGATTGGTCAGCCCAACCAGCATAGGTGTTGTAAATTGAGCATATACCAAAAGAAAACAATCTGTCCACTGATTTATTATTCAGCTGCCAGACTTTTCTAGTGATGTATGCTACAGAGTGATGACCAAATACAAGAAAAATTAAGTACATTCTGTAAAACTAAAGAAACAGAAACGTGTCTGATTTTCCTTGTATTTCTGTGCAATCTTGGCAGACTGTTGTACCTCTGAACTGTCTAGATTTTTGTAGAAATTCCACATTTTTACCTTGTGCTAAAAGAAAAAAAAAACAGCATCAGAGATTATTTTCCTCCATTGCTTCTGTTGAGCAGCACTGATGTACTGTACAAGTGTGAAAAAGTAATTCCTATAAACATGTGCAGGACATCAGTAAATGTGAAAGAATGGGGAAACAGTCCAAAAGAACACTACAGCACCATTATAAAAAGACATTATTTAAGAAGAGGTAAGCAGTTTCTTTCTTAAATAATGTCATTGTATAATAGCAATAACCTACCACTGGGTGTGGGTAATGCTGTATTTACCACATTTCACCATCATGATCAAACCACACCAACCATGGGTGAATCCAACATTTCCCACATCCAGTCATGGGTTATTGCTTAACTATATGTTTTTTGCATGCACGGACATATAGTTGACATGATTTTCATACATGTGGTTACTATGTAGCTGGTCAAGCATTTCTCCTTGTTCCTGTTTCACTGATGTTAATTTCACAAACTCATAGGTTTGTACTAGGTTTATATCGAGGAGATCACTGAGAAACAAAGCCATAGTATCTAATATTGATGGAAGAGTAACAGCATGCCCATTAAGTACCCTATTCCTACGTGTCTAGGTATAAAGCTGTGGTCACTCATCCAGTCATCCAGACTGGTTTAAAGGCTGCCAAGACCACACTGTACCAGATATGCACGGCAGCCTGTTGAGAAATGAGAGATTTGTTGGGTTATGTACCTTTTGCATCAGCTGGTATTGTTAGTGTGGCAGTATAGGATTAGGTTTCCAGAACAGGTGTTTGCTTTGCTTTACTTCTGATGCTGTTTAGGTAAAGGAGTTCAAAGAGTTTAGGGTTATTCACAGCACTGAAAGCTAAACAAATAACTTCCACTATAAGTGGACAAAAGTGAATTCACTGAGGATTGGAATCCCAGAACTGCATTCACTGAAAAAACCTGCCGAAAAACAATTTAGGCATTTTTTTGCGGGGGATGATCCCTCCACAACCCCCATACTTAATACTTATAAATACCAGATCCATGGTCTCATCAACACAATGCAGAGGGGAATACCCTGAAAAAGGGCATGGCTGCTGGCAAATCTTGCTGACAGTGATTTCTTGTGGACATACTCCACCTGTAGATGGGTTGGACCACAGGCAATTGAAGCACAGACATTTAACCTTTGTCCACTACTAGGTTACTTAAACAAATCTTTCCCCTAAGAAGCCTGTGTGAAGTTGAATAAAGGATTATGCATTTTAGTCTATCAGAGTAGCTAAGCATGTTAAAACCCAAGATGTTTTTGTTGAGGAAATGTTGAGGTCTCTTGAGGGCAGTATATTTAATGAGGGTCCCAATAAGTGAGGACTAAAGCTTTTCTGGGCCTTGAAGACATACACTGAGCAAGGATTTTCTAACCAAAATAAAGATCTGGTGGTCAAAGAAGAGTTCATTATCATCAGGGGTCCCGATATCTCTGATGACCTGGTCAGGTTTTTAGTATAATGTTACGGATATGGGTATGAGGCAGTAATAATGGATTTGCCAAAGTTATAAATAGTGGACTGCATTTCTACTTATGTAACTTGAATATGAAACTTGTTTGTGCAGCTACTGACTTCATCCATACAGAGCATTTTTATTTTCCATGTGGTCAAATGACTGGTGAATTAGTATATTTATATAACAAGGTGCAGAGGGGAGGTTGCTCACATGGTGGGCAGTGGTGTTACTTGAAAAGCTGGTGATTGTTTCAGGGAGGAAATTTGCTATGCTTTTATGTTAATGAGTTTATATTTGATTGGTTGGTAGTCAATGACTTGCGATGGATCCAGCTGCCATTCTTGATGGATTATGATTTTTATGCTTCTTTTTATTCCACATGAACAGCAGGGTTTGTGAGACTGCTTCAGAGGCAGCACCAAGCAATGCTGGTGTTACACCAGGAACAGGTGCACGCATACCCAGTGACAAATGTGGCATGACTGACAACCACCTCTCTAGTGCCCCAGAATATGTGTGACAGCCCATGTGCAGTGTGGCAGACTCAAAGTGGAGGTTGCAAAGGTACAGTTGCAATGTGCCGTCAGTATTTCATATAAGAAGTTTAGAGAATATTGCTGTTCCTGTCCATAGCACACCAATCTCTGTGCTGTCTCATTTAGCTATATATATGAACTGATTGCAATTAGGTGGTCTATGGAAGATGGCATAGATGGTGACTGCCATATGGCTGGGTTGTACGGTGTACCTATGTAGCAAAGGCTGCACTTTGAGCCTAATGGCTGGTTATCAAAGACTCCATTGGGTACTCATGCAGAAACTACAGGTGCTGTCTGTTGCATCTTGTGCATAGTTGCACAATTCATGATGGAGATTAGAAGTTAGCCATACATGAGATGATATTTGTTTCTATAACACAAATACACCAGGTGTCCAGTCTCAGTCTCTCTTGATTGTCAGCTGGTTCATTTCGTTAAGACCCATGGCAGGCATGGCTAAGCTAAATATGTGATTTTTGTCAGCTATTACATTTCCAGTGGCCCACTGCAGTCATGACATGGAGGTAGAGGATCTTCATTATGATATGTCACTTCATGAGGCACTAAGGATATTAAAACCATCATTTACTGTTATTATGCCAACTATCATGGATGTAAGCCCTGTCTCACAAGACGTGGGCACAGCCCAACATCCACCTCTGGATCCTACATGTTGACTTCTCTGTACCAGAGGAGGCCATCAATCTGTGCATCTCCTGGGAGGTTGGCCAGATACTGTAGGAGCACACTTATGATGTGAGCATGGATCATTATGGTATTATTCACATTCATGAAACATTCCATTCTGCACCTGCATTTTGTGGCTGAATCCATGAGCAATGCAGAGGATGCATGCGCGCGCGCGCGCGTGTGTGTGTGTGTGTGTGTGTGTGTGTGTGAGATGGTGCCCCTGTGTCCTGTGTCCTGTGTTGTGCTCTGTTACCTTTTCTTGTGATGATGGCTGTATCACACAAAGCTTGAACAGGTCATGCTGCCTCCTGTTTCTGTCAATCACTGCAAAGTCCCAGCTGCATGTATTTTGTTATTCTTGGTTCCATGCACAAATGACATGTTATGGTATATAGTTTTGGACATTGTTGTGTCACTAGTGCATGGGTATACAAGGCCCATGTACCACTCACGTGTATACACTGCTTCTCCCTAGGATCCTCTTCCATGTAACCTTCTTCCTCCTACTGATGTTCTGTTTTTGGTGCCAAGGACAGTGGTAGTAGAAATCCAGCTACCTATAAGAGGAAACCACCAGACATAGCTTGGCATGATGATCAGCTGAGAAGTTCTCTCAAGCATGTATTGACGACCATATTTGGATGTGTCTGGGTAATAGAATTAGGATTTTGGACTCCAAACATTCAGTCAGAATTCAAAGAACTGATTGCAAAGTTGTTTTATACTGTGACGCCTTCAAAAAAATGGGTATTTGACTTATATATGACTTTCCTCATTATCATAAAGTTACCAATAAAGGAGGTTATATTTACTAAACCTCTGATATTATCTTGAAAGAATTTCCAGTATCTGGGAGCACTTTGAGTAAAAAGTAAATCTCTTCTTCATACATAACTAAAATTGATGGCAAATTTATTAACAGTGCTACACAATAGCCTGGCTAAGACCACTTATGTAATGTGAGACATGACATAAGAAAACTATCCTGTAGTATCAACCACACCCTGATGACCTTCTAGGAAACACTACACAATCAAAATTACAGTATTGTATTTGTATAGGACATATTTGTTTGACTTACCAAATATTATGTAAAGCTTATTTGGTCAACATCTCTTCTTTTAAGTTTAGATTTATTATAATTGCAGAATATTTTGTTATAATCACCAGAACTGTAACTAGCAACTAGGGTGCCCTTTGTCACCCCCCAGTCTAGTGCTCCTCATTCTCAACTTAAGTTGATGACAAAAAAGGAACGTTCTTTTCGTACTTTAGGGCCAAAAAAACTCTTCTTTTAAAACTGTAGCTAACTGCTTGCTGCATTTGCAGGAAGAGCCTTCTTACAGTTACTATCACACATGGTCAGCTAAAGTACTTCATTCCTAACTGAAATGCAAGAATGTCCATAATGCATCAAAGAGTTATCGGCATCTGCAAATCACACCCCTTTGTACCAGAGACAATTGCTCCCTTTGACTTACTCTAGCTATGCTTCTGATAATCAAGTATGGGCAATAAAGAATTTGTAAAGTTCCAGCACCACAGTGGAATGCTGGACTATTTGAAGGATGAGAAGATAATCTCTTCTGCATGATTAGGCAATAAAATATCTTACATTGTAATAAAGTGATGCTATCATTAATTTCTGACCCCTGCCCTGAAGTAATACTTTGATAGGGGGTTCTTTCCAGTGGAGTTGTAAAATGAAGTTCTTACTTCTCAGGGCTACACCACTAGGAACCATAGTCTAGCTCTAATTCTGAATGTCTTAAGTCATCATCGTTAGTGATAACAGCACCTCGTTTTCAGTCATACACATAGTATCTTACCTACAAATTTTTATCGGTAAGAAAATTAGTAAATAAGATATTAAACAAAAATGAAAACCAGCAAGAGCATAGAAGACACAAACCACAAGCGAATATTCATTCCCCTAATACAAAGAAACTTCTTCAGAACAAAAAATCAAAAACAAAAAAAAAAAAAACAAGACCAGCTACAACATGTAGTACTGGCCAGTAATCAAAAGTACATAATTTATCACATAGCCATTCAACTATCAGAGTGGTAATAGTGACTAGTATTTGCCCTTTGCATGAGTCAGTAGCTACCAGAGTGGTAATATAAGTGACTGCCTTTTGCAGAGGTCACTAACACTTTAATAGGAACACTGTCACACCACAATTTAAAGAGAAGCAGACATGACAAAACATACAGCTCCAACATAAAATATATATATATATATATATATATATAGATATATATATATATATATATATATATATATATATATATATATATATATATATATATATATATATATATGTAAAACCACACAGCACAACATATAAAGCCCAACCATAAAACAAAACCAACATAAACTATAGTATGTATGGTATTCATAAAGAAAATCACAAACATGCATAAAACATGAATACTAATTAGAGTTGCATATTTTTACAGAAGGGTTTCTAACCAATTATCAGCAAAGAGATGGAAAACGAACAAAAATTACTGTAACCACACACAATAGTTCATTGTGGAGAACCAAATGAGGGAATGAGACTGGAACCAAGTATCTAATACACTAAAACAATTTATTAATTGTTTTAGTTTATTAGATACTTGGTTCCGGTCTCATTCTAACCAATTATCCCTATTCTGTTTAGAAATGCTAATGAGCAGTGTTATGCAACAAACTACATGCCTCTCATGGCTAACAGTGGAAGAGTGCAAGGAGACCAGGCAGAATACATCTAGTTTTTGCAGAATAAAATTACACGAAGGTAAGAATATGATTAAAAGTGGACAGCACAGTGGTACAGCAGTAGCGTTGTCGCCTCACAGCAAGATGTTCTTTGGTTCATTTCTCGGCTGGAGTGTCTTCTGTGCGGAGTCTACTTCATTCCAAGTTGGACTTTCCTGGTAAACAAATATTAAATAAATAAGAAAGGAGGGTTATCAAAGACTTTTCAATGCCAGAACACAGTTTAGAATATTAGCGCTATGTCATGCATTTTTTTGCATTAACTTTAAGACCATGACTTTGGCAGCAGTCATTAGTCTGCGTAAGACCTTCTTGCAGGATGTTGACATCACTAAGAGTTTCAATGATCACTTCCAATTTGCAGTCATCAGCAAACTTTGTCAGCCACAGTCCTTTAGTTTTAGCCTGTACTTCAGAGACATAGATTCTGAACAGTAGGGGTCCCAGAAACGATTCCTGTGGAACATCACTAGTTATGGGTCTGCTGGAGGAGGTGGAGTCCCCTATTTTGACCGTATGAGTTCTATCTGTGAGCCAGTTTGCAACCCACCTGACAATATATGGTTTGATACCCAGCTGGGTGAGTTTATCAATGATGCCTGAGTAGATGATTGTGTCAAAGAGCTTGGCTAAGTCTAGGTAGGCTGTATGCACAGATTTACCCTCGTCTAGGGCTTTGGTGACTGTCTTGAAGAAGTCCACCAAGTTTAACAGGCATGATCTCCCCTTGACAAAGACAAACTTGTTGGGGTCCATTGTTTGGAGATTTCCCATATCTTTGTTAATAAGGTCCACAATGATTCATTCCATGGCCTTGCAGATAGGACTGGTCAGGCTAATGGATCTATAGTTCCCATGGTCTGTGGATGTATCCCCTTTGCGCAAAGGGATGACGGTAGCTGTTTTCCATTCCAGTGGGATGAAGCCAGTGCTTAGGCTGTGATTGAAAAATGTGCTTAGTAGTGATGCTAATTCCTGTTTTAACCCATGTAGAACAGAGGCTGGGATGTTGTCTGGTCCCATAGAGGCTGTGTTTTTGGCCTTGGAGAGGACATTTAAGACCTGCTTCTTAGAGATACTAGGTGGGGGACAGATGTTAGGGATGCTTTGGGATATATGTGGTGAGGACAGGGGAGTGGAGTTTCCACTGAACCTGTCAACCAGCAGGTTTGCTATATCCACAGGTTCTATATATGTAGTACCATTAACTACAAGTTCAGTGCAGATCTGGGCCTTACATTTGAAGTTACGGATGTAACTAAAGAATGCCTTGTGGTTATCCTTAGTTAGGGAAGCTAATTGGATTCATAGTTAGCTTTGGAGGACTTCACTGTGAGTCTTATTTGCTTGTTTAAGTTCAGGAAGGAGTGTTTCTGGTTTTGAGACCATTCCTTCCTACTCTTAGACAGCTATTTCTTTCTCCTGTTTTATAGCCTATTAATGGCAGTTGTCCACCAGGCAGGTTTGTTTTTCACTGAAGATCTTGCTTTGGTTCTATCAGGTACAGTAGAGTCAAAACAATTGTACAAGTGCTTGTATAAAACATTGGTGTATAACTCAGCATAGGTGTAATTCCATCGGGGGGGCTATGAAGCTATTTACGCCATCACGTAAGAGGATGTAATTTGCCTTGGAGAAGTTTTTTAGTTTAGTTGTTGCTAAGTGGAGGTCTTGTGTTATAGTTACTTCTAGTGAGACTGATTTGTTATCAGATCTCACCAGGGATGGCCACACACTGGGGGTGGTGCAGCGGTCCCCCATGTTGGTGAGCACCAGATCCAGGATGTTTGAGCCACTTGTGGGTGTGTCAACCAACTGGTCCAGGGCACTGGAGTTAATGAAGTCCAGGAACCTTTGGATAAGTGAGTTAGAACACATATAATTTACCCAATCTATGGATAGGTAATTAAAGTCACCCAAAACCAAGGTGTTTGGTTGTATTTTGATTAACTCAAGTAGATCCAAGTAGGCTGAATGGATCGCCTGATTCATGGAGGGGGTCCTATAGCTGGCAATGACCTGAAGAGGGGTCTTACTTATAGTCAATTGTACCTGAAGTGTTTCAAAGGAATCATACTGTTTAACCAATCTAGAGGTGTATTTATCTTTGATGAATATTGATACACCACCTCCTTTAGTTCTCATGCCTTCAATTTGTGGTCTGAATGCATGGAAGAAAATATAACCTGGTATAGCTGGGGTATTCTCCGCAGCCTTAAATCAGGTTTCAGTGACTGCAGAAATGTCAGCATCTACCAGGGTGAGGACTGTTTCCAGTGAGTGCAGTTTCTGGTTTAGACTGTTAGCGTTTAGCAGCATAACCTTGAGGTTGTTTTTAGGGGGTATTTTTACATCGGGAATTTTGTTGTTTTGACCTTGCCTAAAAAAGGCACTATGGTGATAGTAAGAGCCTTAGCCAGTAACCAAGATCAAAGGGATGACAGATGAAGATCATCCCTAGCAAAGCACTTAGGTCTGTTGACCATGTCATCCCAGGATGACAAATACTGGATACCCTTTCAATGAAACCAGAAACTAAGACAACTATTGAAGTCAATCTTTTTTGTTTGTACTGAGGTATCATAATAAGCGAAGATAACATGCTGCTTAAGGCTAGTGACATACCTGCCTGAGACACATAATCAGAGAGCTCAGTCATGTCTCTCTTCATATAGTCCAGTGAGGTACATCTCAAGTCATTCACACCAACATGGACTACGACAGAGTCATAACAGTGTCTGTTGTTGAGAGAATTGAGTGCATGTGTGATGTGGCAGATCCTGGCACTTGACAGACAGCTGACTGTGATCTTTTCCTTATCCAGCCTAGTGAGAGGGACATCTGTGTGTCTCACAGCTGAGTCACCTATGACTAAGATGTTTGTTTTGTGTTATGCCTTAGGGGCTTGACTGGTGAGACACTGGTGTGTGATATATTATGCGTACTATGTACTGTAGAAGATGTGTTATGTGAAGCATACTTGTGTTTGTGTTTGGTAAAAAAGAAGGTAAAAGCAAGCAAACAGAAAGGAGGGGTGGGAAGGTACAGTAAATTTAATTATTTTTGAGGAAATACATAACCCAATTCTTCTGTATAAACAGAAAAGGATAGTCCAGTAGCATAGTGGATAATGTCACCTCACAGCAAGAGCTTCCCCAGTTAAATTCTCAGCTGAGATGTCTACTTTGTGGAGTCCACACCTTCTGTGTGTTTGTGTAGGTTTTCTCCAGATGCTCCAGTTTAATCCCAGAGAGGGAGGAATGGACATTCTCACTCTAAATTGGTCATAGGTATAAGTGTGCATGCATGAGGCATGGAAGAACAACTAGGGCAGGGCTAGTCTCCCAGCAGTGTGAACATTGGTTCCACATGATGGTTACTGTTTATGTGACATCCCAACCCTGTGTGGAAAAATGGGGGAAAAGGGAGGTTATGGATAGATGGGGAGAAGGGATAAGGTATGCAAAAGTAAATTTGCATGGAAAGAGGGTGTAGAATAGTTTACTGTGGCAAACAGACAAACAGTAAACTCTGCACATATATAAGGAATATAAGGAATGTATTGCACACATAAGTTTAAAGTGAAAAGGGATTGATACATACACATAGCATGTGGACAAACAGTGATTGAGTTGCACAATGCATCAAGTATAGAACATGACACATTGGGAAAGGGTCACACCAGGCAGGGGATAAGGAGGGTATTGACCAACCTGATGCTCTACAACTGTCTAAACTAGCTGTTGCATCTGTAGTTAGTCCAGAGTTTTTGGAACATAGATGTCCACCAGAAAGAGATCTTCAACCCTCTCTGACAAAGCAACCAGATCCTTGACATCAGACCCACAAGATACTGCATCAGCAATATGTGATAGACAAGGTGCTTGGGTCTTCTCTTCTAAATGATCAGTTAGACCTGCATAATGGAGCCACAACAGAAAAGATGGTCTAATTACGATATATCATGCAAATACAGTCAGCACTAAATCAGAACTTGGTGCTATTCACACTAACCTGCAGGAAAACTTTTCAGTCTTATGCAAGGTGACCAACAGTCCCAGTTTTTCCAGAACAGTCCCAGTTTTTCCAGAACAGTCCCAGTTTGGAAGTCTCTGTCTCGGAATCCCAAACATTGTCTTTGGGACACAGAAATGCCCCAGTTTAGACCGCTCAATCTGAATGGGGACTTGGCTTCCCAGGGTGGCCACTTCCCCTGCTTTCTCATCCTAAGCAGCTCTGGGGACTTTGCAATTTTTCAGGGATGCCATTGGGTATGAGGTAAGGTCAGATGCCTTCACCCCAGCAGGAGCCTTCCAGGCCCACCCACCATCAGTCAGTCACTCCCTCAAGGACTTCCATCATGGGGAGTTCTGCTTCACCCCACTCACCCAGGCAGGAGCTCTCCAGGCCCTACACCCATCTGCCTGGTGCTTGAATGCTAACTTCTGTCAGGGCCAAACCCTACAGTCCTCCCCTTTGACCTGGCCAAGAGACCTTCCCCAGCCGTGGCCTCCCATGTCAGGGTACTTTGCTGCCTGCATGTCTCCCGCAGGCTGCCAAATCATGCTGGACCACTCATGGCCTCAGACCCTTTTAGGGGCCCTCCGAGCCTGTCCGCACCTCTGGAACTCCCCCCGGCTGCTGAGGAGCAGATCCTCTCTCATGAAAGTTTCAGAGTCCCCCTGCTTTCCCATCCAGAGTGGCTCTGGGGACTTTGAGATATTTCAAGGATGCTATCAGTTATGGAGTGAAGTTGGATGCCTTCGCCCCAGCAGGAGCTCTCCAGAGCCCTCTGCTGTCCACCCTGGTGCTTCCTCAAGGACTTTCATCATGGGGAGCTCTACCTGACCCCACTCACCCAGGCAGGAGCTCTCCAGACCCCACCACTGTCCACCATTTGCTCCCTTAAGGACTTCCATCATGGGGGGTGGCTGTGCCTGACCCCATTCACCCAGGAACGAGCTCTCCAGGCCCCACTACTGTCCACCCTAGCGCTCCCTTAAGTACTTCCATTGTGGGGAGCTCTGCCTGATCTCCCTCACCCAGGCAAGAGCTTGCCCAGCGCTGCCATTATCTGCCTCTCTCTCCCCTCCAGACTTCTGTTCCTGAGGGGGCATGGTCCATACCCCCCTCACTGAGGTGAGATCTATCCTGTACCAGTCACTTTCCACCTCTCTCTCTCCATTCCAGACTTTCATCCGCATTGATCCCATTTGGGGTTCCACTTCTACCCAGGAGAGAGAGCTCTTTTCCAGGGTTACATATCTCCTAACTGCTGCCAAATCATGCAGTGTCATGTGTACTCTAGGAGTCTCTCAGGGGATCTTCCCAGCCTCGTGAAACTCTGCTGGGCCACGAAGCCTCAGACAATCCCTCATTCAGACTTCTGTGACACCAGATCTCCACTTTGCCTTGCACTTAGAGCTTTCAAACTCACAGAGGAGATGGCCCTGGGTCCCCCCATCTCTGCACTTTTTGCAGCACACCTCAATCTCTCACCCTCACAGTGCCAAGTGCCAACAAATGTGCATCGCTTCAAGCCTCCTTGCATGTGGCCTCTTGCCTCCTCACTGGTGCTATTCAAAGAGTGGCATCCCCACAGCGCCTGGTGAAGGACGCGAGGCCAACTTGCCTGCCCCGGTGTGAGATGACATGGCTACCCTATCTCCACTCCCATGGGGGCTGGGAGAATGGGATTGCAAACCTGGCAGCCCTCAAGTGCCCCAGTTTAGGTCCTTTAACAAAATGGTCACCCTGGTCTTATGTAATAGTTCACCTGATTGAGATACATTCTTCACAAACTGAAAGATAAAAGTACACCCAGTAGCACATACATGCTTTAGTGGTATGCGTATAGCAGAGAAAAATCATGACATGCAATACATCTCTGAAAGCTCTTTTTATTTAATTGCTTACCAGTTCTGAAGCAACTCAGGACTGCAGTATTTAAGGTCAACATAATGGTGTTTACGTTGCTCAACAGAAGATGGGAATTTCTTCTAGCTCAGGTACTATGAAGCATTCACCTTCTTGATGGGTCCATTAAAATAACCAATAGCCATTACTTGAAATTCCTGTAAAGGAGATGAATAAAGGTATACGCTTATTTTATACACCATGCAAGAACTCTGTGCCTTGAACTGTTAGTAGCAATTTCTGTCTAACAGGATACTAAATGCTGAATGGTATACAAAATGGCAGACCGCTGTGAAGTATTTATACTTGAGATTCACATTCAGTGCAATCATCTGTTGCTTACGTGCAAAGCATGTGTGCCTACTTTTCATGTATCAGTATTTTTTAAGCATCTTTATTAAATGTGATTTTTTTAAGTGATATAAATACATACACAGTAACGGAAAATAAGACAAATGATACTAACATTATTTTCATGCAGTATATATGCATACATGGCTTCATTTCAACAAAGGAAATATGTATAATAAGGATTCTGTATTACAAATAATAAAAAAATAGCATCTATGAATTTTTAAAAAGATACTACAGATTATAAAATTGAAAAAAAAATCATAAAAGAAAAAATGAAAAATATCAAATAATTCAACCCCCTTTCTATCCATAACCAAAATTTTAGGCTACACATAACTTCAGTCAATCTATACATCTTATTGTATAATACTTCTTGGCATCTTACTAACCCTAATAATCAAACAGCAGATAAAATTACTCTATTTTCTCAACATGAGTATCCCACAGAATCCCATAGTGTCTAAATATTATAATATCCATTGATACATTTTTTATTTCCTCAAAAGGGTATTTCTTGCATAACATACCCCAAAAGTGATTAACTCTAGTATATTTTAAGAAAACATGCTCATCGTCTTCTTCTGCATTACATCCTTGCCAGTGACACATCCATTCTGCAATAATTTTATACCTCACATTTTGTTTAATGGGTAATTTTAGAAAGGTTAACTACCACAAAAAGTCAGACATTTCTGATATCCCCATACCTGATTTTCCTCTTTCTAATTCCCTTTCTTCTTAGGAACGTCTCTTAACATACCCATCTTCAGTTGCATAAAATGTGTATACCACAGTTTTCTGTCACCTACCAAGCTATGCAAACTTATTTCTCACTGATGCATCCTATTGTGAAATTCCTTCATCTCTGTTCCCCATTGAATGTTGCCCTCTTTCCTTTTCCATAGCTATCCCAAAAAGATTGATAGCTTTTTGCCTCTGTCATTAATAGTTTGTAACATATAATACATATGTAAGATTGTGAAAGAAGGATGCAGAAGTGAAACCGAGATTCCTTTATTCCACAACAATGAGCGCTTTCATCCGAATGACGCGGACTTCATCAAACAAAAAAACTGCAATTGTACACACACGCAACTCTTTAAATACAAATAACAAGTCACGTGTCAAGTTAACAAAGAAGCTGGTTAATTTGTGTGCCCTCTCTGCAATTTAAAGAGCCCTTTGCATTGTTTTGAAAAAACATACACATTACGTTCAGTCATAGAAATACAATCAATTTTTTTGTGTAGCCCAAATACTTTTTTAGTAAAAGCTCTAAAGCACCTATTATTATTGTAGAAAACACACTAAGCCTCTAAAAGCCTTAATAATTAAAGAAGTTTAGCTAACAGAATATAACTGACAGAGTATGAATACTTGAACAGCAATTCCTACACAGTTTGTTTTTAACTTGGCAAAATCATGAATGAATCCCCAACCTGTATTCTAAACAGCACAGCAATGTCCATATATAGAAATCCACAAGTGTGTGTAAATACATATATATATATATATATATATACATATATATATATATATATATATATATATATATATATATATATATATATATATATATATATATATATATATATATATATATATATATATATATATATATATATATATATATATATATATATATATATATATATATATATATATATATATATATATATATATATATATATATATATATATGTAGACGGATCTAGAACTAATGCTCGATGACACATTTCCACAAATCAGAAATGGCTGAGCACAGTTTCGTGAAAGTGCTTTTTCACAAAAAAAAAAAAAACACTTTTGTGAAATTGTACTAAAAAACAAAAACAAAACAAAAAAAATGAGGAAATGTCTGTTGCTGAGATCATAGCACAGTGGGGAAAAGGGAATATTCCCTTTTCCCCCACTGTAGTGCGATCTTGGAGTGAGAATATAAAAGTAGGGGGGTGGGGGGTGCAGAGGGGCTTGCTTGATTAGTGTTTTTTTTTTTAATGTTAGTTTTTTTTTTAAATAAAAAAAATAAAAAACTAATATGAACACATAACCATAATGACAGATAAATACAGTTATTCTTGTAATGATTATTCAAGTCCCTGTATGAAAGTTAACCTTGCTAAAAATAATTATAAATAATAGGCAGACTTCAGCCTCAACTAGCTGGTTAGGGAAACATTCTCATTTAAACCCAGTGGTTCCATGACATTGCATCTAATCTGCCATTTTTCTTTGTACTCTAAATAGTCATTACTTGGACCCCCTCAGGGACCTAGGTCAACATGGTTAATAATGCAATATTTAAAATAACGCCTAGGGTGTGCTTTTACGTTTACTAAATTCATTGTTTTCATCCTGTCTATGCATGTCATACTGGTGCTGGTAAATCCTGTTCATAAATGCTCTCTTAGTTTTCCCAATGTAATAACTGTCACGTATTTGGCACTTGGCCATGTATACCACTCCCTTTGAGTAACAAAAATATATTTCTGATAACATAACTTAACCTAGTCCTGGTATCTTGAATCTTTTCCCTTCTGCTATAAATTTGCACTGAGAACAGTTTCCAGACTTTACCGTAAATCCTTCTCTTTTTTTCTAAATGGGTAAGTTCAAATAATGTCTTAAAACTGATGTATTTTGGATAGAATGCTTTATGATGTATTTTTTATAAATGATACAAGACTTGTCACCTACAATATTCAAATATTCCTGGTCAACTGAATAAATTCCAGTTTCTCCTCACAATACCCTGTATCTTAATGAACTGTAGGTTATAGGGAAGGATCAAGGACCTATAAAGTTGTTCCATTTTGTTACTCATTGTTCTCCAATGAGACATTGTTACAACTGAAACTTTTTTGTAGGAAACTTGGACTTGCTTTTTTGTTTAGGGGGAACAATCCTGACATATTTTCAGGCATGAGAAGACCCAATACCTTTATTCCACCTATACACCCTGTGGTTAATATTTTTGAAAAACTGTGCAAAAGTGACATCAGAATCAGGAAAAAAGACAGAAACGTGCAAGGGACCCATTCTATAATTTCATAATGGGAAGAAGAACTGCCTAGTAGCATTACCACTGACAAAAATGTAAGAGTGATGAAACCTGATAAAGGTGGGGGGATAGCTGTGATGAATTCCAATGATTACATTAGCAAAACATTCTCTTTATTATAAACTGACACTTATACAGAAATTTCAAGAAATTAGTTAAACATAGCTCATAAAAATATAAATGTGATGTTAGAGGACATGTTGCTGAACCAAAAGATTTCTCTTGATGAATATAATTTTTGAAAGTCGTGAGATTTCTCTTGATGAATATAATTATTTGAAAGTCTCCTGCACTAAGATACCAACCATATTTGGTATCCCAAAAGTTCATAAGAATTTAAACAACCCCCCTTACATCTCATTGTGGATGCACTTGCATCTGTTATGCTCCCTCTGGTCTAAATATATTGACCAGAGTATTAAGGGGATACTGGATAAATTTGCTTATTTATATAGGGACTCATAGGATTTTTTTATCTAAAATAACTAATGGGATTTACTCTGATGACCTTTGATTTGTTACTATCAATGTATGTGATATGTATTCAGTTATTACCCATCAAGAAGGACTGGAATTGTTTTTTGAGCTACTGTCAGAAAAGTCAGAATTAACTTCAGCTAAGTTGTTCATACCCAGGTTCTTCATGGAAGTGGTCTTGGAAAATAATTTTCTAATTTTCTAAAATCAATTGTTCAAACAGACCCAAGGAGTGGCAATGGGGGCAATATGTACACCTGTTTTTTGCCAATATTGTTCTTGCCCAATAGGAAAAAGTTTTAAGTTCAAAGAGTCTTAGGTTTTGTATGGTAGGTACCTTGATGATATTATTTTTTTGGAGAGATAGCCTTAGTAGTCTGGATGAATTCTTCCAGTATCTGAATTCAGCTACCATTTTTAAAGGTTTAAAATAGAGGTCCAGAAACAAATAGTAAACTATTTAGATGTGAGTATTTACAAGAACACAGTATTGCACAGGTTTGAATCAAGGCAAAAAAAACATGGCCCACAGGACAATGGATCTACAAATGATCTCCGACCACAAGGTACTGAAAATATTACTTTAATAAAATAATTTAAACTCAGTCTTCCACAGAACACAATATAGTTCACAGAACACAAAATGGTTAAGCGCTTTCACCCAGTCCAAATACCAGGCGTCATCAGAACAAATAACGTTGTATTTGAACAGTTTAAATAACAAAATTGCATCATGTGACAGCCCCCTCCCACCAATAAAATAAAATAAACAAATCCTGTTTAAAAACATAGTGCACATAATTTTTTTTTTGTGTGATGTTCACTATGAACCATGTATATGCAAACATATTCACACATATGTTTATCAACAGCTATGAAAAAGTGTATATAAAAATATATGTATATATACATAACCAATACAAGTGTAAACAATTTATAATCTAGCAGCCCTTAGTTTTAAAATGCTGCTAATATTAATGTTGTCATTGAGTCCTGGAGCTCTCCTGGCATCCAATCTGAGTTGCCAAAGCAACTCTTTGTACTCCAATCTAGATTCCCAGCTACCACCTCGAGGATCCATCAAAACCTATTCCAATACAAGGAACTTAATATCCATATTTGTACAAGTCTGAGCATGCTTGTGGAAGGCATTGGTATCTTTCCCCTTGCTAACCTCATACATATGCTCATAAACTCTCCTATTCAGATGCCTTTCCGTTTTCCCTACATAAAAACTCAAACACTTCATACATATCCCCATATAAACCACCCTCTTGGTCTTACAGTTGAAATATTTGGAGGCTTGAATGCTGAATTTCCTAGACAGAATATACAGAGACCCTCGATTTATCATATAACAACATTGATGACAAGCACCGCACTTGTAAGTACCTTTCTTAAATTTCCCCTGTCTTCCATGGAAATCAAACCCTCTTTCCATACGTTCCTTAAGGTTCATGTCTCTCTTCCTCACGAAGTGAGGATGAGAAGGGAGAAAACCAGAAATGTCCTCATTCACCCTTAAAACCGACCAATATTTCATAATTATTTTTTCTACTTCGGGTGACGTCAAAGAAAAGGTATGTGTAAAGGCACCTTTCAACTTGGAAGCAGCTAAGAAACATTTACTCTGCTCATTTCTTCCACTACCTAATATAGGGAAAAATGTTTGCCCCTATTATCCATAACTTCCCTAACAACACTCTCAATAAGTTTTTTGGGATAACCCCTTTCTACAAAGAGTAAAGTAATAAGTTTCACCTCTTCTAAGAATTGGTCCACTAAGCTTGTCATCCTTTTGGCCCTAATCATTTGGCCCTTCACAATCTCCTTTTTGATAAAAAGGATGTCCACTATCAAAATGCAGGTAAGCATTCGAGAATGTCTTTTTTCTAAATATTTTTGACTGAAAACAACCATTGTTGTAGTCTTTATATATTGTGACATCCAAATAATCTAGGCTGTCTTCATTCACATTAGAAGTAAAAGTCAAGAAATCAGTTGAATCATTAATGTAACAAAAGCATTCTTCTAGTTTCTTTTTCGAACCTTTCCATAATAGACAGATATCATCTAAAAATCTTGTATATTTTGTGATATACTTAGCCCAATCAGTATGTAATATAAATTTCCTTTCCCAAAAATATAATACACAATTGGCATATAAGGGGGCACTAGGTGCCCCCATAGCCACTCCTTTCTTTTGGTGATAATATTCACAATTAAAATACATAAAATTATTCCTAAGGACCATTTCAGTAAATTCCATAATTAAATTAATGGTATTACCATTCAAACCTGATTCCCTAGTAAGTACCTCAGAAAACCATTCTAGACCGGTCTCATGAGGAATACTTGGAAACAGTTCAACAACATCTATAGTAACCATGAGTATGTCCTTATCATATTTGTCCTTACTCATTCCCTTCAAGAATTCTCATGAATCCTTGCAAATATGTGGTATTGAAGCAACAAAATCTTTTACTTTCAAATCAACAAAAGTAGCCAGAGGTTTAATAATTCCACCACCACCTGCTACTATGGGTCTAAACTTAATATTACTGATCCCCTTATGCATCTTCGGAATCCCGAAAATTATCAGTATTCTGGGCTGGTCCACATATAAGAAGTTGTATAATTTCTCATTCATGCTCTCTTGCAACAAATGGTGCAATAAATAATATTTGATTTTAGCATAAGCTATATTAATCTCATTTCAAGAAACCAATGCATACTGTTCAGTATCCTGCAAAATATTGTGCATATAAATGTCATAATCCACAGTGTACATCAACACCACTCCACCCCCCTTATCGGGTTTCATAACCCTGCACTTTTGTTCATTCAAGTTCCTCAAAATAGTCTCATCTACTTTAGAAAAATTATAACTTGGAACATCCTTAAAATGTAATTGCCTAATGTCCTTCTCAACAAGTTCCTCGAATATTTTCAGAAATGGATGGGTGGGGGAATTGAATGTTCTCCTGCTTGACAATTCCTGTTGGGAATATTCCTGGCCTTTAAATACAATACTCAAGTTTAATTGCCTAATAAAAAGTTTTAAATCAATAATATTGTTGGCCACTAACCCTGGGCGTGACGGAACAAAATGAAACCCTTTATAGAAAAGATCAAAATACTCATCTGTTACACAAATGTCAGTAAAATTTAAATAATAAAGTTTCCTTTTTTACACATTCTACTCTCCTGGTCATGTCCTTCTTCATGTTCATTGACCAAAAACTCATCTACACTCAGAATAGGCAAACCATTTAACTCTGGGGATAGTTCCAACTCCTCCCCCTGTATCTCCCCCTTCCCTCCCTCTGATATTGAAAATCCTGAACCAAATATTTCCTCTCTTTTTCAGCTAACCTCTCACTTCTCCTCAGGACTGGAGGTTCTCTGGAAGAATTGACCAACTTTTAATAATTAAAGTGGCTTTCATCCATTCTATTAACAAACACATTGTCCATTTTAGTGGAGGGACGATATACTTCAGTTAAGGGATAAGCTCTTCCTTCCCTATATTCCAGTAAATCCCTCTCCAATTTCCTTAATTTCCTGGAAATAATTTTCTCACAGTGATTGTCTACCTCCCCAAATACATTCTCATACTTCATCTTCTCTTTCCCGGTCAAATTGTCATTTAAAATTTTTTGATGCACAGAATTCAAGTCTTTCAACAGGGCCTCACTTTGGGCTTCATAATCATGTATCATTAAGTTCATAACTTCAATACCGGTCCTATTAAAAACTTCACACATCTGTTGATACAAGTTACTATCCTGTTTCACATTATTTGGAAATTTAAATATCTGGAGTCCCTTTGGGACTCTATTAACCTGTACACACTCTTTCAAATAATCAATTTCCAACTGGTTAACTTTAAACGCATGTAATTTGGCACTAAAAACAGTCAAATAATCATCAAAATTTTTAACATTAGGAATAAATGTACGTTCATTAAAATTAAATCTTTTAGTAGTCCAGGTCTCAAAATTAAAATTACTCATATTATTTGAATTATCAGTCCCACAACAGTCCTGCAAGGGTTTGTTGTTATTGTTATTCACCTTCGCTGGCTGTACATGCTGTTCATGAGTATTGGAACCATTCGTACGAAACTCGCCTTCCATAACCACTCGTGAAAATGTCATCTCACGTCTATTACGTGTAATTTGGGCATCAGGGAGCTGCTGCTGATTCCCCGGAGGACCAGAAGCTGTTTCAGGTACACTTTCTTGTAAGCTATCAGTTAACTGGATTAACAAAAGAACCACTTGATTGAATTCACTTCTAGTCACTGGGGAGTTGTCCCTTAAAATAGTTGGAGTATCAATGAATTTGTCAGAATCCACTCCTTCAACCATGGAGTAAACCAGAAACACCAAAAGTACACAAAAAGCACCAAACCAAGGCAAAAAACCACAACCAACAGGACAATGGATCCACAAATGATCTCCGACCACAAGGTAGTGAAAATATTACTTTAATAAAAGAATTTGAACTCAGTCTTCCACAGAACACAATATAGTTCACAGAACACAAAATGGTTAAGCGCTTTCACCCAGTCCAAATACCAGGCGTCATCAGAACAAATAACATTGTATTCGAACAGTTTAAATAACAAAATTGCATCATGTGACAGCCCCCTCCCACCAATAAAATAAAATAAACAAATCCTGTGAACATGCCAACGAAGGTGAATAACAATAACAACAAACCCTTGCAGGACTGTTGTGGGACTGATAATTCAAATAATATGAGTAATTTTAATTTTGAGACCTGGACTACTAAAAGATTTAACTTTAATGAAGGTACATTTATTCCTAATTTTAAAAATTTTGATGATTATTTCACTGTTTTTAATGACAAATTACATGCGTTTAAAGTTAACCTGTTAGAAATTGATTATTTGAAAGAGTGTGTACAGGTTAATAGGTCCCAAAGGGACTCCGGATATTTAAATTTCCAAATAATGTGAAACAGTATAGTAACTTGTATCAACAGCTGTGTGAAGTTTTTAATAGGACCAGTATTGAAGTTATGAACTTAATGATACGTGATTATGAAGCCCAAAGTGAGGCCCTGTTGAAAGACTTGAATTCTGTGCATCAAAAAATTTTAAATGACAATTTGACCGGGAGAGAGAAGATGAAGTATGAGAATGTATTTGGGGAGGTAGACAATCACTGTGAGAAAATTATTTCCAGGAAATTAAGGAAAATTGAGAGGGATTTACTCGAATATAGGGAAGGAAGAGCTTATCCCTTAACTAAAGTGTATCGTCCCTCCACTAAAACAGACAATGTATTTGTTAATAGAATGGATGAAAGCCATTTTAATAATCAACAGTTGGCCAATTCTTCCAGAGGACCTCCAGTCCTGAGGAGAAGTGAGAGGTTAGCTGAAAAAGAGAGGAAACAGTCGGTTCAGGATTTTCAATATTAGAGGGGGAGAGGGGTTGGAACTATCCCCAGAGTTAAATGGTTTGCCTATTCTGAGCGTAGATGAGTTTTTGGTCAATGAACATGGAGAATGACATGACCAGGAGAGTAGAATGTGTAAAAAAGGAAACTTTATTATTTAAATTTTACTGACATTTGTGTAACAAATGAGTATTTTGATCTTTTCTATAAAGGGTTTCATTTTGTTTCTTCACGCCCAGGGTTAGTGGCCAACACTATTATTGATTTAAAACTTTTTATTAGGCAATTAAACTTGAGTATTGTATTTAAAGGCCAGGAATATTTCCAACAGGAATTCTCAAGAAGGAGTACATTCAATCCCCCCACCCATCCATTTCTGAAAATATTCGAGGAACTTGTTGAGAAGGACATTAGGCAATTACATTTTAAGGATGTTCCGAGTTATAATTTTTCTGAAGTAGATGAGAGTATTTTGAGGAACTTGAATGAACAAAAGTGCAGGGTTATGAAACCCGATAAGGGGGGGTGGAGTGGTGTTGATGTACACTGTGGATTATGACATTTATATGCACAATATTTTGCAAGATACTGAACAGTATGCATTGGTTTCTCGAAACAAGATTAATATAGCTTATGCTACAATCAAATATTATTTAGTGGACCATTTGTTGCAAGGGAGCATGAATGGGAAATTATACAACTTCTTATATGTGGACCAGCCCAGAATACCGATAATTTTTGGGATTCCGAAGATGCATAAGGGGATCAGTAATATTAAGTTTAGGCCCATAGCAGCAGGTGGTGGTGGAATTATTGAACCTCTGGCTACCTTTCTGGATTTGAAAGTAAAAGATTTTGTTGCTTCAATACCACATATTTGCAAGGATTCATGGGAATTCTTGAAGGGAATGAGTAAGGACAAATATGATAAGGACATACTCATGGTTACTATAGATGTTGTTGAAGTGTTTCCAAGTATTCCTCATGAGACCGGTCTAGAATGGTTTTCTGAGGTGCTTACTAGAGAATCAGGTTTGGATGGTAATACCATTAATTTAATTATGGAATTTACTGAAATGGTCCTTAGGAATAATTTTATGTATTTTAATGGTGAATATTATCACCAAAAGAAAGGAGTGGCTATGGGGGCACCTTGTGCCCCCTTATATGCCAATTGTGTATTATATTTTTGGGAACGAAAATTTATATTACATACTGATTGGGCTAAGTATGTCACAAAATATACAAGATTTTTAGATGATATCTGTCTATTATGGAAAGGTTCGAAAGAGAAACTAGAAGAATTTTTTTGTTACATTAATGATTCAACTGATTTCTTGACTTTTACTTGGAATGTGAATGAAGACAGCCTGGACTATTTGGATGTCACAATATATAAAGACTACAACAATGGTTGTTTTCAGTCAAAAATATTTAGAAAAAAGACATTCTCGAATGCTTACCTGCATTTTGATAGTGGACATCCTTTTTATTAAAAAAGGGGGATTGTGAAGAGCCAAATGGTTAGGGCCTCAAGGATGCAAGCTTAGTGGACCAATTCTTAGAAGAGGTGAAATTTATTACTTCACTCTTTGTAGAAAGGGGTTATCCCAAAAAACATATTGAGAGTGTTGTTAGGGAAGTTATGGATAATAGGGACAAAAAATTTTTCCCTATATTAGGCAGTGGAAGAACTGAGCAAAGTTAATGTTCCTTAGCTGCTTTCAAGTTGAAAGGTGCCTTTACACATACCTTTACTTTGACGTCACCCGAAGTAGAAAAAATAATTACAAAATATTGGTCGGTTTTAAGGGTGAATGAGGACATTTCTGGTTTTCTCCCTTCTCATCCTCACTTCATGAGGAAGAGAGACATGAACCTTAAGGAACGTATGGAAAGAGGGTTTGACTTCCATGGAAGACAGGGGAAATTTAAGAAAGGTACTTACAAGTGCAGTGCTTGTCATCAATGTTGTTATATGATAAATTGAGGGTCTCTGTATATTCTGTCTAGGAAATTCAACATTCAAGCCTCCAAATATTTCAACTGGAAGACCAAGGGGGTGGTTTATATGGGGATATGTATGAAGTGTTTGAGTTTTTATGTAGGGAAAACGGAAAGGCATCTGAATAGGAGAGTTTATGAGCATATGTATGAGGTTAGCAAGGGGAAAGATACCAATGCCTTCCACAAGCATGCTCAGACTTGTACAAATATGGATATTAAGTTCCTTGTATTGGAATAGGTTTTGATGGATCCTCGAGGTGGTAGCTGGGAATCTGGATTGGAGTACAAAGAGTTGCTTTGGCAACTCAGATTGGATGCCGGGAGAGCTCCAGGACTCAATGACAACATTAATATTAGCAGCATTTTAAAACTAAGGGCTCCTAGATTATAAATTGTTTACACTTGTATTGGTTATTATACATACATATATTTGTATATACACTTTTTCATAGCTGTTGATAAACATATGTGTGAATACGTTTGCATATATATGGTTTATAGTGAACATCACACAAAAAAATTTTTTTGTGCATTATGTTTTTAAACAGGATTTGTTTCTTTTATTTTATTAGTGGGAGGGGGCTGTCACATGATGCAATTTTGTTATTTAAACTGTTCGAATACAATGTTATTTGTTCTGATGTAGCCTGGTATTTGGACTGGGTGAAAGCACTTAACCATTTTGTGTTCTGTGAACTATATTGTGTTCTGTGGAAGACTGAGTTCGAATTATTTTATTAAAGTAATATTTTCACTACCTTGTGGTCGGAGATCGTTTGTGGATCCATTGTTCTGTAGGCCGTGGTTTTTTGCCTTGATTTGGTGCTTTTTGTGTACAGGTTTGAATCAACCTCATATAGAAAACCAACATACTCAGATTCCCTCCTTCATTATGAGAGTTGTCACTCTATATACCAAAATAAATCTCTTGTGAAGGGACAGTATGTTAGGGTGGCAAGAATGGTCACAGATGATCAAATATATGCAAAAGAATTTGAAAAACTTCAAGGTATGTTAAAGAAGAAGAGGGGTTACTCAGAATCTTTTGTACAAAACAATATTTCTAAAGTGTCTAGAAAGAGGGAACAGGGCATGTACAAACCGTTATTTGGGTCTTGTGTGGAATTCACTCCTGCTGGCCATCAGATAAGATTGCAAAGGAACAATTTCATAGGTCCTTGATCCTTTCCTATAACCTACAGTTCAATAAGATACAGGGTACTTTGAGAAGAAATCGGAATTTATTCAAAGTTGACCAAGAATATCTGAATATTGTAGGTGACAATCCTTGTATCATTTATAAAAAATACATGAATTTTTAAGACATTCCAAAATAAAACGTCAAGTTAACAAACAAGGCTGTGGGAAAGACATTTGTTTATAAAATTTTTAAAAGTAAGTGCTTTCATGTCCTATCTTGGATGCTTCATCAGTCTGATGAAGCATCCAAGATAGGATGCGAAAGCGCTTACTTTTAAAAGTTTTATAATTAAACATCTTTACCCCAGCTGTGTTTGTTACCTCATTGTTTTATTTTGGATATTTTGCTTTTATACTGAGGAACTTCATTCTCTGGGATTTCTTTTACTTTTTTTGTCAGTTTTAAGACATTATTTGAACTTATCCATTTAGAAAATAGAGAAGAATGTATGATAAAGTGTGGAAACTATACTCAGTGCAAATTTATAGCAGAAGAGAAGAGATTCAAGATACCAGGACTGGGTTATGTTAGGTTAACAAAAAGTTATTTTTGTTACTCAAAGGGAGTAGTAGATATGGCCAGGTGCCAGTTATGTGACACTTATTACATAGGGAAAACTAAGAGTGCATTTAAGAACAGGATTTACCAGCAGCAATATGACATACATAGGATGAAAAAAATGCACTTAGTAAACATGTAAAAGCACACCCTAGGCATTATTTTAAATATTATTTGTAATATTTTTTTAGCAAGGCTAACCTTCATACAGGGACTTGAATAATCATTACCATAGTAAGAATATGTAATGTGTTGATGTATTTCTCTGTCCTTATGGTTATGTGTTCATATTAATTTTTTATTTCATTTTTTCTTATTGTTATTTTGATTTATAATTTGCCTATATATATGTGTATTTACACACACTTGTGAATTTCTGTATATGGACATGGCTGTACTGTTTAGAATGCAGGTTGGGGGGTTCATTCATGATTTTACAAAGTTAAAAACAAACTGTGTAGGAATTGCTGTTCAAGTATTCATACTTTGTGAGTTATATTCTGTTAGCTAAACGTGTTTAATTATTAAGGCTTTTAGAGGCTTACCCCAGGATTCAGCAAGCTCTGCGTGGCATGCAGGAATAATGCAGGAGCTGCTGGAGGCAATATGGCCACAGAAAGATCCAGGAACAAGCTCCTGGGACGTGCATGAGCGCTCCTGCACTATTCCTGCACGGACACAGCTCCTATATGCAAATTACCCCATTTGCAGGTGAAAACCATGCAAATGAGGTGAATTTGTGATCCAGAAAGCTGACAGCCAGCCGTGTAGGGCTAGTGTAATCTGCAGAAATGTACTCAGTTAGTAACCAAGTACATTTCTGCAAACTATAAAAAGCCATGACAGCTCCAAATAAAGGGTGTATATAACGTGTAAAGCATACCAATGGCCAAATATATGGCCATTGGCATGGAAAACAGTTGCAAAAATAAAAAAAAAATAATTATTATTTTTTTTTGGCTGATTTTGGCCATTTAAGCGTAGGGCAGTGGCACGCAAATGAGATTGGCCCGAAAATAAAAAAAAACTTGAAAAAAGCATTCTGTCCAAAATCACAATTTTGCCATTATACTCAATGGCAGGTAGAAGACAACATGGCCAGTGAATAGTGGTTGCTAAGGGGGAAAGCTCAGTGTCAGACTTGTGACTAGGCATAAGAAGGCAATCCTATGCAAATGAGGGGAATGACACTGAATCCCAGATTCCCGTTCATGACTAGCCTGCACCCAACCTTGCAGGTGCAGGAAGACCATGGTGCAAGCCTAAGAGCTAGCTGACATCATAGAGGGGTGTGTCAGGCATACTGTAAGCTTATTGGAGCCCTGTGGCTTGGGTTTGCTCTTAGCTTAGCAGAGCTAAGGAAGGGGGTGTGTCTGAAGCTGCCAAGCACTCTTTATATTGCCTAAGTGGGTGTGCGTGCTGCGCACCATGTTTTAAATGAAAAAAAAAAAAAAGTAAACCAGGAAATAGCATCTCTGTGCACATCTGAGCACTATGTTTGCGTGGTGCACCCCTGGGCTTAAACAGAAAGGCAATGAGAAGGGAAAACAGCAGTAGGAAAGTAATCAAGGAGAACTAGCATAGCTGACAGGTGAAATGTATCAGAATCAGCCAATTACACAGGCAGCCTACCAGCCCAGCACACTACTATAAACTATGCAAACACCTTCCCCTCTGGTTTTTCCCACAAACTCTACACCACCGGTGTACACAAGTGGGAAATTTTACCAAACAAAGCAACAAAATGATAGGGGCTGCATTAGCTCTCATAAATCAACATGTGGAAGAGATGCCAAAGTAATCCATAAACAGGTGGTACCGTTCATTGCAGATTCTATTGTAACACACTAAGCGCTTTCACCCATCCAGTCCGTGGGTTTCATCAGAGTCTCTGATGACTCTGATGAAACCCACGGACTGGATGGGTGAAAGCGCTTAGTGTGTTACAATAGAATTTGCAATAAACGGTGCTACCAGTTTACGGATTACTTTGGCATTTTTTCTTAGTTTTTAGTGTTCGTGTATTTCGCAACATGTGGAAGAGGATGAGGGTGGTAAGGATGAGAATGCTGATGACCAACCCACAGTGAGGAGAAGGAGAAGAGTGTACAGACCCAGGGTAACCTACCAGGGGCTACATGAGCTGGAGATAGTGGAGCGCTATAGGGTGGACAGGGACCTCCTATAGCAAATTGTTGAGCTGTGCCATCCATGCCTTACACACAGAACCAACACAGGGGAACCCATCACAGTGGATACCAAGTGTATGTGTAGGCCTAAGAATACTAGCCACAGGTACCTTCCAAAGGCCAACTGGGGATATCATGAGGATCTCACAGTCATCAGCATCCAGGGTACTCCACCAGCTCCTGGATGAGATGTCAGCGCATGCCGGTGAGCATGTATATTTCCACAACAACCATGAGGCATTGACCAGCAATATTCATCTCTTCCACCAAATAGCAGAATGCCATGAGGTAATGGGTGCAATAGACTGCACGCACATACACATCAAAGCACCACCCGGCAAGCGGGGTAGGGTCTACATAAACTGCAAGGGCTTCCCCTCCATCAACTGCCAGGTCATGTGCGATGCCCAGGGCATTATAATGAATGTGTGTGCTGGCTGCCATGGAAGCTATCATGACTCCCACATCTGGCATATGACAAAGCTGTTCCAGAGATTTGCCAATGGGGCCATCCCTTATAGCTACGTAATGGGGGATGCTGGTTACGCATTGGAGCTGTGGCTGATGACACCCATCAGAAATGTACACACACACCTGAACAAGAACTCCATAATGAGGCACACGCACAGACCAGAATCATAACAGAGTGTGTGTTTGGGATGCTCAAGTCATGGTACCAGTGCCTGAACATATCCGGTGGAGCCTTGCAGTACTCACCAGCTACACGTACTCATAATGTCATCGTATGTGCCATGCTACACAATATGATCCTGCAAAAACAGCTGCAGCAGGAACAGCATGGGGCAGGGCCACACAGCACCCCACCTCAGCCAAGGCCTGCACAGACACAGAGTGACTCAGAGGAGGAACAACCTGAGCCTGCCCCAGTAGACAGAAGGAGGCATGCCCAGTATGCCCAGGCCTTGGCAAAGAGGAAATGCATAGCACATACACTGACATGGTAGGAACCCAGGGAATGACACCTCTCTCTGACTCACATATACAGTAATACGGATGCCAAACATGACACTATCTGTGCTTAAGCTTGTCTAGGGCATGTACTATGCGCATCCGACATAGTCAACCCTCCAACACCATCCTCAATACTGGCACAGCCACAAGGTAAGTCTCTCTCCCTATCAATTTCTGAATGGAGTAGTATGTTTTGTTACTTGTATCTATGGTATGGATGTGAGCATGCAAGGGAATTGGGTGGCTGAATGGGATGCCAACAGATAGTAGACACCTACAGTGGCAGCATGAAATCTGTAACAAATACTGGTGTCACCATAGTAGCCAGCACTAGACAAGGTGACAAAACCCACTGCAGGAAATGTGGTGGGCCAAATGTGTGTCTATATGACACACACATGCCAGTCAGGGAGGCTCACATACTCAACAACAGCCTCAGCCAGCAGGAAAGGCATAGACAAACACAAAGAAAGGCTGTGCTAAGGCCTCTAATTGATGCCTATGGAGAACAGCCCCCCTCCAGACCTACACAGACAGACTACAACAGGTCAGGTAGTGGGATGTTAGTTTTAAAGGGTAAGAAGTCTGAAACTGAAATGTATGTCAATCAAAACCTAAGAACTGTAGTACACTGATCTGCCTCTATACTGCATGATAGGTCAGAATACAGAATGAAATGGAGTACCTGAAATACCAGTACAGTCATAGCAAATGTGTACAGTTGTCAGGTGTGCCTCCCCCCACAATCCTATGTAGAAACATAGTAACATGTATGTGTAGGTATAATAACAGTGGAGCACAGATTACCTAAGCTGGCCAAAGTAGCAGGATAGATTGTAGCATGTGTACAATATGCAGGACTGCGTGTGTTAGGTTGGTGTGTGCTGTATATTGTGTGAGAGTGGTCAGCATGTAGGCATGGTGAGGTTTGTCCAGGTGGCCACTGGCCAGTACTGCCGATGACAGGGCCAAGTTCTCACAACTGCCGTGCCAAACACAATGCATCCCAGCAAAACACATTCCAGCAGTAAGCAATAGTATTTGTTTAGATGTAATATCTGTCAATATCTGAAAGATGGACATGGCATGAATGTGGACCCAGACATGCAAACAGTACACAGGTGGAAGTACCCCAGACAGACAGTGGATAATATGTTACTGTCAAATGGACACACCTATGGAATTGTACATACAGGTTAGCAGCACATTAGTTGGGTTTGTAGTATGGAATGCTGGTGTTGTCTGGCCAAACACTGGCAGACAACAAAGGTCACAGGTATGAAGTATTGAGAAACTGCTGATGTCCCTGCACAAGCCAGCATAAGTGGAATGCCCCACATATATTCGTGAGTCAGATGCAAGTAGCGTCCATAGCACACATGCAGCCAGCTCACCTCACAATTACCCACAGGTATTTCACAGGTCTTATCCCTGCTGTTTGGAATGAGTACAATATGACTCCCACCTCTGTATAGAAATAGCCACAGAATGCAGCATGCTGAAGAGGTGTCTCATGTAGGTGTGTCCCTAGCTGTAAACAGCACCCTGCCAGCATCCACACCACTGGATTAATAATGACAGAAACTATTGACATTAACACCTTACACCACTAACCTGTCACCCCAGGGAAATATAGTGGCTTGCAGTGTTGGACTGTAGGAGTGACACAATGCAACGCCCTGCTACAGCTGGCATGCCTCACTATCAAATGCCCTACAGTCCTCTGCCAAAGGCCTGTGTCTCACCCATATTGCCAATGTATGTTATGTCATGGACTCCCAAATAACAACATGACACAGTCCACAGAACCCAAATGCAAGGCCATGTTGACAAATCCCAGTAACATGTCCATCATGTCCTACTGCATGAACTGTGGACAAACACCAAATTACTGCTGGGATGAAGTGATAACTATAGGGAGCTTATCAGATAATGTTTGCATAATGTTTGGAAGAGGATAAAATAATAGGGGGGGGGGTAGGAGCATACACAGCATGGAGTGTGTGAAGTCTGAAACTCAGCCATGTGCACATACTATCCCTGTCTGAAAACACAGGAATGGGTGGCTACAAACCTGCTCGTAAACCACAATGTGAAGAAGTAATGTTCAGAAATATGACCCCTGCCTCTGGGTAGCCTGTGTGAATCTGTACAGCTGTGAGGTATGGCCAGAGCAGGATATGGCCATACTGTCACATTGATGGCTGTACAAGCATGGGATCCTCAGCCAACACTGTACCAAGGTGCTGACTCATTTACCTAGGCCCATCAGCAAGTGTCTGCAGCTTCTCCTCCAGAATGACATGATTGTGCAAGAATATGTAGGCTGCAGACCACGATACTGGACACAGCTGCATTCACCCTGTGTTCCCCATGAAATTACTGCAAGCAAATATGTATACCTGATAGCAGTTGATGACATAAAACATCACAGTGTAAAACAGTTCATATGTCTAAATATCTCTGCTAACACCAAAACCATGTAGCAGAAGCTGCACAGACACAATTACCTACAGTAATCCACTATCCTTTGTCCATATTGACCCCATATTGTCAACCAATATACATATATCCCGTAGAAACAGGTTGCTAGCTGTAGGTGTAGAACACAAAAGCCTGCACTGGAGTACAACTTACCTGGAATGGATTCACACATTCATTACAGAAGGTCATACTGGGCATGCTCCCACACTTAGAGAAACAAAGACCATGTATGACAACAAAATACTGAAAGGTCATAGTGTGCATGCTCCCACACTTACAGAAATGAAGCCCATGTCTGGTAAGTAACAGTAGACTATATATATATGACAGTCACAGATGCTTGTGCACATACTCCACATTGCACACCAGTCATGCTTTGCACACACATTGGATAGGAATACACACATATATCCAAGGACAACACACTTTAATAGGCCAAACTTACACATACATAGATGTGTGGAAGAGAGTGACAGACAGTGACAAAGAGCCTCCCATTATGAGGCTGTCCCATCCAGCACACATCCAGTTGGCTAAAACCACATGATGTACAAATGACAATCACTGTAAATTTGCCTCTGGTATCCCTCAGCACTATAGTGTCTCTGATGCTTGTGATAACTGTATAACATGACTGTACAAGTCAGTATTCATCTAGCAGTTGTATAAATGGACCTGTGAATTATAAACCTGTGTGTGCCTGAGTGTTGTGTGTCTGCTTCCAGATGAATGGTTTATGGCCCATGCACACACACTGCACTCCCCATTGCTATACTGTGGCAAGCCTGCTGATGTCATTCACCTTGAAATGCACCTTTGGGGAAGGAGCAGCCCAGTAAGCTCTGTGGCGCATGCTATAACTATGTAATGCTGTAGTGTGATGTACTAATTAGGTAGGCATTCTAATCCCAGACATGGCAACTGTAAAACTTTGTTTGCCTGTATAGGGATTGTTAAATAAAATTAAAAATTCAATACACAGGAGGTTCAGATTCAAAAGTTTACTAGTGTACACCAGGAGGCAAAAAACGTACAAGTACAGAATTTTGTCTGACATGAAACAGGAAGCACACAATTTTATATAGGTTTAACATTTAAGCTATGCCCACCTTACTGACGTGATATGTCACAGGGCATCTACATCACTTTTAGCTTACAATCTGTTATTCATAAAGCTGTTGATGCTGTATATTTTAAAAAAAAAACTTTTCCTTTAGATACAATATGGCCTTGCTATCCAGCTGGTCAGGCATAATGTCTTTCTGTAAAGTTACTACTTCAAGGTTTCATATCAATTCGAATACAATAGCAGCTTCAGTCTTTTAATGCACGTCTTTGTTCTCTGTTACACTTTCTCACACAGCTGCGTGCTATCTTAGTAACACATATACAAGGCCAGATCATTCCAACAGGAAAGAGCAGAAGATTTCATTATTTCACATTTAATTTCCTGACCCAGCAGATAATCACTTGTGAAAAGCATAAACATTAAAACTTGCTAAGCTAGCATTCTGCCAGGGTCAGAGATCAGCTTTGCTTCAAGCCACACTGCAGTTTCAAAACTACTTCACATTTAGACATGAATTAATTTTACTACTATATGATTAATAGAATAAAATGCATTATATACTACTTTGCTTTTAAACTAGCATTTCTCATGTATTCAAATACACATTTTTCTAACATTTCCCCCCCTATTAATACTTTTTATTCTATTTTGAAGTATGCATAGTGTCATTTCATCTCCTAGCCTTCTCCACTCAGGATTTTCCGCTAGGTGAGTCATTCAATCTATACTTCAGAAAAAGCGTCATCTGAGATCAATCTTTCAATCTCAATATCTTGGTAAAAAGTTTCAGTAACAGATACATCAACAAAATCTTTGATTAATCTTTTCATGCAGGGGATTCCACAACAAACACATGCTCCTATTAGGAGTATACCCACACAAATGGCAATCAGAATATTCATTAAGATGGAACCCCATCCCCCAAATAGATTCTGGAAAAAGTCCGTCAGTGGGTTTGGGCCTGGTTCAGTCATGGCTGCTACTTGCTGAATTACCTCTAGGTGGTTATTTATCTCATGACGATTGTCAGGAATATAAGCACAGCATTCTTCTTTGATAAGTGCGCACGTACCACCTCTCGCCGCTAGGGTGAAATCAAGAGCCATCCGATTTTGTAGCACAACAGTTCTCATTGTATTCAGTTCATCAGTCACCAGTTCTAGGGCGGAAAAAGTTGCATTACTCATTACTTCGAGAAGTTTCGACAACTTCCTCAGCTCCCAGATTGATTTGACTGCTCCATAGGCTGGGAATATTCCTGCCCAGGATATAACACTGTCACTCAAGTCCATATGAGTCAATTCGCTTTTGTCTTTTACTGAATTATGATCTTTCCAACCAGCTTCGATCTTCCCAACTGGATTCACAGGTTTCTTAACTGGACCTTCGGATTTTCGAGCTGTTTCTCTTACATTTCGTATTTTACCCAAAGGTAATTCTGCAGTATGTCTTATTGCTGGAACCAAGTAACCCAAAAAACAACTGCCGGACCAATTCTAAGGTAACCATTTATATGCCTTTTTCCCACAAATAAAATAACAGTTTTCTACTTTAGTACTAATGCGCATCAGCCCTGCATTAAACATTTTCTGATCTATAACTGACAATTGTTTAAACAAAACTGGATTTTTTTGAATGTCACTCATAGTTGTTTTCAATGAGTTTAAATACGAGTCATAATTAGTATTGCAAAAAGTATTGCCATTACTATTCTTAATATAACATCGGTAAGATATGGTTATATTACAATTGCTCCAGCCCACCTGGAGAGTGTCATTTTTATAGAAACATACAACTCCTTTTTGTGTGACAGGTAAAAATAAAGCTATTTTGTCCTGTGATCTCACAGTTCCTGTGTCGAAAAGTAAATTCTCCCAAGTCTCATTTATCGCCAAAGGGACAGCGGACATTATCAGTCCTCCATATGCTGTCGGTATAGCTGTACAAACACAGCAATTTGAAATGTTCATAGTCTCTGCATATACACGTTTCATGGCTAGGTATGTGTTAAAATTTGGATGCCAGTCTATAGATGTTTCATCACGCCTTCCCACTTTCACTTGTGTGGTTGTGTGTAGGATAAACCACAGCAAGAGGAAAATTGTCACAATTACAGTTAATAAATGTACACTCAACAAAATGATTATGCAACATCTCTGGGGTTGATCTAAACTTCTATTTGCTTTGTTTTTGGCCATCTCGGTCTGGTTGTGTATCAGTCACAAAGTTTTTATCAAGTTGAAAGTTCTTTACCAGTTTACAATGCGTCAAATGAACCCAGGACATCCTCTCGGCCACTCTAACTGCAGTAGGCGTTGCCAACAGAACCTGGTACGGTCCCTCCCACTTTGGACTCGCCCAATTCTTCCTTTTCGTCACTTTCACCCAAACATATGTCCCAGGAACCAAGACTGCTTCCACTGGTCTGGTCTGTTCCTTATCTGAAAAAGAGTTAAACTGCAAAACAGATTTATTTGTTAACAGTTTCCTCATATAACTAGCTAATGAACTGTCAGCCTCTTGCTCTGCAGGCATGAGAGCTTTCCACTGAGACACATAATATGCTCTCCCAAAAACCATTTCAAAGGGAGTCAAACCCTTTACATTTGGAACCGTTCTCATACTCAACAGTGCTAAAGGCAGACAGTATATCCAGTTCTTTTGGGTTTCCTCAACTAGTTTCCTTAACTTATTTTTCAGGGTACCATTGTACCTTTCCACCAGTCCTGCTGACTGTGGGTGGTAAGCACAATGGTTCTTTAAGGAGATACCAAAAAATCTCCCAAGCTGGTGAATCGTCTGATTCACAAAATGTGTGCCATTGTCACTATAAATCCTTTCCGGAATGCCAAATCTAGGGATTACTTCTTTTATCAGGGATTTTGCCACTGTTGCTGCATCCGGGTTTTTAGTTGGAAAAGCTTCTACCCATTTAGAAAACATGTCTACAATAACTAAACAAAACTTTTTCCCTTCACATTTATTCAATTCTATGAAATCCATACAAATAGTATGGAACGGGTATGGTGGTATAGGAAAGCTTCCTTGCTTGGTTTTAAATGCCCCTTGTGCGTGATGCTTGTTACAAGTATGACAAGCTGCACAAAATGTTTTTGTGTAATTTGTGTATCCATATGTTTGGAATATTCGATTTACTAACTGTACCATCCCCCCTGTTGAGACATGGCACTGCCCATGGCTCAACAAAGCTGCATATCTAAATAAATTAGACGGCAATATCGGTTTTCTTTCTTTGGAAATGTACAGTCCATTCTCAAGAATTGCACCTCGTTTTACCCATTTTTGTTTCTCCGCTTTTGTTGTAAGCATCTGCATTGTTTTTAACATGTCTAAATCTAAAATCTCAGAGGGTTGTAATTCCTCATTTAGAAGTAAAGTTTCTGAGTCTGAGGCTGCTTGCTTTGCAGCTGCATCAGCTCGTGCATTGCCTTTCGAAATCTTATCCTGTTGTTTTGTATGAGCTACACATTTACAAATAGCTACTTTTGTAGGTAACTGAATAGATTCTAATAACTCCAAAATAAATTGCGCATGATTAATAGGTTTTCCACTAGATGTTATCATTCCTCTATTCTTCCATTGTTGTGCAAATACATGTACTGTAGAAAAAGCATACTGACTATCAGTATATATGTTCACACTCTTGTTTTTTGCTAAAGTACATGCCCTCATCAAAGCTATCAACTCTGCTGCTTGTGCAGATAAGTTGTGTGGTAAGGATTGAGCTTCTAAAATTTCAGTGTCTGTAACAACTGCATACCCCACCATATTCTTCCCTGTAGGACCCCTTCTGCATGAGCCGTCCACATAATATGTCACCTCGGCATTATCCAAGGGCATATCTGTAAGATCTTGTCTAGGTAAAGCTAACTGTTCAATTTCCTGCAGGCAGCTGTGTGGTGTGCCCTCCGCAGGAGTTGGAAGTAATGTTGATGGATTCAATGTCGTACATCGTTCAATTGTCATATGAGGTTGGCTCAGCAGTATAGTCATACATGAAAGATGTCTAGCAGGAGAAAGGTATGCCACTTTCTCTTGCAGTAATATTATTGCAACTGCATGAGGCACTCTCAATGTGAGAGGGTGGAATAACACCACTGAGGCCAAAGCCTGTACTGCCATTGCGGCTGCAACTACTGCTTGTACACAGTGAGGCAAAGATCGTGCCACTGGGTCTAACTGTGATGAATAGTAGGCTATGGGGCGTTGCTTATCCCCATGTTGTTGCATCAATACTGACGTCATATATCCTTGCTTACAATCTACGGTCTGAAAAAAACGTTTGTGATAATTTGGAAGTCCTAAAACTAATGAAGAAGCTATTAACTGCTTCAACCTGCAGAAAGCCATTTCTGCTTCGGGTGTCCATTGTAAGATATCTTGTGCTGCCACTGGTGTCTTATATATTAAGTCAGTCAGTGGAGCAGATTCCAAAGCATAATTTGGTATCCAGCTCCGACAAAAATTAGTTGTACCTAAGAAAGACATCATTTCTTTCTTGGTTGTTGGTTTAGGTGCTTGCAAAATTGCTGTTTTTCTTTCCTCATCTAGTATTCTACCTTCATTGGATATTGCATATCCTAGGTATCTAACTTGTTTTTTCCAAAGTTGTAACTTACTTTTGTTTACTTTGTGTCCTTGTGTTGCCAAAAATTTCAATAATGCTACAGTATCCTCCCTGCACTGTTGCTGGGTGGGGGCTGCTAGCAATATGTCATCTACGTAAAGTAGAATTTGACTACCTCCCGGTGGGGTAAACCCTGCCAGGTTGCTAGCCATTTCTTGTGCAAATATTGTTGGGCTCTCACAATATCCCTGTGGTAGTCGAGTATACGATACCTTTTCCCTGAAATGTAAATGCAAACCAATATTGACTATCAGGATGTATAGGTATTGAAAAGAAAGCATTGCTAATATCTACCACAGAGAAATACTTATGTTGTGGTTCTAAATCATTTAACAAGGTATGTGGGTCTGGCACCGTAGGTGCTCTAGGTATTACTGCATTATTTACAGCTTGTAAATCTTGTACCATCCGCCATTCCCGTTTGCTTTTTAACAGGAAATAGGGGTGTATTACATGGTGAATCAGGAGATTCTACCAGTACTCCTTCTTTGAGTAATGCTGCTGTTATAGGCTTAATTCCTATTTCTGCATCCTTTCTCAAAGGGTATTGTCTTTTTTGTGGTCTAAAAGCTGACTTTGGGGTAATTGTAACTGGTCCTGCTGTTCGAATAAGTCCTACATCTGACTTGCCTGTTGACCAAAGAGTTGTTGGAATTTCACATAAGGCCTTTTCTTCTTCTTCTAATAAAAATGCTAATCAGCTGTCCTCGCTAGATTGCAAGTGTACAGCTGGATGTGTCTGTGTCAACCAGTTCAGTTTTTGTTTTTGTATCGCTTGTTCTGATAGTTCTAAATCAGTTTGTTTCTCCCATCTGGTTACTTTTTCTCCAAAATCTGCCCATTTGACACTTTTGTTCTTTGTCAAGCTGACATGTGGCAACCGATTTGATCTATACAATGCAAGGAATTCTTGAGGTAATGAACAGCTAACTACACTGTTCCCCTCAGTATCCCAGTACAAAGTACGCAAGACCAATCTAGTTGCACGATTTCTAAACAATTCTTGCTCATATTCTCTATCAGGTCCTGGTGTAGTACAGTAGTATAGAGTACAGTGTAACAAATGCTGTCGATCAGTGTCAAGGGAGGGGACTTTACTGATGGCTACATTCATCAGTTCCTCGGTTACTGCCCCTGGACCAGTCGTGACTAGGTCCTGGCTGTACCAGTAAAAAGTTTCACCCTCTGATCGCACTACAAAGGTATCCATTTGTCTCTGTGCCTCCATACCTTGTACAGTTGGAACTACTGCTATGCCAAATATCTGCATAAGGTCTCTGCCCAATAGGTTTACTGGACACTTTGCAGAAACAACTATTTTACTTCTCTGGGTCATACCTGAAACAGGGTCAGTTATTGCTATATCATGGGAAAGTGGTTCCCTGTACAGCTGTCCATTTGCGGCTTTTACTAGTATATAATCAGGTGATTCTGAATGTTCTGGTAACTTGGAGGGGTGTATCAAAGTCCGTGACGCTCCTGAGTCACACAGGAATTTGACTTCCCTTCCCTCTACCAGAAGTGTAACTTCCGGTTTCATATCTGCCAAGTAGAGCTCTAAGCTCAATAATGCTAAGTCCAAAATTTCACTTTCTTCATCCTCCATATCTACTTGCACTTCCTCTACTCCTTCTATCACATTTACATTTGTTTTTTGTTTATTAACTTTTCCTGATGATTTCTGACTTTCACTTGATGTATCCTCACTATCATATAGTCAGTCCTCATCTCCCTTATCTTCTGTGATTACCTTTTTGTTTTGCCTACGATCCCTTGCTAGATGTCCTTTTTTCCCGCACTTGAAGCATTCACCTCTCTTTTTCCTCTTTTCAAAATCTTCTGATCATTTGTCAGACTGTTTGTTTCCCTGGGTATTTTTCTTGCCCTTTTTACCTGACTGTAATACAAATACTTCAGCTCCGTCTTCAGCAGTGAAGACTTGCGCCTTCTTTTTCTTTTTACTATTAAAATGTCTTTCAGCATGTCTAGCGTATTTGAGTAAGGCTTGTAGCCTCCCTGTTCGATGGTCTATCATATGCTTTGTAATGAAGCTACTAATAGGTGCAATGCAACCTTTCAAAAATGCATTTTTTAATTATTGTTCATACAGGGAATCATTTGTTTGGTTCTCAGGAACCGACATTCCGCTATGATTATTAAAACATTCTAATAATCTAGCATAATATCCATCTATTGTCTCATTTTCCTGTTGTATGCATTGATTAATGTAGGTCCAGTCTGCTCTGGGTTTCCATTTTTCAGAGATTTGGTCTGTCAGACCTTTCACTCTGTTGTCTAACTCTGCGTCACTATGTGGGAGTGGTCTAAGCTCTGCATTATGAGGATTCCAGGTGCCACAAATCATGTGCCAATCTGGACCTATAATTTGTCTTACTACCTTTTCTACTTCTTCCCCATTCAAGTGGTAACTCAAACTCATGCCTTGTAAATCTTCTAAAAATTTTGTAAAATTAACTTTCGGATGGGAGATTCCCTCAGTAGCCTTCCGGATGTCTTCCGGTGTCCATGGTCTATATACTAAGAGTGTTGGGTCCTGCCCTTCCTGTCCTGCCTGAGGATTTGGAACTTCTATAAGTGGGCATATTTCTTCCTCACTCTCATCCTGTAAATTTCTCTCTATTTGGTATGATTCTGTGTCCCTATGTGTTTTACGTGTTCGGGACCTAGTCTCAATAGGATCTCTAACAAATGGTTGTGGTCTTGCTGAAGCTACAGGATAACGTGGAGGCAGACCAGCCTGTCCACTCGCTTCATATCCTGAAAAGGGTAAGGGAGGGGGCAAGGGAGGAGGAGGAGCTGTCGCTATTACCAAGTTATTATCCTCTTTGTCTAAAAATAATGTTTTTGAATTTTTAAGCTTCTGTTCTCTACGATTTGCTTCCTCAATCCACCTGTGTGCTTGAGGAATGCCTAGTTGGCGTTGCTTTTTTGCCTGACCTCCCGCATCAGATTTAAGCTGTTTAAGGAGTTTAACTAGTGAAGTTTTATCTAGTTTACCATCAAATTCATATTTATTAACCCATTTCGTATAATACCTAACGTTATCAGAACGTTGTAATTGCATGTATTTTGCGTCTTCGGTCAGGGGCGGATCTCGCGAGGTTTTGGTGCACTGATTACCCATGTCAAAGAAAATGTTACGTAAACCTTTTTTTTTTTTTATCACGTGATATCAAGTTCTTAGTTCCTGTTTACAGTTTATCTAGAATAACTGCCTAGCTTATTCTGTTACCCTGATCTATGACCAAATATACAGTACTTCCTTTTGTCCCTGATCTGCAAAACAAATCTTGACAACAATATACTGTAACCTAGTCCCTGATCTAAAACAGAAAAAAGGCAAATTCTTCCTACCTGAGCCTCCGGTATTGAACTGTCCAATGTCCACTCTTCGGCCACAGATCAGAAAGTGGCCAGCCTCTTTACACGACAATTCAGTCGGAGGTCTTTTCACCCAAGAAGAACCGTTTCGGTAACTTCTCCTGCGCAGAATTCGACCACCGGTAGACTCTGATCTGCAGCTGTCTGAGGGAATTTTCCGGCTCGAAGGACCAAACTGTTAAATAAAATTAAGAATTCAATACACAGGAGGTTCAGATTCAAAAGTTTACTAGTGTACACCAGAAGGCAAAAAACGTACAAGTACAGAATTTTGTCTGACATGAAACAGGAAGCACACAATTTTATATAGGTTTAACATTTAAGCTATGCCCACCTTACCGACGTGATATGTCACAGGGCATCTACATCACTTTTAGCTTACAATCTGTTATTCATAAAGCTGTTGATGCTGTATATTTAAAAAAAAAAACTTTTCCTTTAGATACAATATGGCCTTGCTATCCAGCTGGTCAGGCATAATGTCTTTCTGTAAAGTTACTACTTCAAGGTTTCATATCAGTTCGAATACAATAGCAGCTTCAGTCTTTTAATGCACATCTTTGTTCTCTGTTACACTTTCTCACACAGCTGTGTGCTATCTTAGTAACACATCTACAAGGCCAGATCATTCCAACAGGAAAGAGCAGAAGATTTCATTATTTCACACATTTAATTTCCTGACCCAGCAGATAATCACTTGTGAAAAGCATAAACATTAAAACTTGCTAAGCTAGCATTCTGCCAGGGTCAGAGATCAGCTTTGCTTCAAGCCACACTGCAGTTTCAAAACTACTTCACATTTAGACATGAATTAATTTTACTACTATATGATTAATAGAATAAAATGCATTATATACTACTTTGCTTTTAAACTAGCATTTCTCATGTATTCAAATACACATTTTTCTAACAGGGATCAATCCTTTTGAGGCCATTCACAGTCACTACAACTTCCATTGCCCTACTTTGGCAAGCCTGCTGATGTCATTCACTTTGAAACACACCTTTGGGGAAGAGGTAGCCCAGTAGTCTCCATGGCGCGGGCTGTAACTGCTTAATGCTGTAGTGTGATGTGCTAGTTAGGTAGGAGTTCTAATCCCAGACATGGCAACTGTGAGACTTGGTGTGTGTGTTTGTCATTAGTATCCTGTGTGGAGGTTGCTGTGAGTGTGTAATAACAGAACTCATTGTGGAGTAAGTTTTGCACATTTCTTATATGGTGGGCCTATTATATGTCACAATGTCCACCTTACAAGGATAACAGATGTCAAACAGCAGAGAGGCTGGGGTAGACAATCCATACCTCTACATGTGACATCATTGCTTGGGGAACAATATAGGAAACCCTTGTATTACCTAGAGAACACTCTCCCCACATGTCGCATACACAAACACACTTGGCTAGGCAACAGCCACTATGTTTGTAGTTCCCTGCATATTGCCCACAGATAGTAACCATGGTATGATTGCAGTGGACTACAGAGGACATGGCATCCTGTCCTATCCCTACAATAGGCAAATCATAGCATACAGTGCTCCTTCGCTATGTCCCCCACTGGATGCCTGCAACAACAGTAGAGTCAGCAAATGTAACCCACAAAGGACACACCATGCCTTATACACATGCCCTGTATGACAGGTGCCACTGACACCAGTGAATACCTGTATCATGCTGTCAATGTAAGTGCTGGGTCAACCTGGTTTCCATTCTCAGTTCTCACCATATGAGGTCAGGAATGGCACATCTGATGATAATCTGTCTACACAACATGCCCCAGACACCCCAGGTAAACTTCCACATGTCACAGAACATGCATGTGGGATGTGTGCACATCCCAGACACTGTACATGTTATAGAATAAAGAACACATACATGGCAAGCATTGCACAGCACTGGCCACCCACAATAGTAATCCGGATGAGTGGATCATGAATACAATACCCACCTGTGTGGACCAGTCCAGACACTACACCCCTGAGCCACATTGCAGACCATTGTCATGTGGCCTGATGCCAAGGTATACCATTTACCTAGCCATGTACAGCCTTCTGGCACATTCAACCACTACACACCTGTGAAGCAATGCACCCATGCATGTCAGTACTGGCAAACCTGTGTCTCTGTGTGTGAAGTATAATGATTTGGATGCCATTCACACTCACTACACCTCCCACTGGCCTACTGAAGCATGTCTTCTGATGTCAGACACCTTGACATACCCTTTGCCCATATATCAGCTTGATAACCTCTGTGGTGCATGTGATACCTGCGTATTACTGTAGTGTGGCAAACTAGTTAGTTAGGAAGTCTAGTCCTGACCCTGCCAACTGTGATAATGTGCGTGAGTTCCGGAGAGATTGTGGCTGTGCCATCCTTGACACCTGTTCTTGTGGATAAGCACATGTACTACACCTACCTTATCCCTTTTTTATCACTGTTGCTGATGTCACTCACTGTCAAATATACCTTTGGACAGTTCTTCAACATGTAACCTCTGTGGTGCATGCAATAACTGCATAGACACACTTAATA
>NC_056740.1:263436995-263666995 GCF_019279795.1 Protopterus annectens
CAGATGTCAGGTATCCATCTTGGATACGTACAGGCAATCCGTGCTTGACTGACATTGACATGTCTGCCCAGCTGTGTTATAAATGCCACAGACAGGACTCCACACCCTGTACGCACCACATGCCATGGATACCTCAACTACACTACCACAGTCAATAGAACATGCTTGAGTACAGGTCTCCAAGACAGACACTAACCATGTCATGTAATACATGTTGCATACATGTCAACTGGAGCACCTCACTGGCCCTCTGCAAGAGGCACCCAGATGATTGGCTGGTGCATGTCACTCGCACCCTGAGGATCACCCCAGTGGTGTCTGCTGATAGATGGCCTGCTGGCACATGGCAGGTGACATGATACCACTGTGCAAACATCCCCTACACTTCCCATCTCTCCATGGACAGTAGCTTGGTACACATCTATGTACACCTGCACCAATGCACCCCAGTACTGATGAATGTGTATGTGTGCATTACTGAGAATATCAGTGTATGTGTTTGTAGACCTGTAGTTGGGAATACCCTGAGGCCCTTCACACCCACCGCAACCCCCATTACCATAGTTAGATGTGGCTGCTGCTGTACCAGACATTACATGCACTTTGTTATGCTCTTCTCTTTAAGGGCTACCTGGGCTTGCAGTACCAGCACAGCACTCTTGTAGAAATGGTTTGATAGGCATAGGATACCCACTGAGTTCTGGCAAGTATGTGTATGTGTACATGTATGGATATATGTAGGGTACAGCATTCTGAGGCCACATACTCCTATTACAATACGCATTGCCACACAGTATTATGGATACTGATTTTGCTGACTGTAGGAAAGACATGACAATGCATCACCCTCTATGCCTGTGGCATGTGCATTAGATGCATATCCCTGTAGTAGCACTCAGGATGGACAAGGGGTTGTATTGCAGTCCTGGTCAATGCGTGATGGTGGGTATGTCAGAGTGTCATCATGGGTTCCAGTGTGTACAATATCTGCAGTGGGGTGTGGGTGCTGGGTATATTGTCATTACATCATGGTACCCCGGTGCATGTCCCATGTACCACTGTATGTTGACCACTGTCACCATCAACCATACAGGTATCTGATAACACTATCCAGCCCAGTTATGCATGTGCTGTGTAGAACCTACCTGTAACACAATGGACACACTAACAAGCCAGTTACCACTGATAGGCCCAGGTCTCTCAGATGTGTGTCTGACTGTTATGTGTTTGTCAATGTGTATATGACGGTATGTCACACTATATCTGTTGTCCATAAACAACCATTACATCCCCCATTACCATACTGTACATGCCTGAGGATGTTCTGCATGTAGCATGTAACCTGTAACACACCTCATCCTAAAAGCATGTGGTGTGTACAATTAAAGCCACACACATCAGTAACACTACATACCTAGGTAGAGGTCTACTCCCAGTGTTGCCAAGTAAGAGTGTGTGTGTATGTGGAAGGATCTACTTCAGTTTGTAGAATATACATGTCCCAGGGGGTCATCTGTCCAAGAACTGCCTGGCATATGCTAACATTTCACAGGTATCATCCTGTGGACATGCATTCCATCACAACTAGTGTTAGATGTGTAAATGGTCTCTTCCCCACTGTGAAGGTGTGCAGTGATACTGGGGTTGATATAAATAGCTGGGTGTGGCTGTTGTGGACACAGCCAACATCATTGTACTTACTGTTGAATGTATCCCCCCACATAGCTGGCCTTAATACTGTACAGTTCCTGTTAACAGGTTAGGTAGTTTTCTATCACACTATCTGTGGTTCTACAGCACCTCTCACCCTCCAAAGGATAGGGTTGTGCCACCAACACCAGCACACATATGTTTACCGAGTTGAGGATTGCACTACATTGGGGAAGGGGACATATACCCTGCTGGTACCATCATCAATGACATTAAACTAGCGTACTGCTTATTCCACAATGTGTTGTGCGTAGTCTGGCTTGGTGGATTTACATAGGCTACAATGTGTTCCTTGCACAGGTACATACATTCATGTGTACAGTATTCTCTGTGTAGTGCATCAACACCAAAGTCTCTGTGTGTGTTATACACAAACATGTGGTGTGTACCACCCAGTACAACTACCCTTGTCCACTGTAGAAGGACTGCTAACAGCAGCCACCATGCACTCACCTGTATACACCACCCCCGAACTTATCGGCCATGTGGCATAGGCAGTAACTGTTATACAGAGCTGTGACATATGTTCACCTGTACCCAGAATATGGCACAGCCAAGTTGTCACCACAGTGTCATACCCCTTGTGAGATATGACAGCCGACCATCCACCTGCTGACACATGGACACCTACAACACAAATGGATAACATTATGGAGACGACAGGTATCATCATATGCACAGGGTGTGTTGCTGGTTTTCCAGAGACCTAGGCTGAGCCATATGTTTGATACCATGTGTGTATGTGAGGGGTTTTAATTGATATGGCCGTGTGATGTGGTATATGTAGGTATGGGATTGCCCTAGGTGTGTTTGTATTGTGTGTGAGTATGCATGCTCACAGTTCTGCCTTGTGGCTGCCCTATACAGGTGTTTGTTGGACAGCTGAAGACCATACCTGGCAGGGTGTGCAGTTCACCACCTCTGCCATGGACACAAGAACTGTGCCTGCTAGGGGTTCCACGAGCATGTCCAGGTACAAGCCATGATATGGTACTCTCCCCTGATGATGACATATGTCCAGTGGAACCAGGTGCCTCCTGGGACTGGCCAGGGCCAGGTGCACGTGGCCTGCTGTGGTGTGGTGTTGACAGCACCCCCATGCAGTGCTGGGGCTGGTACTGCCACTACAGGAGTGGCTTGGTGTCCTTGCATGTCCACATTGACCTCCAGCTGTTGGCTTTGCTGGCCTACATCCACGTGGCCATCGCACCACTCCCACCACATACTCTAGCATGGAGAATCCACAGTCAGTGAGTCCCACCATCTCACTCCACCATCTATCCATTACCTCTGTAAAATAATGGAGGACACCTGCAAGATCACAGATGTTGTCAGTTACAGCTGAAAGAGTAGCCCTCTGTAGCCTCAGATCCTGTCTGGTGTACCGTTCCATACATGCCTGCACCTCCATGACAGCCTGAAACATGCATCTGGTGGTACCAGATGTGGCACCTTTGCCAGGGGCATGATGATCAGCAGCCCTCCAACGAGCACCCCTGTACATCTGCCTATGTGCTACCCTACCGGACATCTGGATATGGCTGCTATGTCCAGACACAGCACCCATAGATACCACACTGTCCTGTGCATTGCCACCAAACACCAACTGTCCCTCTGCTACGGCCACTGGTGATGGGGTATCTACATGCACTGTGACTGTGTGCGGGGATGGGGTGGATAACAGGGGAATGTCAAACGATGGTGCAGTTTCGGCCTCTGACAACCCCGCCTGTGCCTCAACACACCTATCATCATTTTCAGTGTCTGTATGGACGCCAACATCAGTTTGCCTGCAGGAGGGACCCTGACTCACCTTTCCACCTGTGAGTGGAAAAAAAGAAACACACTTCAAGACCTGTACATCACTGTTTAACAGTACACACACACACACACACACGCACACACACGCACACACACGCACACACACACGCACACACACACACACACACACACACACACACACACACACACACACACACACACACACACACACACACACACACAAACCCTGACATTCCACCATAATACTTACCTGTCCCTGAGTTTACGGACTATCCCAAGTTTATTCTCTTAAGATCCCAATCCTGTATCAGACTTGGAAACTTACACTCAATACCAATCATTAATGTATCATTCTTCTAATTGCCTAGACAAGTGATCACAAAACATGACCTGTTACCCCATTACCTCTTTGACTTGATTGGAGTTGGTTTTACAAAGACTCACTGCTGTCACTCAATAATGTCATGCACTAGAGTGTAATAAATAACTATTGCTCAGTAGATGCAAGATCTGTTGCTCTATTATCTTATTATGTGGACAACAGTAATATTTGGAAACACTCACTGGTGTTGTCTAGTAATTCCACAAAGCATCTGTAGTGCTGCATTCGTGGGTATTCTTTCACCTTTCTGTCAATTGCATTTATAACAGTATACCTGGTGTCTAGTTTCCCTCCCAATACATGTTAAATGCTACAGACCTTATTATACTATCAGCTATCCTGAGATTACATGTCAGACAAGTATTCCTGATGTCTCATGTGTCCATGTCCATGTACTGCATGATTTCAAAGGGAAGACAAGAGGTATGAACAACCCCACAATCATACATCTGCATACATGGACACACACACATACACACACACACACACACGCACATCCTACATACATCAACCCCTCTCTACTTTACCAGATTGCACTTACAGACAAAATACCCCCACCTCACCCCCACTCACACAAATTTACAGGTGAGGTTGCATGAAGATGTTACACACAGACCTCCCATTACCCATCTGTCAACATGCATGACATATGGTACTCAACAGCATGCAGTGCAGTTATAGTCAATCCATGCTAGTAAAAGCATACATGTGTGTGATGTATTGGCTGTGTTAGTAGGTGATGCCCCTTCCTCTGGAGCACACTGCACCCATATTCACAAGATTGTTGTGCACCTGTTCGGCACCCTGGCATGTACTGTGCACCATACCTCACAGGTGTGTACACCATTGCTGAATGTGTATTACTGTGTCAGTTATGTCTGCTCTGCTGCTCACAGGCCCTATGTGTTTGTCTGACACATACCTGGGATGATATGTGGACAGATATAATTTGTGAATGCCTGATGTCTGATTTACAGATCTCATAATCAGTGGTGCATGTATGGCAAATACAATACAATTACAATGACAACCTTCAAACCTTACCATGGCTATGGGGAGTGTACACTCTCTTATTGATATAATGCCCTCTTCCTTGATATGGCATGGGACCACATTACTGCATATGTTAACATTACATGAACCTGATATGTGACATATGACCTGTACAATCAAATGCAGTGTCAAACAAATGTGTTAGTTGTGCTCTTGCTAGTTGAGATGCATACACTTTGTGGGTGCATATGTGTGCATGCCCTTATCATGATGGTTTGTTGCACCTACTGTTATGTGTACTACAGCAGAAACTATTATTGGCAGGGGTATACTAGCATGGGCCATCTGCATTTGCCAGTATTTGGTCAGTCTGCCCTACACATGTCCCCCAACTCTGCATGATTGCAAGGTCAACTCATGTGCACATCCCTTGGAGTTCACACACTGCTGTCACTATTGCTGTGGGGTCAGGGTTATGTCTGCCACAGTTCCTGACCCTGACTGTGTGCAGATACAGCCATTCATAGCATCAGCCATTCATAGCATCCTTTGGATCCCTGCTGCAGTGCACTGTTGTGTCATGATGACATCCCCTCCACACCTTCAGCCTTTTTGCAGATGCTTGACAACTATGGCCTTCACGTGTGACATTTTGCATTGTCCCAAACACTGAACACCATGTGTACCAGCCTAGTCCCAGCTAATGAATGGCAAACATACAGGTGTAAACTGGCACTGGCAAGGTACAGATGGGGATGGTGTTCCTGAGATGAGGTGAGGTGTTGGTTGTACAGCACATGTATCTTACTTGATACTGGGCTCTGGAACCCACGTGTCCATCATAACGGCATTACTTCCCCCACCAGCTATTGCCCACATTAATATACATGTCTTGCATTACACAACACACACTATGATGGCTTACATCTTGTCAGTCAGTGCTGATCTGCACAGTTGACAGGTATGGCCCACTGCCCAAAGGTAGAGATACTATTGTCCATAGCAGTTGTTCAGCTGGGCATCATTACAACAGCAACACCTGATGGCACATATAAATCATTCCACATCATCTATCCCATTATTATGAACGTTTGTGTCTTTTGGCTTTTCCCGGTTAGGGGTTGCCACAGCACATGTATCTTACTTGATACTGTCTGTAGATTTCCGACGTGGTCTTCGTACACCAGTACACATTGCAATGCATGCCTTTTGGGGACCTTTTCTGTTATTCATACACTACCTGTAGAGAGGCCTGGCTGATGTTTCTTGTGATACAACTGTCCCATCTGAATACCCTAACCCATGAGCCACACATATTCAGAGTCCAGGCAATTGCTGACATGGATACTGCACAGCTAGTACTTGCTAGACATTCCTGCAACTCCCTCTGTGCTGTGGCATGTTACTAGGCAGCCTACATGACTGGTTTGCTACATATGACATAATCTGTCTTGGATGGCCATCTGTTTATTTCCTACATTTGGGATGTACTTTACAAGACACCTGCAACAGCTGGAAGGACCACAGAAGTACCTCACCAAGAGGATCACTGGCCTCAAACAGATGCCCTATGCAGCTCGACTGAAGAAACTCCAGCTGTACTCGGTTGCATACCACCTACTTAGAGGTGATCTCTGCCTGACATACAAGGTCATATCCAACCCAGAATTTATTGACATGCTCCACCTAACAAAAACCTTATCCCCTCGAGCCACATGCTCTAGGGATCTAAACCTCACCACAACAATAAATAGGACATGCTGGAGGGATATATTCCTGTCCTAGAGACTTCCCATGCTTTGGAACAAGATCCCAATATACATTAGGCAGAGCTCCTCATTAACACTCTTCAAAAGAAGCCTTGACGAGTGGATGGGAAACAGAAAGTTTGCCTCGGGGATCACTTCAGTGGATCTGCTGGACAGAGGCACAGGTAACTAATCTAAGGGGGTGGCGAAAGCCAACACATTCTGGCTAGGCTTATAAATGCCTTCGGGCAGATAGCCTAGTACCTACCTATGAACCTGTGAACATTATTCCTGTCCCATACATCCTTGCCACATACATGACTGCCTGCACTGTTTGCCATGGTATATGGAATGGTGAGGTATGGCTACATGTCCAACTCCTGGGTGCTACTTGTTAGGTATGGGGTCCATGGTATGTAAGATGTGTGAAAGCCATGGCTGCCTCTGTTTCAGGTAAGTGGACACATTTGATGGCCAAACATCTTGGACAGCAGACCATTTCATGGTGTGACATTGAGGACATGTACTTGCTGGAAGGTAAATGCTCATGGAGAATGCATGCTGTCAGTACCTCAACAGCTGCTTCTATTATATTTTATCTGGAGTGTATGCACACATATGCTTCCAGTGTTTGTGAAGGTATGTATTCCCCATATTTGCTGTCCTAACACACAATCCCATATTACACACTCATTTCTCATGTTAGGACCACATTGCAGATTTTACGGGTTGTGGACTACAGTATTGTGATATGCCATAGTGTAGATCTGTAACAGTTGCCATTGTAATACTGGTATATACACTGTTGTAGCACTGTATAAGGGTGATGTTTTACACATGTCCCTACTATAGGCCATTTGCCCCACCATTATGTTCATCTCTGTGCACACATTTTGCAATGACTGGATGCTAGTTATATTGCAGGAGTCTGACATACCCTTCAGATACACCATCATGGTGACCACTGTGATGCAGTGCAGTTAACAGCAACAATACGTGAACATATACAGCATGCATTATGGGTAGATGTGTTAAAAGTGTGCATGGAATATACCATGGCCATAACATGACCAGTGTATTGGCAAACCTGAACAAACATGATACTCACCAGCTACAGGCTGCTACCCTGGAGGTATACCAGAGGGACCTACATAAGTGTGTGAGAGATGTGATGTCAGTAGCCACAGCTGTGGCATTGGTACAGGGTGGGTGCAACATTACAGTACATCAACAGTACAAACCCACAATACTACAGATTATGCACATCTGTTTATTACTACTACGCAGCAACAGACTATATATATTTCATCTCACATATGCATGATCTAACTGTACAGATGTGGAGGGATACACAACAGTGGTTTACTGATATGCCCTGTGGCCTTACCTGCATGCTGCTTTGCCATGTGGGTAGCACCCACCTCCACTATGCTCTCCTCCAGGTATTGTGTGTGCAGGCGGGCAGGTGCACCGAGGCTGGCAAGGAGCTCCTCAACATGTGTGTGTGTGGGGGGGGGTGGATGGCATGCCCCCCCCCATTACGAGCTGGTCCCCCCTGACTGCAGCAGCATACCAATGGGCATGGTGAAGTAGAGCTGTTCATCGATGCCAGACCTGCTCATAACTGCGGTTATGCAGGCCGACATCATTTACCCTGTGGACAAGATCATTCCACAGGCCGGTCCGCTCCTGCTGATCATGGGTTGTTCTGCCAAACAACACCTGGTAGTGCTGCATCAGATGTAAGATAATGACATCATTCTCCTCCACTGTATAAATGGGCAACATCTCCCTGGACATATTGCCTGAAAGACATAAACATGGAAACAGGTCTGAGGACCTCATACTGCAAGGTTATCATAGTTGTTAATATACATCTCTGTCTCCCCCCACCATATTTGCAACAACAATCTGATCACACAACTCAGCAAGTATGTCTACAGAATACCTACCATTGGGACATATATCGTATTGTACAACACTTTGTGCTATGTGTTTGTATTCATGTTTCCTGTGGGGACACTATCACTGGTGGCCTGTTACGGACAATGTTACCTGCATGCCATTGTAAGGGCAATTATGGTTCCATACATGGATGCGTTCTGTTTGCTATGTGATTGCTGCACATTTGTTGATTTGTGTTATTGGGGATATCTATGCATGCTGTTGGACATGATCCGGAAATGTGTGGACTATTACTACCAACATATGTTCTTTAACAGTGATGCAATAGCATGCTTGGGTAAGAGCTGCCAGTAGAACCACCTCTCCCACCTCATCTGGCCATGTTAGCAGGCCACATCACATGTGGGGCCCACCCTGTGGTCTCCTCATCTACTGGCCCTGCACTATCTTAAGGTGGAACCACCTCAGGGGATGGTGTTCACCCCCCGGGAGCACACACAGACAAGATCCTGTCACCCGAGGTCAGGTCCAGGATCTGGTGCATAGGGAGCTCCACAGAGACTTGGGGATGTGCTGCAGAACCTTGCGGCCCTCAGTACACACTCACAGGCTCCACATGCTCCTCCTGTTCAGCCTCCATCCCAGACACCTTCAGGGCCATGAAGCTAATGTTATGACTGCCCATGGGTGGGGACCTTGGTCCCATTGTTTCCATATGGGGGCTCATGGGCTTACACATCATAGACAACACTCCCCATCCAGGGTGTTTACCCCCCCCACATGTGTCATATACCGCCCCTTTAGGTTGTCTTCACTATCTTCCAATCCACCCCACCTCCACAAATATATCTGCTATCCTTCCCCAAATTACCAATCTCACCTTCACAAACAAGGGCAACGTGTTCCCAACATGGGGTTCACACCTGACATAACTGTCCATTTTGCACACACTTACTGCTGTTTGTGTGTGTGTGTGTGTGTATATATATATATATATATATATATATACATATATATATATATATGTAGTGTGTGTGTATTGATATGTGTGATGTTCCCTGACACATATCATGCCACACTGTCATGCAAAAGTGAGGGACATGTATTTATATACTTGTGTGTGTGTGTTTGTATATATATATATATATATATATATATATATATAGACACACACATATATATATATACATATATATATATATATATATATATATATATCCCTATATATGTGTAGATATATTTTATGAGTTGTATATATATATATATATATATATACACACACACACACACACACACACACACATACATATAGGTGTCTGCATATCTGTAGACATATATATATATACATATATATATATATATATATATATATATATATATATATATATATATATATATATATATATATATATATATATATATATATATATATATATATATATGTATGTGTGTGTGTGTGTATATATATATATATATATATATATATATATATATATATATATAGGTTGCATTCATCAGGTCCACACTCTCTAACTCTCCTTCCTGCACAGCTGCACTCTTCTGCCTTGCTACAGCACAGACAGGTGCCACATGTGGACACAGACCAACATTATGGGGGTATATATAGGGACAGATTGCAGGTAAGCCTATTACTCACCTATGGCATTTGTGCATGCTACATTACATGTTAACATGATTGTGCTGCAAGTGGTGGGCTCTGGAACCCACGTGTCCATCATAGCAGCATTACTTCCACCACCAGCTATTGCCCACATTAATATGCATGTCTTGCATTACACAACACACACTATGATGGCTTACATCTTGTCAGTCAGTGCTGATCTGCACAGTTGACAGGTATGGCCCACTGCCTACAGGGACAGATACTATTGTCCATAGCAGTTGTTCAGCTGGACATCATTACAATAACAACACCTGATGGCACATATAAATCATTCCACATCATCTATCCCATTATTATGGACCAAGTTTGTTTGTGTCTTTCGGCTTTTCCCGGTTAGGGGTCGCCACAGTGGAACTCCGGTCTGCTAATGATTGGTAGTGGATTTTTACACACCAGGTTACCAGCCCTGACACACAACCTTCAACAAATTCACGCCCCATTCACGTATACCTCCACACAGAAGACGCTCTAGCTGAGAATCGAATGGGACAACGTCTTGCTATGAGGTGACAACGCTACCACAGCACCACCACCGCAGTTCATGGACCAAGTACTACATTCAATTACATGCATATATACTTCACATACCTGTTGTGCGAATGATGGCTCTTCTGGATAGTTTGCTGTGTGGATGGCTGGATGGATGTGTTTTTTTTTTTTTTTTTGCTTTCACTTTCTCTCTCTCTGTCTCAGTTTCTCTCCACTAAATGGATTGAGCTGCTTTGAATAGATTGCAGCATGGACTTTGTAGGTGATGCACATGATGAGGTGATGGTCTCTGTACCAGTCAGTGTCCACTACTTGCTACCTGCATGGAGCATGCTGTGTAGTACTTCCAATTACCACTGTCATGGCAACCCACTACTATAAATTCCTACATCATGTGGGCATGGTCCCTTTACCTTTCCTGTATGGAGGACATCCTTCCTGTGTGTGAGCAGCAGTGTTACAGACAGGAGGTAGCAATATATCTTACAAAATGACTTGCAGACTCAGGTCAGCTACATATTTGTATAAGGTTCCAGACCTAAAGCAGTGAAAGTAGATTTGTTATATGCATTGTATACCACCAGTGTTACAGGGCTTGTGCGTACATGCTAGTTCAACATGGAAAGCAGTCTGTCTACATAGCTCTCAACTGTGGGCCTATCCACGTGATGGCCAGAGGATTGCCTGCTATGTTTTGTTTGTTCACCACAGAGGTCTTGTGTCAGATATATCACTGGCATTGTGTCTGTTGAGTGCTATCAGTACATGGCTACATCCATTTGTGTTTCTGACTTCATATTCCTGACTAAGGGTATGTTGCAGACTATCCTGTAACACAAGCAACTTTCTCAGTATATAACAACAGGTCTAGGACTATTCACTGAAAGCACATTTCACTGAAACACATTTCACTGTGCACAATTCACTGAAAGCTCAATTCACTGAAAACACAATTCACTGTGCACATTTCACTGAAAGTTATATATAGCATTTTCCCCACTGTTGTGCGACCCTGAAGTTAGTATATATAGTAAGGGGGGTGTGGGGGCGTGGCCCCCCACCTATTTTAAATATTTTGAACTATATACATGGATACTTGCAATTCCAATAAATTACTCTTTTCTGAACTTAATATATATCCAAAATATGTGGGGGGCTACATCCCCCACACCCCCTTACTATATATACTAATTCCAGGGTCACACAACAGTGGAGAAAAGGCCATATATAACTTTCAGTGAAATGTGTTTCAGTGAATTGTGTTTTCAGTAAATTGAGCTTTTGTGTTTTCAGTAAATTGAGCTTTCAGTGATTTATGCACACTCATTGACTTTCAGTGAAATGTGCTTTCAGTGAATAGTCCTAGACTCATAACAACACTATTTCAAATATGGCCCTGTATTCCGGCCTTTGTCCTCCACCTATATACCAGGCTTTGTCCATATGACGTGCAGTAAGAGGTTATTACATACTGGCTTGTGATTATGTTGTGCTGCCATCCCTGCCATCATTCCAGTGCTGTTGTGGTCTCCACGCATATTGTGGGGTAGGGTCCATATATATGTGGGCCAGAGCTGGACAAAACATGTGTGTCCTTCTGCAGTCCAGAGGTCAGTGCATGTAACAGTGTTATATGCCCCTGTAAGTCAGTCTATGGGGAAGGGGTATGCACCATACATATATAACCTAGGCTGTTACAACATGTGAGGGAGATCAGTAGTAAGATGCCTTAAGGTATATGGCTGTACATTTTTATGCATTTCACCTTGGGAATATTGGTGGCCTAGTGCTTACTGTCATACAGACTGTTCTGTTTGTCAGTGTGATAGTAACGTTTTCAGTTAAACATTGCTATGTAACAGATACATCCTAATTGTGGCAACATAATTCTTTTCCCCCTATGGGTTGAGTACAGAGTGCAATTGGAGGCTGCTGAACTATACATATTACTTACTGTTGATTGATTGTTATCCTGTGGCCCAGTCTTTCTTTACTGTTGTACTACTTGAAGGCCTTGGCCTGGACAGCAACATATGTTATGCTTTCAGATTACTGTATAAAATGATCTGCTTGAGAGTTGCATTACTCAGTATGTATTTCAAAGATTTAACAGCTATATGACATGGCATATACAACTGTAATAGTACACAAATAAACATTTCTTATGTATGCAAACCTGTGTGTGGTGTCATATCCTTTGACTTCTCTGTGGGTATATGTTTCATGCAAAAATTGTCTTTTGTGTGAGTGAATCATACATTGTCCATGTTAAAAGATGACAACTGTAGGAATACTGGCTGTTCAATATGCTGTGCACCCTCTAAATATGTATCTTCCTATACATATCTATGTGTGTGTGTGTGTGTGTGTGTGTGTGTGTGTGTGTGTGTGTATGTTACACACACACACACACATACACACACACACACATATATACATATATATATATATATATATATATATATATATATATATATATATGTGTGTGTGTGTGTGTGTGTGTGTGTGTGTATGTATCTTTGGAATGTTTATTGCTTCCACATTGTACATTCCCTATGGTAGCCAGACTGTACTGCATGATATGTTATTGATACCATCCTGACATCATACAGGTGGGATGGATTACTGTTAACTTCTTGTGGCTATGTTGTGTAGGGTCCTGGGTATGGGACTTGAAGTGCTGGTACTGTGTTGCAGGGCAGATCTGTTTGGCTGTGGGGGAGGGAGTGATATCAATACTTACAAGAGGTACTTAGCTTGGGCCCCCTCACCCCCCTTTAATGGTGGCTTTGGTCATATATGTATTTATGTTCTCTTTTATATCTATATTTTATTTATTTATTTATTTATTTATATTTGTTGACCGGGAGTGTCAGACTGGACGTAGGTCCATTTTCAGCGGAGGCCCGGGGAGAATATATATATATATATATATATATATATATATATATCTATATATACATATATATATAATATATATATATATATATATATATATATATATATATACATATATATATACATATAAGTATATATATATATATATATATATATATGTATACATATCTATATCTATATATATATATATATATATATATATGTATACATATCTATATTATTTATGTTGCATAATTGCAGCAAAATTACTTTCAACCTTAGTATATTGTTGAGCACACTCTAACAATTCCGTCTTTTTTATTTTAAACTAGAGAAATAAATTCAGCATTATTTGGTAATACTTTCTGGTTAAATATGCTTACAGGGAGTTATATTCATTCATTATTATACAGGTTATATTCAATATTGCTTAACCTGTGCGTGCATTGCTTACCCTCACTCAAATGGGCTTAAACCCACTTACTACTGCTTACAAGTGTTTGCTCCCGCTTACCCCGGCAGTAATTTAGACAGAAATGTAACATGGCTCTTCGGAAGGTGGTGAATTTGGACACGCTATGGATTTATCATTCATTACACATTATACCTTCAATTTGTATCCCTGATTCATGTGTACATATACTGTATGGGGCACTTGTGTTTATCTGTGGATTTTACAACATTATTACGATGACACCTCACATCTGCATTTAATGCTATACTCCAGTTCACAAATATATGTTATTTAGTAGGTTATATGGCAAAACAAATTGTCCATAAAGTGATTTGACATGGAAAATGGAATTTACTACAGTGAGAATCGAACCGGGAATGACTGCTCACAACGCTATGACCACTACACTATTGCAGTACTGCTTCATTTGCATATATCTTGACATTTGTCTTCTTGTGCCATTTAAGCTACATAATGCATAGCTAAGCAATGGGAAAACCCACGCACCTATGGTTAAATTTAATCTGTTTGATAAAAAAAAATGTTCTACTGCTATTTTCTCTTGGAAGGGACAGGTTTCACTTATTGCTGTGGATTACTGCATGCATCTGCACGTTTGGCAGACATCCTAGCAACCCCCCATACCTCTCAACCTCTTAATGCACATTATCTGGACAAAGCTTGACAACATGAGGTCTAACTAAGGACATATTTTAATTATTGCTCTTATAAACTTGAGACAGTTGCTAGAGTAACAAGATTTGTTTTAATATACATTTTCTGATGGATTTTGGTATATGACACTCATATGTATGCCATTATTTCATGGCTTAATTCCTAACATCATCCTGTCATTTCAGGGTACAACTGAGGTACAGGCCAACTGTATGGGCAACAAACGTGTGGACATTATACAATGATTTGTACAGTTGCGTAGTATACAACCTCCTATGAGTGTTTTCACTCATTGTTATTACTGAACGGCACTTCCTGAGTGCAGGGGCATATGTATTGCGAGAGCTCTGCTCTCAGACACACCCGCTGTACTCGTCCACATTCCATGTCCATTTAGGAGCAGAGGCAGTGTGCCTTCATTACTATACATGGAGTGCTGCCGTGCTGCTCCTAAACGGTCGCTTCCGTGCAGGAATAGCTTTCTGCAGGGAACCTTACTGAACCCCGGGGTTAGTGTGTTTTCCACACTAATAATTGCCATTTTAGAGTTTTTACTTAAAAAGTATTTGGGCTACACAAAAAAATTATTATATTTTTATGACTGAACTTAATAATGTGTATGTTTTTTTCAAAAAAACTGTAAAAGACTCTTTAAATTGTAGAGAGTGCACACTAATTAACCAGCTTCTTTGTTAACTTGACATGTGACGTTTTACTTTTATTTAAAGAGTTGTGTGCACAGTGGCAGTTTTTTCTGATAAAGTCCATGTAATTCAGACAAAAGCACTCACTGTGGAATAAAAGAATCTTGATTTTACTTCTGCTCCTTCTTTTGGGTTCTTGGTTGGATTACTTTATTTTTTGTTACCTATGTAAGGATGTTAAAAAAACTCCTGGATAAATAAATGCAATCCTCCTTTCATTACTTCATTATAAACAATCCTTGAGACTCATTAACACCTACACTAATTGTACATAAAGTGTACACCATTATTAGTATACAAACAACACAAGCAAAAATCATGCCTGCTTCTTCCTAGTTTTAGTTTTCCTCCTGGTTTCCTTGCAGCCTTAAATTTCGAGGGGGATTCATAAAGGTTACCGCAAAGTGTAGACTATATGTGCACTTAGTGCAATCTTTATGAGTTAGTAGAAAGCACAAAAAATGTGGTAGGGGTGTTGTTGAATACAGATCATGTACACGTAGTTAGGCGTTAATGAATCTGCAGGAAAATGAAAAAAAATCCTGGGGATTCAATAAACTATGTGTAGGCTTAGAGTGAAGCCTGCACAGAGTTTACATGCTTGTGTGGTGAGCAACATAGCTAATTGCATATAAATGCTGTACACTAAATTTAAACATAAACAAGAGATATTTTATGGCCAGCAACAGGAACGTGTGTAAAGCAACATGGACAGCAGCAGACACATAAACATCTGAATTCACAATGAATTCAATGTTGGGATGAATTATGTGAGACTTAGCTCTCTAGACGAAATGAAGAAGCACATGACTGAACTCTCAGATTATGTTTCCCAGGCAGGTATGACCCTATCCCTAAGCAGCATTCTACCTTCACCCAGGAGGATGATGCCACAATATAAAAAAAATATCAACTTCTACAATTGGCCTAGCTTCTGGTATCAGTCCAGTGGGATCTAGTATCTCTTAGCCTGGGATGACATGATCAACAGTCCACTGTGCTTTTCCAGAGATGGTCTGCACCTTTGTTGTCTAAGCTGTCAGATACTGGCAAAGGTGCTTGCCTCACCCATAGTGTCTTTTTTTAGGCAATGTCAAAGCAACAAATGTTCCAGTGTAACAGAATCCATTGGAGTCAAACTTGTGGTTCTGCTGCTTAATGCTATGAGTCTAAACATGAAGCTGCACCAGAGGAAATCCTGCTAGCTGACAGATTTAGTGCAAACTTCACTCCCCAAGCCTTATCAGCCATAACCCAAAGCATGCCTAACACCAGTCCTCTGCCTAGTATCTCTAGAGATCAGATTATATCTGCACTCTCCAAGACTAAAAACATGGCATCAGTGGTGCCAGATAACATCCCAGGTTGCTTACTAAGCAATCTAAAACAAGGCCTAGTGGGCCCACTTAGTGTTCTCTTTAACCATAGCCTGAGAACTGACTTTGTCCCAGTGGAATGGAAAACAGCAGCAGTAATCCCCTTGCATAAATAAGGTCCATCAACTGACCCTGGGAACTAAAGAACCATAAGTCTAACCAGTCTCATCTGCAAGGCCATGGAAAGAATGATCATGGACATTATCAATAAGGACATAGATGACCTTTAAACTCTAGAAACAACCCAATTTTGCTTTATCAAGGATAGATCATGCTTATTAAACCTAATAGACCTCATTGAGAAAGTCATCAAAGCCCTGGATGAAGGTAAGACAGTGCATACCGCCTATCTTGACTTGGCCAAGGCTTTTGACACAATACCCCACTCAAGTATCATTGAGAAACTCACCCAGCTATGGATTAAACCTTACATCACTAGATGGGTACCCAACTGGCTCACCAACAGAACACATACTGTCAAAGTTGGTGACTCAATCTCTACCAGTACAACCGTCACCAGTGGCATACCACAAGGATCACTGTTGTTCCGTTTAGTGTTCAGAATCTGTTTCTTGGAAGTCCAGGCTAAAGTAGACAGCCTTTGGCGTACCAAGTTTGCTGATGATTGCAAATCGGATGCAATCAATGAGTCCTCCAATAATGTTAACAAATTACAGAAGGGGTTAACACAGACAAATGATTGGTGCCAAAGACATGGTCTAAAACTAAATGCAAAAAAATGCCAAGCTCATACCCAGTTGTGTGACACCTGGGAACACAGGTAGTTAGCAATCTGAACTTTGACCACCAAGTTTCCACAGTGGTAAAGAAAGCCTTTTATGTCATGCACCTCATAAGTAACTGCATCACATCCAAGTCTGAGGATGTTATAACACCACTGTACTGGACCCTCATCAGACCACTAATACAGTACAATCCTCCCTTCTGCATGTACCTCACCAGACACCTTCAGCAGCTAGAGAGACTACAGGGATTCTTACCAAGAAAATACAGGGCCTCCAAACCATGCCATAATGTATGTGAATTGACCAAAAGCCCTGTCACTGTACTCTGTATCTTATAGGCTGCTGAGAGGTGACTTTTTTTTGGCCTTCAGGGCATTCTCTTTCTCTACCCTGATGGAAATGCATATCTAATAGCACAAGAGTCACTCACTCTAGGGATCTTAACCTATCCCATGACATTAACAGAACATGCTTGAGAGACCGCTATATCTCCCAGAGATTGCCACTCCTCTGTAATAAACTTCCAAATCACATGAAGCAGAGCTTCTCACTTACCCTATTTAAGAGAAACATAGACAAATGGATGAGAGGCCACAAATTCACCCCGGGGGTGGCACTCATGTCCCGTATGGACAGGGCTAATTGGTGTTGACCATAGACTCATTCTGCAAATTATGTCTACCTAACAAGGACAATTGTTGCTACTTGGGATGAACATGGCTAGGTCTGTAAGAGCTCTAAGGCCATTAGACTAGTAACATCTTATGAACCTATGAACCTTTGTCAACAGTTCTCATGGGCATATTACTACAGCTGTTATAAAAGGAGCATGTAATGCAATAGCAGCAATGACCATCAATACATTAACTCACATCACAGATTGTAATGCCTTGTAGTCATACTATACATCCACACCTGAATATAGCACATGACAATGACAGCAACATTGACATGTCAGTTGATCATAGGGTCACAATACACTTTTAGGCTGATGGCCAGCATCACATGAAATCCTAGCCATTATTACAACATGAAAATAAAAAAAATGCCTATATGTATATTATGGGAGATAGTAAGACTATTGTGAGTATGTGTATATTTGTTGGATTGTGTTAAATTCTGCAACTGTCCATATCAGACATGTGCACCATGCCATGACAGATTTAGTGATCACACATGCAGTGGTCTGGAGATGGCTTGCATAGGTTCCTGGAAGGACTCTGCTTCATGATGTGTGTATGCATAGTTGACATGAGGACATCCTTCTCCCTCTGCAGGAAAAATGTCATGTGATGAGAGGGCAAAGGAGCATGGGTGGTGCTATGTGAAAGGTACCCCAAGTGGTTGTGAAATGAAGAGCTATTCCAAAGATCACACAATGACCATAATGTGCCAGCAACCAGACACACAGCAGTACACTGAGCCTGATATGAACATTGCACCTGTCTAGGTACAGAATATGAATGCCATGCATTGTCACAGTAGCAAAACCACATATGTCTGACTGTAACACTGTCACATTGCACTTTATGGAGTATGATAGCATCATTGTATGCTGAGGAAAACATGTTGAGAGCAGTGTAGGGCATGGATGTGGAGCCACATGCCTGTGTAAAATTGTCTCCAAAGTGATAGCTGTATGTATAGACATACAAGTAGTTTGTTGACAGATCAGAACACCCGCATATGTAGCTAAAGTATATTGCAAACACAGTAGTTAATGTTAACTACTGTCAGAGTGCATGTTACACAAGGATGACATAATCATTGTATGCTAAAACAAGATTTTTGCAAGAGAGTTGGACATAGCTGTGGCCTCACATATTGTTCTAAAACCACCTATTTACAGAGCACAGTACTTGACACAAGTGCCACAGTACACTTCTGGCTTTTACAGTGTCAGAGAATACTTTATAGCTGATGACGTCAGCAGAGTGTGGTGAGAGGAAGATGGTAGTAGCAGTATTCCGCATGCTAATGTAAAATGTTCTCTGTAAGGCAAACCAAGTGAACAACCACACACACACCAGTTGACTGCAGTGAGAACAGAACCCCTACCCATATAAGTACACCAGCTAGAGACCTCAGTATTTAATGCAATCACAACAGTGCAAGTCGGAATTGGAAAGTGTCAGACAACACTTTATAAGTAATGACATCAGCAGTGTCTGGTGAAGAGAAGATGGTAATAACAGTTTTACACATGCTGGTGTAAAATGCTCATCTAATGTCAACAAATTGAACAAACAAACACAAACCAGTTGACTGCAGTGAGAACAGAACACCTACCTATCTAAGTACACTGACTAGAGATGTCAGCATTTAATGCAAGCACCACAGTGCAAGTCTGATGTGGAGAGTGTCGGACAACACTTTACAAGTAATGACATCAGCAGATGGTAATAACAGTGTTCCACATGCTGGTGTAAAATGCTCTCTCTAGTATCAACAAAGTGAACAAACATACAAACCAGTTGACCACAGTGAGAACAGAGCCCCTACCTCCTATCTTTGTATACCGACTAGCGAAAGAAGTACTTAATGCAAGTGCCATGGCACACGTCTGACTTTTACATGGCTGCAGGACAATTTATGGTGGATGACATCATCACTGGATCTTTGAGAGAAGATGTTGGGAACCCTGAATGAAATGGATGTTTAGGCATGTACAACTGTCAAAATACTGATATGTCATTGGATTGCAGTAATGACTGCAGGATACGTATTTATGCTCTTCTGACTAGACACACACACACACACACACACACACACACACACACACACACACACACACACACACACACACACACACACAAGTTGACTGCAGTCAGATTAGAACCTCTAACTAACTAAGGACACCGACTAGAGAACTCAGTACTTAATGCAAATGCCATGGCATAAGTCTTACTTTTACATGGCTGCAGGACAATTTATTGTTGATGACATCATGATTGGATGTTTGAGAGAAGATGTTGGGAGGCCTGTCTGAAATGGATATATAGCCATGTATAACTGTCACGATATTAAAGATCTGGGGGCTTGGCCAAGATGCTGGCTGGTTAACAGCTCTTTTCCTTAGCTCTGCTATCTAATATGCATTTCTGATAGAAAATGTTAAAAATCGGGACCAATTGATTTATCAAACTCACAGGTTAATATTTCTTTAAATTCCTGGAAGACTATCCTGGAATGTCTTTTCTTTATTTGCTGAATTTCCTGTCAAAATCTTCTCAGAAATGGCACATACATTTTCTCAGAGATGAGTTATTCCAAAAGCAATATCCAGGACCAGTCAATGAAGAAGGAATTACAAACCTTAATTTCCACTATGAATGATTTATCTATAAAAATCGATAAAATGGACAGTAAGCTGGATTCTTTTAAAGAGGAAAGTACAAAGCAAATATGACTGTTGAAAGAAATGATAATGAAACACAAAACTCATATTGCTGGTAAGGAGGACTCTTTAAATGACCTAGAGGACAGAGTAATTGAACAAGAGCTTCAAGTGGAATTTTTCTTAAATCAGAACACTTCTTTACTCAGTAAAACTGATGATCTAGAAAATAGATCAAGAAGGAAGAATCCTTGCATTTATGGCTTGCCAGAAAAAAACAAAGGGGGGCAACATGATAAATTTCCTGACATCTTCGCTACCCAATATTTTAAATCTACAGGAGTCCCTTTCTTTTGGCATAGAAAGAGCCCATAGGTCATTGGCAACTACTTCTTCATCTTTTAAGAAGGCAAACTCTGTGCCAAGATCTATAACTGTACGCTTCCTTTCATCCCAAGACAAGGAGCTGGTATTGAAAACAGCATGGGCTAACTCACCAATTAAGTTTAATGGTAAAATCATAAGATTTGATAATTACTATTTGTCAGTAGTGATTACAAGAAGAAAAGAATGTTTACCATTAATTAAGGAACTGGAAAAGAAACACTTTAAAGTTCATCTTTTGTTTCCTGCAAGATTTAAAATATTCTTTCCAGATGGCATCAAAACCTTTGACATATTAGAGTCTATACAACTATAAGGTAAAAGGGATTACTGTTAGTCATGTTATAAGCTCAAGACAAAATTTTGAAGTGTTTAAACTGCTTACTTTCCTCTCTCATTTTCCCACCGCGATTTCGAGCTAAAATACTTCATCTCCTTTTTTTAAGTCCTTTTCTCGAGCTTGAGTAATTTCACAGCTTCACGAAAGTGATACTGGCTCAAAACTAAACTAAATGTCTCAGACATGATGTAATCACATTAGCTAAAGGTCAAACTTAGCTGTACATGCTGTCTAGCTATTTAAAGTGATGCACACACTATTTTAGTCTAATTGGTTTTATACGTTTATTAAAAGTAGTTTTACTGCTCTATTTTATGTATATAACTTATTTAATCTGTAAAATATTTTTTGATTTTTAAATCTATTAACAGAGTGTATGAAAGAACTGTTATTTCCTGTTGTTTATTAGAAACAAATAGTGAAGCAGTTCATTTTTTATTATTTTTCATTATAGTCCCTGCAACTTATTTTTGAGCTTATAAGTACTAATTTAATGTGGTGGTACCCCTTTTTTATAGGTACTGGTATACATTTGTGCATCATTTAGATAGATAATAATTGGCTACTTTCTGTAAAAAGCAAAGCTATTAGACAGTCAGACTTGATGGGTTGGATAGGGACTTTAGAAAGTGCAGTTTGATGGCTTGACAATTCAAGTGTATTGGTTCTTTTTTCCCCACAGTTTGCATAGACTGTATTTTAATTGAATATTTAATGTGTTATTTCTTTTTTCTTCTTGGGTTCAACATATATTAGAATATTGTCATATCACAAGTAATCAAGTCATTTATGTATGTTTTTCCCCTTCACTCTGATAATACCACATAAACATGCCTGGAGATTTTGTAAATAATAGTTCAGATAAGAAACATTTTTCCATTAATATAAATGGCTTAAACAACAGTAGTAAAAGGGGAAGTTTGATTAAATATTTAAAAATCTCTAATCCACAGCTTATATTTTTACAAGAGATGCATCTTTTATAAGAAGACTTAAATTCAATATTAGTAATTATACAGCTTTAGTGAGCTTGCACCATAAACAAAAGACAAGAAGCATAATGATTTTATAGAAGAACTCAACCATAATGCCTAAAGCTATAAATTCTTATCAAGATAGATCAGGAATGCTTTGTTTGGTAACTTTAGAGATAAATAGGAAATATATACACCTGTGAATCTCTACTGGATCTCTGGACTAGGAGATAAGGTAGTGAAGCAACAGATAGAAGACATCATACAATACTCTCGAGGAAATATAATATTAACTGGAGATTTTCACTGAAAACATGATAGTGACACTAATGCTATAAACCACATAGGAAAACTGCATCATCAAAGCCATTGACTGAATTTACTGACATGTTTAATCTTGTAGATATAAATGACTATGTTGACCCAGACTCATTACTTTACGCATTTTATTCACACTGGCATGGTTATCATTCAAGAATTGATAGAGTATACCTATCAAGAGATTTAATTTCAAAGCTGGATAAAATTATAATAATTTTGTGTCCCTTTTGAGATCACAATGCGCTTACATTTGATTTAGAAATACACACAAGACAAAGGATATCTATCACTAGAATCACTAGAATACCATCTTATATAACACATTTAAAAGATTTTAAGGAAATTTACGTCAAGGAAATACAATAATTCCTTGAAATAAACCTCATTGAAGACACTATATATATATATATATATATATATATATATATATATCTGAAGTCTTATCTGTACGCAAAACTTTAGCATGGCATAACAATAAGAGAAAGCAATGGAATAAAGATTTGGTAGAGATGCAAGCAAATACTGACAGGTTAAAACTTAATATTCAAAAAGGGATGAAGTACTTAACTAATGAACTAGATGAAAAGAATAAAAATATTTAGAAAATTTATATCACAAAACTATGCTTGCCCTAGAGAAGACTAGACTTGTTTCTTACTCTATGAACCCTAGAAATCAGAAGAGAATAGCAAATAGAACTAAAAAGATAATACAATCAAATCAGATAAAGGAAGTATATATACCAGACATCAGAAAAAAAGAAAGTGTCAAATTTATAGGGAATTTAGAAGCATTTAAAATACATTATCATAATATTAACTCACAAACTATAGAACTAGAACCACATAATATAATAAGTTATTTTCTTAAGACAAACATAAAAATTCAATTACAGGATCAGCATATTAAGTTAATTGATAAAATATCTATGACTGAACTCAAATCCCAAATTAATAAACTGAAGCTTAATAAAGCACCTGGCATAGATAATATTATTCCAGAAATGTTTAAGCTTCTACCTAAGGAAGCTATAGTTTTGTAGTTAAGGATATTCAATTTACTAAAGGAAGGCATAGATTTACCTCCTTGCAAGTATACAGTAATATCTCTTATTTTAAAAATCTGAAAAACGTACTAATGAATCCTCCTATTAGAGACCTATATGCCTTTTGAATGTTGATTACAAACTGGTCATGGCAATTCATGCAGATAGAATTAAGCAGTTGCTTCCTTGATTGATAGATTAAGATCAAACAGGCTTTATAAAGAACAGGAACACCTACTTTCCTTGATAGACTATATAAATCTTAGCAAAAAAAAATATGATACCAGTGAGTCTTGACATAAACAATGCTTTTCATTCAGTCGATTGGAATTATCTAATCCTAGCACTAGAAAATTATGGATTATCACATCATTTTTCTCAATTAATAAAATCTTTAGCCTATGTCAAAATTGGTTAATCTTTTTCTACTTCTATATCAATTACTAAGGGCAAAAATCAAGGATGCCCTTTATCTCCTTTGTTTTTTGCTTTACTCATAGAACCCTTTGCACACTATAGTAGAATGAATTCAAACATTAACAGTACACTGGTTGGGAATCATCTAGAAATGAATGTTCAGCTCTTTGCTGATGACATTTTGTTAATGCTAAATGACAATGTTAACTCATTAACTGCCCTCTTGAAATCAACTGATTACTTTCAGTTTCTCTCTCGTCTCAAATTCAATGAAAACAAAACTAAGTTGTGGCTAATAAACTCTGACAAAAATAATTTAAATAGGAATTTGTCTCTATATTTTGTCCCCGACAAGAAAATCAAATACTTAGGGTTATATTAACTAAAAATACACATGAGACATTAACAATCAATTATAACAATATCTTAAATCATTAAGAAAGTCTCATGCAAAAGTGGAACAAATTCTTCTTTACAATAGAGGACAGATTATACAAAACTAAAATGATTATTTTCCCAAAACTATTATATTTTATACAAGCATTCTCTATTCCCCCTTCTAAACAATATATAAAACATTTTAACAGATTAATGTTAAATTTTATGCGGTTTCATAGTAGACCCAGAATAGTTATTGACCATCACTTGAATGATTGGGAAGTTGGGGGGTATACATCTTCCAGATATAGAGACTTCTGCATTATTATCTGTCATAAAGACTTTGTCCTTGTAGTTGAACACCTTTTATTCAGCTAGATGGAAACAAATATTTGAAAGCATCTGGTTAAAATCAAGTCAGTGTCACTGCAATATACTGAGTTGGTATCTAATAATTTTCTCAGGATGGTGAGAGAATATATTGCTTTTGATAAAAAGAAATTTATGAGTTCTAAATTCATAATGGTTACATTAAAATTATACAATAATTATCTAAATAAGAATCCAGATATCAAAGCATGGATATTTTTGCTATACCCTATTGCCTGTACCCAGGATTATATGATTACTTTTGATGTGGCCACAATTACATTTTTTATAGAAAAGGAACTAATTAATTGGCATCAGCTGTTACATACTGATTGACTTCTATCAATGGAACAAGTTAAAGATAAATTCAACTTGGACAGTAATATGTGACTAGCAATACAGCATCTAAAGCAATATGTTATAAATAGATTAAAGTTAATGAGTCCAACTATTAGACATATTCCTAAATTTATTGAATATCTGATTTACTTAAATCATACTGTCCAAGGAAAAGGTTACTTAAACATTTATGAAATAATTAAAAGCATGAAAACATATTACAAACAACATTTTTGGGATTGTTACAAGACAATTAACAATCAAACTCTTGATGACAATGAGAAAATATTAATATTTGTTTCTTCTAAATGTACTTCATTCATAGGTCTTTTCTAACACCCCATAAGTTAGAATTAATGTTTAAACAAGAAATTGGCTGCGGGAGATGTAAAGAAAAAATTGAAGGCAGACTGGCAGCACATGTTTTTTGATTGTCAATTGCTTAAAACATTTTGGGACAAGGTAAATAATTTTGTACAAATAGTTTTTAATGATAAGTTTCAGCTGCCTAAATATTTAATTCTGTTTAATGCTCCCATTCCACACTGCATCCCTAGAGCAAAGTTTTCACTCCTATGGATCCTCCTAGCAAATGCACGCAAAACAATTACAGCTAACTGGAAGAGTGAAACATCACCAACGTTTAAAGACTTCAAAAGCATTGTATTGTTTGTATCTCGGATGGAATTCGCAACTATCAGTAAAAGAACAGAAAAGATCAGTTCTTATGACAAATCCTGGCAAAAAGTAGTGGAAATTCTAGAGAGAATTGACTGATATACTGTATGATCTCATCTTATACTTTGAAGACTTTTTTTTGACCACTTCAGTTTAGGCACTCATGTAAATAGTTTGCTTTGATGGATTGTTTGTATTTTTTATACTGTCATATGTGGTGTTAACCGATAATGTATGTTTAGTTTTCTATGACATAGTAAATCATAGTCTTGTTTATGAAAAATGCAATACATTTTTTTGAGAAAGATATTAAAGATCTTCATGTTACCAGATTGATGACTGTGCAAAGTGTAACATTTGCTGTTATGTTTCCAGTGTGCAGGTATACTTTAAAAAGACAAGCTTTTAAACTATATGCAAATAGCTGTCCAAATTACTACAAGTATTGGAAAATCTGAATGTGTATTGTCAGTATAAAGATGTCCATGGTTTATAAGAAAACATTTTCTGTTTATGTCTGTAGTGTAGTTGATATATTTGTGAACAAGTACTGAGAAACCAACTTTCAAGTGCATGGGTGCAGATAACAGATGGCTACAATGTAAATATGTGTTCTTTCCTTAAACAGTGCCTTCCCTTTGTGTTTTTACATGTACTTTCATGGGATGAAGTAAACATAAACAATGCATGCTATAGTGCACTTTCCATAGTGCATTGCCGAGCAGCTGTTTTTTGCAATTGATGGCAAAGTGTTTGCACATGAGGGATAAACATTTATACTACTTTCCTCATTTGCGCTTAGTTAAGTGGTGAGCAAATGTTGGTCTGAGCTTCACTGATAAAATTATGAAAGTTCCAATGGTTTGCTTACCTCCCCGCAAGCACATTAAGTGAAGAGGCTCAGAAGGCAGCAGTGTGGATAGTACTGAATGTAAGAACCACACCTGCTGCTTAGCTGCCTCTGTGGCAGCAGGTGTAAATATATTGACAGATTTCTTTTGTAGCCCAGATGATATGGGATTTAAATCCAAGTGTAGCTAACAGTTTTAAATATGTATTTATAATGTAATGATATAATTCTTTATTCTACATTCACTAGATGATACCTTAGAGCAGTGTGTTTAAGCAGCATTGCATGGATTTAACCACACCACTAAAGAGTGTGGTGTGAGATTCTTTTTTTTTTCCAGATTAAAGGTGTTAAAATGAGGTAGATAGGAAAGTGATGAAATGGAGGCAAGCAGAGGGAAGAATAGAGGGGAAGCACTACATGAAAGTGCAGGAAGGATGTAGGAAAGAAACATAGCTATCCATTTCTTCAACAGTGTAAAATGAAAATATGTACAGAATATTAGGTGAATTTGGACTGTCACTTGAACAAAGTGATAACAATGAAATCATGTTGCATAACCAATTGGACCAAACTGAGTGTGTCAAGAAGACGTGAGTGAAGTGGAGCGCTATGTATGAGACAATATTATTTTTCTGGGAGAGGTGCCCATATTTTTTACTTCAGTAAGAGAGGAAGGTTGGGTAAGGGAAGTAGGCATTTCTGCATCAGGTAAGTAGGGTAGGTGAGGAAGCAGATGCAAACAAACAGGACAAACAGGACAAGACATAGCGACAGTGATGGACATAACAGTTTGGGGGCACCATGATTGGGGTTAAGGAGGGGGTAACAGATGCCCATGCCTGTCAAACATAGGGATATTGAGAATCTAGTTCACACTCATAGGACTGTCATCACTGTCCCCTTACTCCTTTGGCTGTTGGAATGCTTGATGTTTTCTCCTCCAGACTATAAAAGAGAGCATCCTCTCCATTCAGCATAGGTGTGCACCAATGATGCTGTGTATGACTCTTCGCATGAAGCCTGGCAACTTCTGGCAGGTGATAAAATCACCACCTCCACCAGTACTCCTGGATGGTACCACAGCACCAGCTGCTGGGGTAGTGCTACCTGATGTGGAGGGCCCGGGTAGTGGAGGGGCAGCAGAGGCAGTAGTGCCAGGTTGGGTCCCAGATGTGCTGGTCATCGGTGGAAAAGCCGGTGGAGCAGGGCAGGCTGAGCCACAGGGGTTGGCCTACCTGCCTGTGCTGTAAAGCATTTTGTGATTTGTTGGAGATGGATGACATGGAAGTGTTTTGATGACACACAGAAAAAAAAAGAGATAAGGATTGTGATAAGAGAAAAAAAGAGATAGAATTAGTACCATCATATGTGACTTACAATGCATTATCACAATAATAAAGTGTTTTATCTCTGCTTTTACATTTAAGTATACTTCTTAACAACTAAAAACTATAAGTATGGATTGCTGAAAGTAATCCTTGCAATCTGCATATATTACACACGTTTGGTTCAATTATACGGAATAAGTAAACAGCAGGGAATTTACTTCACCTTTGTTGAAATTAAATTATGTAATATTTTAAAGAACGTTAGTATATATTTGTTACTTGTGATATCTGAATGCACACTGTCTGACTATAGTACTAGACTTGACTCCTACAGCTGGCTTGTGCTACAGACTGAAGCATGCAGTTAGGATATGCATGCTTACTTTTACAGTTAGGATATGCATGCTTAATTTTGCAGTTAGGATATGCATGCTTACTTTCACAGTTAGGATATGCATGCTTACTTTTATAGTTAGGATATGCATGCTTACTTTTGCTGTTAGGATATGCATGCTTACTTTTGCAGTTAGGATGTGCATGCTTACGTTTGCAGTTAGGATATGCATGCTTACTTTTATAGTTAGGATATGCATATTTACTTTTGCAGTTAGGATATGCATGCTTACTTTTATAGTTAGGATATGCATGCTTACTTTTATAGTTAGGATATGCATGCTTACTTTTATAGTTACGATATGCATGCTTACTTTTACAGTTAGGATATGCATGTTTACTTTTGCAATTAGGATATGCATGCTTACTTTTATAGTTAGGATATGCATGCTTACTTTTATAGTTAGGATATGCATGCTTACTTTTATAGTTAGGATATGCATGCTTACTTTTATAGTTACGATATGCATGCTTACTTTTACAGTTAGGATATGCATGTTTACTTTTGCAATTAGGATATGCACGCTTACTTTTATAGTTAGGATATGCATGCTTACTTTTATAGTTAGGATATGCATGCTTACTTTGCTGCAACTGTGTAGAAGCACAATACTTTTTCTAAAATAATAGTTATGTTGAGCTGCAAACATTACCTTTTCTTCCCTCAGTTTATTTAGATGCTCAGCATAGGCATGTCTATTCACCATAATCTCTTGGTTGGCTGTAGAATAAAGCAAACAAGACAAGAGAAGACAATTATGTATACCAGGCTTGCCTATATGCAGCTTTCTATCGACTATAAATTATTTTTATTGGTAGACTTACTGTGGGATGTTAGCAGTCTCACCAGCCACTGGTTGAGTGTATCCTGGTTGTGCCTTTTCAGGTCATTAAAATGAGGCTTACACTGTTGCCCAGTGCATGAGATGCCAGTCACACTGGAGACAGCCTTGGCCAGACTATTCTATGCCTCAGATTTGTACTGGGAGCTGGTATAGTCCCCGTGCAGGAGCCTTCAGCTGTGGCACTTACATGGAGTCCAATGAAGATTTTGGACCCCATAACACTCCACCTCCGCACCGTAAATTGAGCACCTTCCCTTCTACCACCAGACATGTCTGACCAGGGAAAATGGCAATAGTTCAAAGTGATTTCCCGCCAATGTGTGTTGTTATGTTTCCTGGTACTGTACAAACCTGAACATTTGTGTAATGTTAAGCAGAGAGCAACAGTGCCAAACATAGATGACAGCAGTTTTTGAAGGTTTACTATCATATGAACAATGAACAAAATAAAAACCGTCCAAAACACCGACAAATATGATGAAACACAGAACACCGATCAAGTCAGTATGTCAAATAACATGCTGATAATTTGAATTGGCATAATTTGACATACTGTCCACCCCACTCCTGTGAGAACAGCAGCTGTAGTTCAGATTGTCAGTAGTATGAATGCACTACACAGCACTAAGAAGTCCCTGCAAATTTATGGGATGAAAGCACTTAACTCAGTCAGTAAAGAGTGATTCCAGTTCTTCTTTCCTTTGCCTGTAGTGCTTCTGCAGTTTTACATTTTAAGTGGTTTGTGTTCTCCAATTTGTTACTAAGTTTTTATAGATGTTTGCTTTGCTATTGTTTGCCCTTGTTTTGGATCACACCTTGGTTTGTGTATAACTATGATATGTTGCAACCACATACCCCCTTTTTATATTTGAATAACTGTAGTTTTTTGTTTCTCCAGTGGGTAATATTGAACAACTAATAATATGTGTTATGTTTAATCAAGACTTTTATTTATGTGATATTTATGTATAGTATCCCTCTTTTGTGTTTTACTAGTAGTATGGCATCCAAGTGTCCCAATCTCTGCAACTCCCCCTTCAGTGACAATGTGATTGTCCAAGCCTTTCTGCAACATGGTGGCTTTCTGATTGACAGAGGACATGGGGATATGTCAGTAAGAATGCAAATTTGGAACCAGATAGTGAACGACATCAATGCTGTTGGGGGATGCAGCAGGACATATGATCAGGTGCATCATAGGGCCACTGACATGATTTCATCAGCCTGGAGAAAAGCAGCTACAGTGGCCCATGGACAGCTGGCTGCTGGGGAGACTACCACAGAGTCCCCATGGACACCAAATGAAGAGTTCCTGTCTACTGTCCAGGATCCAGACGTACCTCCCTGGACTACATGAAAAGAGACATAAAGGAGCTCTCTGAGCATGTAGCCCAGGCCGGTATGACCCTGACCTTGAGTAGCATCTTACCCTCACCAAGAATGATGCTACAATATGAAGACAAGATGATCAATTTCAACAATTGGCTTAAGTACTGGTGTCATTCAAAGGGGATCCAATGCCTGTCAGCTTGGGATGATATGCTCGACAAGCCACGATGCTTCGCTAGGGACAGCTTGCACCTGTCACCCCTGGGCTTTCGGATATTGGCAAAGGCTCTTGCTACCCCATAGTGCCTTTTTTAGGAAAGGCTCAAAAGACAAACCCACCTCCATAGGTATCACAAGGGATAAGAAACTAAGAGTAATGCTACTCAACGCCAGAAGTCTAAACCTCAAGATGCACGCACTCGAAACTCTCCTTAGCATGGAGAACATCGATATCTGTGCAGTAACAGAAACCTGGTTCAGGGCTCCCGAGAGCACCCCAGCACTACCAGGTTATACCTCATACCATGCTTTTCGGCCCCAAAACTTGGACTGAACCACAAAAGGAGGGGGAGTATCGATATTCATCAAAGATACCCACACCTCCAGGTTGGTGGCAAAGCACGAAGCATCAGAGACTATCCATGTGCAACTAACAGTGGGTAAAACTGCCTTCCAGTTTATAGCCTGCTACAGACCACCCTCCCAAAACCAGGAACCCCACTCGGCCTTCCTGAGAACACTGGAAAATATGAAGGTCTCTCCAAACACCATTATATTGGGCGACTTCAACTACCCAAACATAGACTGGGAGCATTACTCTAGCTCCAACACCCTAGCCCAAAGGTTCCTAGAATTTATAAACTCAAATGCTATGGAACAACTTGCTACCACTCCCACAAGAGGGAAAACATACTGGACCTGATCATCACCAACATGGGGACTCTATGCTCCAGACCAGAAGTGTATCCCTCACTGGTAAGATCAGACCATAAACTAATCTCACTGGATATTCACATCCCGACCCCACCCCCTGCCCAGAAAACCACAGTGAAAAACTTCTCTAAAGCAAATTTTACACTCCTCAAAACTGAGGTGGAATCCTTCAAAGGCCCCGGGCCTGTGGAAAATACAGCCCAGACCGCAGAATCCTTTATAAACGCATTCTATGAACACCTTCAGGAATGCATGGATCATGCGATCCCAAATAAAAGCAAGACCCAATCCTCCAAAGGCAGGCGTCCTGTCTGGTGGACCCCAGCCATAAACAAACTATACAATAGAAGGAGGAAGCTACTAAATGATAAAGCAAAATCCCAAACAGGGAAGGCATCACTGATCAGTATTAGCAAAAAACTACGGGCACACATAAAATTGTCTAAGGCCAGCTTCGAGAGAAAAATTGCACAGGACACTAAGGATAATCACAAGGCTTTCTTTAGTTATGTTAGGAACCTGGGTGGTAATTCCCAGATATGCTCAGAATTAGTCCAAAATGACAAAAAATACACCGAACCCACAGACATTGCCAACATCCTAGCTGACAGGTTCAGCGCAAACTTCTCCCCTCCCCACCAAAAGGGCAAATATCTATCCCAGCAGAGTGCTGCCCCTGACATCTCAGATGCTCAGGTAAGAGCCGCCCTCTCCAAAGCAAAAAACACAGCATCAGTGGGACCAGATGGTATCCCGGGCTGCGTCCTACATGAACTCAAAGAAGAGCTAAACCCAAACATAAAACTACTGTTCAATCTCAGCCTTACTACAGGATATGTGCCCAAAGAGTGGCGTACAGCAACAGTGGTCCCTCTCCATAAAGGTGGTGCCTCAACGGATCCTGGAAACTATCGCCCCATAAGCCTGACTAGCTTGGTCTGCAAAGCTATAGAAAGGATCATCATGGACCTCATAAATAAAGATATTGGGGACCTACAAACACTGGATCCTACCCAGTTCGGCTTTGTTAAGGGCAGATCCTGCCTCTTAAACCTGGTTGATTTCTTTGAAACAGTCACCAAGGCCATTGACGAGGGGAAGGTGGTCCACACAGCCTACCTGGACCTCGCAAAAGCCTTCGATACAATACCCCACTCGGGCATTATAGATAAGCTCACCAGCTTAAATATAAACCCCTATGTCACTAGATGGATTGCAAACTGGCTCAAGGACAGAACCCACATGGTTAGAATTGCTGGAGCCATGTCAGACTCCAAACCAGTTACAAGTGGTGTCCCACAAGGCTCAGTCCTGGGACCTCTCTTGTTCGGTATATATTTCTCGGAGGTACAGGCCAACACGGAAGGACTGTGGCTGACCAAGTTCACAGATGACTGCAAACTGGGTGCCATAATCGACTCTCCAGCCAACACAAGCATCCTCCAAAAGGGCCTCATAGAAACAGACAACTGGTGCCAGAGCCATGGCCTCAAGCTAAATGCCAAAAAGTGTATAGTCATCCCCTTTGGCAAAAACAAAGTGCCCACAAATTACCACATAGGTGGAAATCCATTAAGTACAGAAGAAGTAATTAGGGACCTGGGGACCCAAGTTGATAGCAATCTCTCATTTGACAACCACGTGACCAAAGTGGTTAGAAAAACATTTTATATAGCCCACATAATCATGAAGGGATTCACATCTAGATCAGGGGAGGTCATCGTGCCTCTTTACTCATCCCTCATCAGGCCCATAATTGAGTACAATGCCCCTTTGGGATGTACCTTACCAGACACCTGCAGCAACTGGAAAGACCCCAAAAGTACCTCACCAAGAGGATCAAAGGGCTCAAACAGATGCCATATGCTGCCCGGTTAAAGAAACTCCAGCTCTACTCAGTGGCATACCGCCTGTTCAGAGGAGATCTGTGCCTGACGTATAAAGCCATGTCCAACCCGGAATTAATGGACATGCTGCACCTCAGAAAATCCAAATCCCATCAAGCTACGGCCGAGAGACTTGAACCTCAGCACTGAAATAAATAGGACATGCTGGAGGGACAGATTCATAACCCAGAGGCTCCCTTCACTCTGGAATAAAATCCCAGTCCAGGTTAGGCAGAGTCCCTCATTGACTCTCTTCAAGAGGAATCTTGATGAGTGGATGGGAGATCATAGGTTTACCCCGGGTATCACTTCTGTGTCACTGTTAGATAGAGGCATAGTATACTAACCTCGAAAAAGGGCATAGCAAAATAAATTTAAAATGGGTGGCGAAAGCCAAACACATTCTGGCTAGGCTACCAGGCTATAACTCATACCATACCTTTCGGCCCCAGAACCTGGACCGAAATATAAAAGGCGGGGGTGTATCCATTTTCATCAAGGATACCCACACCTCCAGGTTAGTGGCACAGCACGAGGCCTCGGAGACCATCCATGTGCAACTAACAGTGGGCAAAGCTGCTTTTCTGATTGTAGCTTGCTACAGATCACCCACCTTGTCTCAGGACCCCCACTTAACATTCCTGAAAGCATTGGAAAATATGAAGGTCCTACCAAACACCATGATATTGGGTGATTTCAACTACCCAAACATTGACTGGGAAAACTACTCAAGTACAAACTCCTTTGCCCAACGCTTCCTAGAGTTTATAAACTCAAATGCCCTGAAACAACTGGTCAACACTCCCACAAGAGGTGACAACATATTGGACCTAATCATCACCAACATGGGAGATCAATGTTCCACACCAGAGGTAAACCCCTCGCTGGTAAGATCTGACCATAAACTAATCACACTGGACATCCACATCCTGACCCCACCCCAAACCAAGGAAACCACTGTGAAAAATTTTTCAAAAGCAAACTTCACACTTCTCAAGACTGAGGTGGAAAGTTTCAAAGCCCCTTTGCTAAAGGATAATGCTGCCCACACCGCAGAATCCTTTACAAATGCATTCTATGAGCACCTACACGAATGCATGGATCGAGCCATCCCAAGTAAAACCAAGACGCACTCCTCCAAAAAGAGGAAACTACTCTGGTGGACCCTGAGCATAAATAAACTATACAGCAGAAGGAGGAAACTATTACACGATAGAGCAAAATCCCAAAAAGGGAAGGCATCCCTGATCAGTATTAGCAAGAAACTACGATCCCTCATAAAATCACCCAAGGCCAGCTTCGAAAGAAAAATTGTCAAAGACTCTAAAGATAATCACAATGCCTTCTTTAGCTATGTCAAGAATCTAGGTGGCAACTCTCAGATCTGCTCTGAACTAGTGCAAAATAGCAAAAAATACACTGAACCAACTGACATTGCCAACATCCTGGCTGACAGGTTCAGTGCAAACTTTACCCCCACTCACCCCCAAAAGGGCCCGTGTCCATCCCAGACACACAGGTGAAAACAGCCCTCTCCAAAGCCAAAAATACAGCATCAATGGGACCGGATGGTATCCCAGGCTGCGTCTTACACGATCTCCAAAATGAACTAAACCCTCACCTAAAATCACTGTTCAAACTCAGCCTTACCACAGGCTATATACCCAAAGAATGGCATACAGCAACAGTTATCCCACTCCACAAAGGTGGTGCCACAATGGATCCTGGGAACTATCGCCCTATAAGCCTGACTAGCCTGGTCTGCAAAGCTATGGAGCGCATCATCATGGAACTCATTAACAGAGACATTGGGAACCTCTAGACACTGGACCCTACCCAATTCAGCTTTGTTAAAGGCAGATCTTGCCTCCTAAACCTAGTTGACTTCTTTGAAACAGTTACCAAGGTCATAGATGAGGGAAAGGTAGTCCACACAGTCTACCTGGACCTCGCAAAGGCCTTTGACACCATTCCCCACTCTGGCATTATAGATAAGCTTACCAGCTTGAACATTAACCCCTATGTCAAAAGATGGGTTGCCAACTGGCTCATGGATAGAACTCACATGGTCAGAGTTGCGAGTGCCATGTCCAACTCTAAACCGGTTACAAGTGGCGTCCCACAGGGCTCAGTCCTGGGACCCCTCCTGTTCGATATATACTTCTCTAAGGTACAGGCAAGCATGGGAGGACTATGGCTGACCAAGTTTGCATATAATTGCAAACTGGGGGCCATAATCAACTCTCCGGCTGACACAGACATCCTCCAGAAGGGTCTCACGGAGACGAATACCTGGTGTCAGAACCATGGCCTCAAGCTAAATGCCAAAAAGTGTATAGTCATCCCCTTTGGGAAAAACAAAGTGCCCACGAACTACCACATAGGTGGTAATCCATTAAGTACTGAAGATGTAATTAGGGATCTGGAGACCCAAGTAGATAGCAACCTCTCCTTTGATAATCACGTTGCCAAAGTGGTTAGAAAATCCTTCTATGTAGCCCACCTAATCACAAAAGGGTTCACATCTAGATCAAAAGAGGTCATGGTGCCCCTCTACTCATTGCTCATCAGGCCCATAATAGAGTACAATGCCCCTTTTGGGATGTACCTTACTAGACAACTGCAACAGCTGGAGAGACCATAGAAGTACCTCACCAAGAGGATCGTGGGCCTCAAACAGATGCTCTATGCAGCTTGACTAAAGAAACTCCAGCTCTACTCGGTTGCTTACTGTCTACTCAGAGGTGATCTGTGCCTGTCGTACAAGGCCATGTCTAACCCGGAATTAATGGACATGCTCCACCTCAAGAAAACCAAATCCCTTAGAGCCACACGGTCCAGGGATTTAAACCTCAGCACAACAATAAATAGGCCATGCTGGAGGGATAGATTCCTATCCCAGAGGCTTCCCTCGCTCTGGAATAGAATCCCAATCTATGTTAGGCAGAGCCCCTCACCGACTCTCTTCAAGAGAAATCATGATGAGTGGATGGGGAATCGTAAATTTACCCCTGGGATCACTTCAGTGGCCCTGCTGGACAGAAGCTCATGAAACTAACCTAAAAGGGAGGTGAAAGCCAACACATTCTGGCTAGGCTTAGAAATGCCCTTGGGCAGATAGCCTAGTACCTAGCTATGAGCCTATGAACCTATGAATGGTGCACTGTTACAGTCATCCCTCTCCATAAAGGGGGAGCAACTACAGGCCTTGGTAATTATCCCCCATTAGCCTGATGAGGCTGATCTGTAAATCTATGGAGTGCATCATTATGGACCTGATTAACAAAGATATAGGAAAGATCCAAACTCTAGACCCCACATAATTTGGCTTTGTGAAAGGGAGATTGTGCCTGCTCAACCTGGTTGACTTATTTGAGTCAGTCAACAGGGCTGTGAATGAAGGTAAGGCAGTGCATACAGCCTACCTCGACCTGGTCAAGGACTTTGATACCATTCCTCACTCGGGAATTATTGATAAACTCACCAGACTAGGCATCAACACCTATATCACTAGGTGGTTTGCAAAATGGCTCACAGATAGAACACACACTGTGAAAGTAGTATACTCAAAGTCACATGGCTGACCAGTCACGAGTGTAGTATGAGCAACCTTTGACTGATCAGGAAGTAAAGAACCAGTGGCTGCCTTCAGCCTCGGGACCACAGAATGGAATGTAGAACAATGTCTACAACATTACCAAACACTGTGCCTCCAACATAGACCCTTACTCACACAGCATAGACCAGTACTTAAGAAGGAGCAGTTTTCAGCCATGAGAAGGGTACCCCTGCTTACTTAGCTTCAGGTGAGGTCTGTATTGAAGAAAACAGTGGAGCGATGAAGCTTGGACCCCAAAAATATACCATATGCTCAGTTAAATTCCTTGCTCATTTAGCATAATGGCAGCTTCTCGTGTACAGTGGGCAAGGACATCATGGGAGAACATAAAGAAATTTGGATGCTGGAAGTACAACACTTATGAAACATAGCTGAAAAATAACCACTTCTACCATGCCTAACATTGTTGTCGTATTTACAGAACCCGAGTGCTACCTGAAAGACACATATTGCACCTTTGAACAATACTTTTGTTGAGTGGAGCTTCCTCCATGTTTGATCACCTGGTACCTTGCTGGTGTTCTTCCATGTGAATGGAAACACCTGTCTTGTATATCACCTTCTGGAACATACTAACATTACCTGCGATTTATTGCGGTACCAAATGTATAACATGTAAAATTTGTGTTAAAGCCCAAATTATGATATTTACCCTGAGGCCACACAGTTTGCTGAACTGTACACCCTTCCATAATCCTTACTGTTGCCTACTATTCATGGTGATATTTATATCAAGGCTTTAAATGGCATTTTTGATATGTGCAGGTCTTGTTCTGTATTGCCATTCTTCAGCAAGCAGAGTGCTGTCCATCAGTAGGGTCTATGGCCCATTCCATCCTGCTTGACCTCTTACAACCATGCAAAACACATACCACCATGAACACCCACAACAAAGACTGCAATCTTTTAGAGACACAAAAATAGAACAGGGCTGGCACAACAGATTTCTATCCCAAGGAATCCTATACTTATTGAATAAACTACCTTATGCATGCCAAGCAATACTACATATGGTCTGTATTCAGTAATATTCCAAATGAAATGCCTCAAGTATACGGACAACCATCTACTACTACCACCTAGGAACACAATTTGTGAGAGATGCAATTACATTAGGCACGTACAGTCCAAGCTATCTCCACCTCAAGCCAGTATATCTGGCATTGAAAAGGTTGTCAACACAATCACAATTATTCTCCTACTAATGTGAATTAGGGTAATACTTAAAAGTTATACCTGATTTTGGACTTGTAAAGACTCCATTGTGGTGCTAGTTATGCACAAAACATGGCTCAACTATACACTGAATGCATCATTCATACTTACTTCTTCCTATAACATGTACTCTAAATTCAATATTTGACATAAACAATGAAAAATAATTTAAATAATGTCATAGATAAATACATGCACTAACCTGTAACATCATTCAGTAGGCTTGTAAGCATGTACCACAATGTCTCACTGCAGCCATGTTGTTGTGTGCAGCGGACTGTTGTTTTAATTAACCTACCCAATATCTGCACAATAAAGCATGGCCATAATCAGTGTCACATACATCACAAGAGGTGAAGTGACAACTCTGATTTCACAAGCCCTCAACAAAACTAATTCTAAACATACTGTCACTATCCACAAAAGGAAAACACTATAAATATTGTATAAAAAATAACTAACTACTAAGCCACAAAAAAAAAAATAAAATTCTTAAAAAAAGTAGTAATTTAATAAAAAAGGCTGCACTAACCTCTTCCCCAACCTTCCCTTATGACTATGAGTTCCACATCTGAGCAGAATTCTGTAGACAGCGACACACACACACATTTTATAAAACAGCATAGCCACCCAAAACAATTAAGCCAAACCTTGTCTCTCCACATGATGCACCTAGACAATATCTGACTTTATTACTTTGTACTTAATTCATGAATAGATTACACTGTTAAACACATTCAGATAAATACATACATTGAAATGCATGAGACATCTTAAACAGCTCAGCATTTAAATCTCAGTCAATGAAATGAAAGTCAATACCAAGCCAGAAACAAATGCACTTATCACCTCATCAAGTTGGATATGACAATTTTCACCTCTGCTGGCATCCATTCTTTAATCCAGTATGTCCAAGATCACAAACACTTAACAGAAATGCAAGGATGACTGTAGCAATTTTAGAAAAATTAACATGCAAACCAATTGACTCAGGCTTCTCATCACAAACTGAGAATTGTGTGGCTATTTTTATATATTTAATCAATGTTGTAATGAATGTAACAAAATTTAAGAAACTTAATTTTCAGTGGAGACTGATATATTCAGCAAATGATAATAAAGCCATGTAGACAGTTGTAAGAGCCCTATTCATAAGCTTGTAACACTTATAAGAGATGTAAAAAAATAATTTCAGTGAAAATCAGGGGAAACAGAAATAGCTGCCCAAGAGGAGAGCTGAGAAACAGCGGTTGGCATGAGAAGAAACACATGTCATTTCAATGATGTACTCCCCCTGCAAGAACCAAAACCTGTAAATGTATGAGTTGGGTTAAGCTTACACATACTGGCATCTCAAGATGGGCCAGGCCAGTTGTGCCAGGGAGTAAATTTATGAACACTCAACTGGTTATCCTTTATAAAGGCAGAGTGTTTGTCAGACTGTTTAATTTGCACAGCTAGTTTGCTCTACAGAGGTAGATAAGCACTATGTTTTAAATATGTATATCTACCATGTGCACTTATTTTTGTAGTGGATTTACATCTATGGTTCTAGTATTAGCTGCACTAATTGGTTTATGGATGTATAAGAGTCTTTGGATTACTAGATCCATTGTAACAAGCAATGCCTCCTTGCGCCACAGTAGTAACACAAGATAACCCTACCGCTAACTTTGACCTGCATCTTTAACCAACAAAACAGCTGTTCTCATAAGATTACCACTACAGAAGACTGTTGGGAATCATCACACATTTGCATGTGGGTGCACACACACACACACACACACACACACACACACACACACACACACACACACACTAAATGTATCATATAACCTAACCCTAAACACTCAGAATGACACACTCACTCAATCTTCTTACCCAATCTATCTCCTAACCCTATAACATACATTTTATATATATATATATATATATATATATATATATATATATATATACACACACACACACACACACACACACACACACACACACACACACACACACACACACACACACACACATATTATATATACATATAGAATCGACATAGACATATGGGATATTTTTATTACTATATAAAGCAGGACAATGGGAACTGCTGTTGATAATGGCTGACCTGAATGCACATATCAGGATATATATATATATATATATATATATATATATATATATGGTTCTACCTGACATAATCGAAACCACACAACACCGACAACCACATCACCGACACCACATATTCGACAGTCCATAAACACGAAACCACACATAACCGACAACGAAATAACCGACGGTACACAAACACGAAACCCCATACACTGCACACACCACAATAACAATTGAAAACAAAACACATCCCCATTCCACAAACCACACACACAACACAAGCACACCAAAATCCTTACAAGCCCACACTAAACCTTACCCTAACCCTAAGGTCCGTCACTATCGCACACTTACCTACCCGCTCCCTAACCCTAACTCACTTAACCCGCCCCTATCGCTCCCTAACCCTAACTCACTTAACCCACCCCTATCGCTCCCTAACCCTAACTCACTTAACCCACCCCTATCGCTCCCTAACCCTAACTCACTTAACCCACCCCTATCGCTCCCTAACCCTAACTCACTTAACCCACCCCTATCCCCACAGACCGTCAATCTCCACACTTACCTGCCTCGCACCCTAACGTCCGTCACTACCGCATACTCACACAGCCTTTCCCCATGTCGGCATCCTCGGCGTTGGTGTTGTCATCCGTCGTGTCGGTCTTCTACATTGTCGATGTTCTGCCACTCGGGATTCGCGTCGGTCTTCTTCACTTTCGATCTTCTGGAGCTCCGGATTCCGATGTCGGTCTTCTGCGCTGTCGACGAAGTCAGGTAGAACCATATATATATATATTTCTATATATAGATCACTTGACATGGTTGACATTTCAAAATTGACATTCATATGGCCGCTAAATGTCAACCATACAAGTACAAAATAAAAAACACAAAAATAATTACCTTCACGCTGCTAGCAGGGGGTCTATGCCACCCTGCACCCCCCAATTGCAGCATCCAATTTGCAGTTCTACTAACTAAATGTGTCAAGTCATGCAGTAAGCTAGTGAAATAATACTGTCAGTTTCATGAGTACAGACTGACAATTTTGCCTCCCTAATTTTACTGTCTACCATATTATAAGTCACTGTACCAGGCCATGCTGTGTGGGCTTTTGGGAATATTGCAAATCTTAGTTCACCTTCTCCTAAATCTTGCGTCCACAAATCAAAGAGCGCACTTCATAGCACTCTCCTCTTTTTAAATGTGTGTAGGCCATACCTGAAATACATGTCTCACCTCACACAAAACCCTTTGCCATCACCTTTGTGACAGCTGCATAATGTAACACTGTCTCACACTGTGCATCAGACGTTAGTACATGGCCACACAAGTTACAATGTGTCAACGGTACCGGCCATCATCATCTGCACAGGTGACAGGGATCACACTACACAACGGCTTGGACTACAAACACTGTTAGGAGGGCATAACTGCTACACAGGATTTTGAACATTGTGATGCCTGTGCCATGTGACCATACACTTGCTAATCAGGGTCATGTCTATCAAGTAATGGCTTCTTAGTCATTGTGCTAGAGTGCCTATGGAAATGGGTTTCTAATAGTTACATATGCTCAATGTTTTTTTTTGGTTTTACAGTAAAATACGTCATACGCACTGGGTTTGCAGTGTCTGATTTTTTTCTCTACCTCTGTCCATGGTCTTATGAAATTCAGTGCCCCAGCTCAAACTACCATACTCTCTTTAATAAGTCTTTCAAATACAAATAATTTTGCAACTACATATATGACATTGTCCCACACACATAAAACTAATTCCACCATGATGGACCAGCACTCTACATATCCTATGGGTGTGCCTGCATCCATTGTGTCAAATTTCGGTTACAAGATTTTCAATGCCATTAACTATGTGCATGAAGGTTTGCTATAAGACATAGTAATTAATCTACAGCAGACCCACTAATTAGTAGCATTGACCTTCTGCTGCTTCTCATTGTAGTGTTACAAGCAGTGTGTCCACCAATCATTATGTTCCTTTCACTACACACTTAAAAACATTCTTAATAATCTGACACTGCCATGACTTCAGGTCACCAGACCATAAACATTGCCTTTTCCTTCCCTTGAACAACATCCAACATAACTATCACACACCCCCCCCACATGGGGTCACCAGACAGTGACCATTGCAACTCTTTAAGTGTTTCTATTACACAACCACAAAATTTAATTAAATGACTGCCACTGTACACTCCAATTCCCTCACCTTTGCAAGTGCATCAGGCAACAGACACAGTTTCAACAACCATACCCATCTTGGGTCACAGTCTCTATGTCCATCATCCTAGGTACAGCATGCCTCTCCAGTGTTCCTGTCCAGCAATGTGCAGCGACCTGATACCTGTTCCAGCTGGTATTTCTGAATGCTGTTACCACTATATGTTTTACATTTGCATTGTAACCACTTTGAATAAGGCAACCTATAACCAATGCCACTCTTAATCCAAGCTAATTACTTTGCCATAAAGAAATAATGTATAACACACTCCTGACATTTCCTTTCAGTAACCACATTGACTATTGTCAACCTTTCAAACTCACTTATGATCCATCACCTTTGCTTCACGGGCTATCAATATTAAAGTCAATGCACTTACCTTGGATGTAAAATTTCCTTTGTGCAATATTTACCATGACTTCTATGCCAATACTTTCACTTCATTCAGGCTGAATTTCTTCATTTGAAATCTCTACATTCACATCACCTGTAATGCACATCAATAAGGCATGCTGTTAGGTTACACATAAACACATATGTATGACTGAATGCTTACTTCTTGAATACTGTAAAATCACATGCCATACCGACCTTTGCTAGCATGAAGGTAATTCTGGTGTCCCTGTCAAATACCTTTCCATATTCAGTTTGATGCTTCTCTCCAGGAATGTTCAGGGCAGGTACATTGCATTACCGTTAAATGCATTGCACAACTTTCAGATCAGTTTTTCTCAATCACCAGGACTCATAGACGAGACAAGCATAGGAAAACAATTACACAATGATACACATACACACACTATACATGGTTCAACTGTTGTTCTGTATTAATACACAACCAGACAACTGCTTTTCAGCTACTATACAATGAAATGTCACAACTTTGGTTATCATTAGCTGAGACCAGTCTCTACTTTCTCACCCATACCAACCATGGTCAAAGCGAGACAAACAATCACCCTAAATACAGTCAAAAGTGGATGGAAACCAAGACTGACTTCAGCTGCTACAGTGCATGTGATACAAATTCAATGTCCCATCCCAGCCAACAGCTTCATTACACTTTCCTAAACAAGTTAGCTTCTGTAACTGCTTAAACATGACTGTCACTTATAAAGGACATATAAAGCTTTTGGGACTCTACCATTTCCCAAATTTTCAGTATTAATTTTCCTACCTGCATTTTTCACTGCACTGAATGGCACTAATCAGATTGTTCACATCTGTCAAAGTCTTGCAGACTCTCAATGTTTCTCGCATAATGTTCAACAAATGCACTGCCTACAGTTTCGTGCCTGTAACAAATTGAATGGTCCATCCAATCCAACAACTACATTGCACTTTCATAAGCCAGTTATCAGCTTCTGTAATTGCTTAAACAGGACTGGCTACCTTTCAAAAGAAATGACGCTTGAGGGACTCTACAGTTTCTCCAATTTTCACTTGTAATGATTCTACCTCCATTTCATTCTGTACATGATTGACAGTAGTCAGATTTGTCGCTGCTGTCAAAGTCTCGCAGACTATCTGACACTATCTCTAACTATCTAACCATTGCACTGCATAAAATTTCAACTCCTTTGACATACGCACATGACAGTCAACTTCTCCTTAATTTGTACTGGACTCATTTAGCAAGTAGTCCCAGCTATAAATTTTTTATGTGAAATTGACTATTTAATGCCGAAGCGGGACTGAAACTGTGCAATCACACTATTTTTCTCTGGCTGCTCAGATCGAGCTATGTTTCTGAGCAGCTCTGGTACTTCCATTGGCTCCATACTCAAACTACCTGTCTTGGCAGAGACTACGTTTATCATGAGGTCATATATGTAGTCATACTTCCTACCTTCAAATATAGGCTTTGCTATCCACTACTGCTTGCCTTGGGATACACTATTCTGTATCTCTTTTCACCAATTGGCCCAGAGCGACTAGAGGGGCATCTAATAACTAAATGCGCCCTATTTAGATTTGTACTGTGCTCCAAGATAGCCAACATTGTTCTTGCTTTCATCCATTCATAGCTAAAGTGCTATAACTTTGGACAGTAACGACACAGCAATGCATGGAAAAAATCCAGATTGCCAGTATGACAAAACTTTGTAGTCTGCTTCAAGTCTTTTAGAAACTGTGTGTTACTTACAATCTTCTGCAGTGCACTGTGGCACTCCCCTCCTTCCTCTAGCCATTTTTTCTCAGTCCCACAAGGGACTGGTACTTCATGTGGGCATTTCACATATTTGGTAGCACAACCCCAGCTATGTTGGTCAATCACATGATATGACAGGGACAACCATTTTTCCATAAGTAATACTGGATCACCCTCACACGTCGCTGTACACCACCACAAGTGATTACAAATACTGCAACACCATGGCAGTAAATCTTCTTTCCCTTTCTGTTTGGCAGCCAACATAATTTTTTACGAATGCTTTTGCACATGTGCCAGATGTCAAACTGATGTTCTATCTGAGTAAATTCAGTATGTATTACTGATGCTATACCTTGATGCCTATCTGTTGCTACTACTCCAATACTTACACCATTACTAATTAAATTTCTCATGCACCTTTCAAAACCAATCTTCTCAAGTCCCACTGATGCCACCCTTTCACAGACCTGCTTCACTGCAAAATCTAGTATGTATCCTGTGTCTAAATCCATCATATTGTAGGTACAGTACTTAGCTGAAAATCCTGGACTGTCACAGCATCCATCTCCACCTAACTTTATCGATCTCCCCTCAAGGTTCTTCAACAGCTGCGTTTGATGCTCATGCCAATGGGATTGCACAACTGGGAAAAGATATTGACTCTGTATGTCATAGTATGTTGTCTTTCCAATGAATTTTACACCTAGGTAAGCACAAAATCTTGATATATGTGCATAAGTACTACCGCTGAACAGTACTGCGGCAGCACTCATTAGGTTGCCTGCTGGCATTCGACCGAGCAGTGGTTGGCTTTCCCAACTTAGAATTTCGTGTCCATTAAAACAGGACACTTTCACACAAACAGAAGTTCCAAGTATGGTCATCTTAATTTCACAAGCTGGTGTTCTGCACACTGGACATATAAGTTTCAGCAACAACTTATCAAGGCATGTTTCAAAAACAATGAATTTTTTTTGTCCAACAACTTCTTCCTCCGCTGACAATTCCTGGAATGAATCCTTCACCTCAGACTGAGACATACTGATTGAGGATTCACCCAAGTCTGGGTCTTCCTCATTCTCCTTACTCTCATTTCCTCTACTTCCTTCAGACATACAATCCTCACTACTGTTGTCACTACACATGCTACCCTCATCATTCTGTTCTTGGACCTGCACTGGTTCAATGTCAGACTGTACCACTGAATGACGATTACTAGCACTCTGTAAAGAATTATGACCTACGTCCTCTTCTGTGCTGGGATGCACATCATTGCTGTTCTGTGTGCATTTTGACACATTATTGTAGTTGTGCTCTAATAATGGTTGCACTAATATTTCAAGTGATTGAATACCAACATCATGGCTTTCGCTAAACTTAACCTTAAATGAGTTTCTACTAGTTTCTGGTATCTTTACCTGTATTCCAATACTTACTGCAGTACTCATATTTTGGGTCTGGCAGGACTTGTTCTTCAACTTACCTCTTTGTCTGAATCTGCTCGTCATTACCTCACTGCTGCCCATGAGGACTTCTGTGCAAACTGGTCCAAGTTCCATCTCCCCCTGCTTAGAATCCAAATTATAGTCATCCTTAGCGGTATCTCTCAAAACTGATTGCCATACATTACAATTAGCATACACAGTAAGGTCGAGTACATAAAAAGCCTTGCAGCATTTTCATGCCTAAAAACTAAGCATTACACTGCCACAGGTCAGTGTCTCGTGTCATGTCTCAATCAATCATGATTCATGACAATCGCAGTTAAGAATTGACAATAAGATGAGGGTCCTTCATGGTTGTAATGCTTGTACTGTGGTAGCCATTTACAAATAAATCAGAAACTGAACCTGATATTACATGTCTCTAGTGACGTTCTTTCAAACAGGGTCATTCCAACACCTGCACTTTTGGTTGCATGTCACACTTGACTTACAGTATCTACTTAACGTTCCTTACAATACTCTGCCATGTCTAAAAATGGACATTGTGGCCTACCAGCAAAACAATTGCAAGAAAAAGAAATTGGTATTGCCAATACATCGGACACACGCACCTATGCTTCACACTCTTCCCTGCCAATTCCATTCCACATTTTGGCATACTGTGTGTAATGATTTCCTGGACAAGCTGACCATCAACAAGGTGCTACAATGATGGCCCCAGGTGCCAAGGGGTGTAATCCAAAAGTCCACTGCAAATCCAGCAACTGACTATGGTCAGTATTGACTCGCAACACAAGGGAATCACTGTACACTGATATTATCTGCTGTTTAACTGAGGTACTAAGTAATACATGTTACTTACATAAGTAGTATGAATGCCCGAGTCTGTGTACACACTGGTATTCTGCTCACTAACGTCCATCTGCATGCCCCCATGACAATCGTCCTGCTCCATAACTGATGCATGCTGCTATTAATCCAAAATTAAAAGAAATAAGTTAAACATTAATGTATGCATCTCTGTCCATTTATGTGTACACGCCCTTGTCTTTTGCTGAATGTGCCAGTACCCCACTAGTCAAGTGCCCTCTTCTCACCATGGGACCATACTGATTTTTACAAATTAGTGGTCATTTGTAACCAGGTTGATGTAACTTCGCCTTTCAAATACACATTATTCTGCATGAGCTCTTCACACAACCCCAGTGCCACACCCTCCTGTTTCAATTATCTCTACGGAAAAAGAATACATTACAGGCAATTAAACATACTGTAAAATATTAAGATACAACCATAGGTTAGTACTAGGCTAACTGCCCATGCAAGCCTAGCCAATTATCCCTTAGTGAGGCTCAAACCCTGCACCTTGTGTTTATAAGGCAAACACCTTAACCATTAGGCCACCCTCCAAATACTGGGTGATTTCAACTGCCCTGCCATCAACTGGGAAAGCTACTCGTGTTCCAACCCCTTTGTCCAACGGTTCTTGGAATTCATAAATTTCAATGTTCTGGAGCAACTAATCCATTGTCCCACCTGGGGCTACAATATCCTAGACCTGGTCATTTCCAACATGGGAAATTTATGCTCCCCACCTATGGTCACCCCCTCATTGGTCAGGTCTGACCATGAGCTAATCACCCTTAACATCCATATCCCACCCCACAGTAAAGAAACCTCCATAAAAAACTTCTCCAAAGCCAACTTCATGCTACTCAAGTCCGAAGTGACAAACTTCATGACACCCATGCAGATGGGAACTTAAAGTTCGACTGCTGAATCCTACACTAAGGCGCTGTACAAGCACATCCACTCATGCATGAATCGTGCCATCCCAAATAGAACCAAGATGCTCTCCTCCAAAAAAACGAAGCCAAACTGGTGGTTCCCTGCCATAAACAAACACACTCCAGGGATCTAAACCTTGTCATCACAATAAACAAAACATGCTGAAGGGATAGGTTCCTGACCCACAGACTCCCCAGACTCTGGAATAGACTGCCCAAACATGTCAAGCATAGCACCTCTTTGGCCCTCTTCAAAATGAACCTTAACAATTGGATGGGAGAAAGGAAATTCATCCCAGTGATCACATCATTCAGCTAGACAGGGGTCCAGGGAAGTCATTAGTGTGTGAAGAGATAGCCAGGGAATTGTTATGGCTAGGCTTGTATAGGCCCTAGGGCCGATAGGTTCATAGGATGGTACTAGGCTAAGTGTTAGTGACAGGACTCTTATCCCGTAACTTTTGATTATGTTCTGCTTTCATGTTTTGTGTCATGAGAACATCCATCCTGTAAGTGCCCACCTTAATAACATTAGACAACTCATACTTCCAAGCCTGTGTGTGGAGTAAGTGATACTCACTGAGATATACAACTGTTAGTCAACTGTACAGCAGTTATTCACATATTTTCCGGTTATCTACTCTGGAAATTACACTATATAATTTCAGTACAAATATAGTTATGCAATGTAATGAAGCCTTAATTGTACACCATTCTGCACAAATTGCAAAAGGGAGTGCATAGGCTACTTGCAAGTGTACTTTTGCCTGCTGCAACCTATTTGATTTACCTGCATAGTACTGCTTCTGGATGGGTCCTCCAAATGGTCTTGTACGGGCTGTAGTTTTGACAGAAAGTCCTCCACAAGCTGAAAAAGAGGAAAAAAACTTCATGTGCTACATTGTAACCTTCAATTGACCCAGTGATGGTAGTGCATTTGCAAGTGCATGTACAACAGTAATGTTTGTGCACACCACTGAAGTAGTATAAATAAAACCCAATACTTAACACCATTCTCTGTATCTCCACCGTAATGCAGACAACAGATAATGTTGCGTTATTTCACATGAACTTTACTATGTTACTCTCAAGTGACATCACCCTTACAGTAACTACATACAACCCCCGTATCGATTAATGGTTTAGAACCTTGATTTCCCCAATATTGGTAGTACTGAACTTTCTTAACATCATTTAATGGGGAGTTGTTACTGTAAAAGCATAAATACCTTTCTTTGCATATTCCGATCAATACATTGCACTGAAGTATTCCATATGTGATTCTTAGCAAAATCAAGCAGCGTTGGTTTTGCATTGGCCTTCAATATACGATGAGGGCAACATGGTTTCATGTCTTCTGGCATCAATTCAAAGTGGTAATCCAGCTCAAACATGTCTTCTTCAAAGTGACGTGAGCAGAGGTTATGCTTTGGTGGGTTGCTCAATATCTCATCCTTAACAAATTTTCGAATGTCACCAACATCAGTTCCATATCGACGCACCCATAATGTGCACTGCTGTGCATTGCGTGGAAATCTGTGGAATGACATGCCTTTGGGCATCCGACCTCTTCTGGTCTGGCAGCCATAGGCTAAGCACTGCGGCATTCTGGCCAATCCTTGTGGAGAATCGTGATGAACCAGAAAAAAAAAAAAGAGAAAAAAAAAAAAGAACATCGAGTTATTGATAAAAATGTTTCACGCAAATCTCCTGTAATACAGTACATATCTGCTGCATCAAAGATCTTTATACAAAAAAAAGTTCAGTGCTACAGTGGTGCATATGCCTATCTCTAAATATAAATAGAAAGTTTTTGATCAGTGCACATCCCCCCCCCCAAAAAAAAAAATAAAAAAAATTAAAAAATAAAAAAAGTGCAGTGGCACTGACTACAAATCGTTTAACAAAAGCTTCACCTTGCCAGTATAAGTATGCAAGCAATAGATGCTGTACACCCATAGTCAATATTTACAAAGACTGAGGACAAATCCATATTTACCAGTCCAGTACATGTGCCAGTGACACAATCAGCCTCAAATAATAAGACCAAACGATTTCCAAAGAATTAAAACTTTTATTGCCATAGAAAAGCACATGACATTTCACTTTTATACATCCTTATAGCAGAGAATCAAAATGATCTGTTGTCCATTTCAGATACTGAACTGTCATTCCAGTACCATTACACCCCTCTATGTTAGTTACTCAGGGTATACCCATATCCCTTCGAAAGGCAGGAAGCCAACATATTCATTGTCGTCTGCAGGAAACTGTCGTCGTATACGTGAGACTACACATGCCAGAATGACAACTCTATTCCCATGTCCCAGTCTTCGGTTTTCAAAAATCCACAGCACATACGCCCAGTATGCCACCATGTGGTACAACCTGTCAAATCACAACATCTTGTTTAGCAACTTACACCTCATCATGCATTACTCACAAGTATCACGAACCAATACTTTCACCCATACTAGGTAGGAGTATGTAGTATTACACGTGTGTGGGCAAACTGCTCCAAACATTGCCCAACATACAAAAGTCTAATATCACAGGAATCATGATTACGGATAATCTAATGCTCACAAAGCTGTACTGCAGCTTCAGTTTTACACCTGTCTGCATTCAACTCCCAATGTGTCAGCACACAAGAGACAATTTCGCTACGACAGTCGGAAAGCAATAAACCATGCTCTACTCTGGCTTTCCAAAGTGAACCACAAAACAAGTAAACATGCTTTCATCTGGTCACAACAGTTAAACAGCACATAACTGGAGGTGTTTTAAAAACTAATGTTCATACTGTGCAAGGTAAGATCTATCACCCACTTAAAATTTAAACTGAGAGGATCTCCATGCTGTAACAGCAACCCTCTTGCAAATTCCATAATGATCCCTTACCTATTGATTTTCCTCTCATCTTCACATGTTTTCATAATACCAAAACCCTTGAATGATGCTGTGTGGAGTATCACACAGGATTTTATACACAGCAGCAGAGCATTCTGGGTAAATAAAAAAAATCAAACAGTATCAATATAAACGAAAATGTTTATTTATATTGTGGCTCTAAATACATTCATGTGCTGATTAACAAATTAATACAGTCAGTTACCAAAAGTAAAGGAGGAACATATGTCTTTGGAATGGCACTAATGTAGAAAATAGAAGACTGGTGTATATGTTTTGGTTTTAGTTGTAACTTAAAACAACAACCATAACCATCAGCAAAAGATAAATATGGTGTTGACGAGAGTGTGTGACACTTGTCTGTAGAAAATGAATTAAGAACTGTGACGCTCCATCTCTGGGCCAGTAATCAAGGACCCTCAATCCTCACCACTGGCAACAGTGGGGGACGATCATTGGGAGGATAACAGGTACACACACAGTATCTCCAGATGCAGCTCTCTGCATCAGCACAATCAAACACAATTTCCCTTAAGAGCACACATGGAACACAGTCAGTCTGGGGTCTGGTTCTTCTCTCTTTCTCCAGATCCCCAATAAGACTCCCCACTAGCACAGCTATAGAGTTGAGTCCTTAGCCAGAGTTCCAAGCCAAGTCCTCCAACACTCTCTTTTTCCAACCAGTGCTTTGTGTTCCTGTTTAAGTAGCTGACACGCACACTCTTTGAGATTTGATTTGTGCGAGCGCGCACACACACATACATACACACACACACACACACACACACACACACACACACACACAGCTGGGAAAGGCTGGCCCCAGACTTTAAGGTAGTTACGACTGCCACCAGACACTCCTGCCAGCTACCTTAAGGCTCTTTCAAGGGTACCCAATATACTGAGTGAAGTTAATATTAATACAAATGGTAGTCTGACCAAGAGCAAGGCTATTAGGAATGGCCCACACAGTGTCACCAAATAAATACGCAAATATTCTCAAAATTTAAATATCTCTTTAAAGATCAGCCACAATAAAAGGTTAAAAGAACAAGAAAATACTCACTATATATTCATAGTGGCATCTGAGTTTAAAATCACAGGAAATATGTAAAATAACATTTAAGGACAGGCTCAGATAAATAAAGAAAAACAATATCTAAACTAAGCTTCACTGTATTCCTGACTGAATCTAAGATAATTATACTATTTCTTAATAACTTACTTCACAGAGCAAGGCAGATGATGTGGTGAATTGTTCTTCTGCTGTTGTCAGGCCCAAGACAGAATACAGAATGCTCTGTCTCACTAAGGAACTTTAGGCATACCTTGCAGAATGATATCATTTCTAGTCATCTGACTTCTAGTTCCCATGCAAGCCCCCCCATTGCTGGAAGCTGGAAGGACTTAGCACCTACATGTAAAAATACCCACACAAGGGCTATTGCTCAGATCTTTGGCAGGTGCTGGAAGTCATAAAACAATTGCATACCTCCACACTTCCAGAGAGTAATTAGTTCACCCCAAAGACAATACAGAACACTTAATAGTACAGACTTTGTGTCTCTAGTTGCCTTGAAACCTGTGAGATAGCAGATTTATGGCCTAGCCTATAAAGTGATTAAATTTCAGATATTTTTCTAAAGTTTGCTGGACTGAAGTTAACCCTCCAGTTTCCTCTGTTAAAACATATACATTTAAACAGTTATAATAGTGCATGTGCATTTCTGTTCTCTCCAGTAAGGCAAACTGTGGTTACATTTCAAATGCAAGCACTTTACAAATACCTTTTCAACACAAACATCTGTATAAATCAGTCTAATACAGACATGACATGCAGTTCTAATATGTTTGTAACACCAGCATCTTGTATAACCCACAGTTCTAATACATTTGTAACACAAGCATCTTGTATAAATCAGTTTGATATTCACAAATGACATATAATTATTTACAAAATTCCAGCTAGCAGTGCTGGTAGTACCTTCTTTCGTCACAAGAACTTCAAAAAGTATGGTACTGTCACACTGTGCTGTTTGACATAACATTATTTTTGAATGAGCTTTCCATGCACCAGTATGCTGGATTTCATTCTCACTTATACTCTACTTCAGATGCTAAAGCCACAAACACGTGTCTAAATTTCTAAATTATAGCAGAAACAGGATGAAAGTTTGATCTGTTCTCAAATACTCTGGAGGAAAAAAAAATCACAAAATCTTACAAGTGACAGCTGTATGTACTTTCTGTTGTTTTGACTGACCAATAACCAGAACATTCTGCTAACTTCTCCACAGAATCCAGGAATTCTTCCTTGCTCCACTGCCAACTTTCCTTCTCTCAGTCCCAACCTTATCCACTTCTTTGATCATATATACACAAATCAAATCAGGACTAAACAGTTGTGCATTAAATAAGCTACTGCAAAAGCTCCCAATTCAGTTGAAAATGTTTTCAGCTCATATATATGAAACTTTCTTCCAGTCAGATAATCAAACTCCTACCCCATATATTTTAGCTTTTCCCAATCTACTGCTAGATCCAATTTTCTGTCAAACACTGCAAACATGAATGGCCAAAATGTCACCATCTAAATGTCCAGAAAGTATACAATAGGTTCATAGGTTAGTACTAAGCTAACTACCCTTGCGAGCCATTTTTAAGCCTAGCCAATTATCCCTTGTGAGACTCAAATCCTGCACTTTGTGTTTGTAAGGCAAACACCTTAACCATTAGGCCACCCTCCCAACCCAAGAAACCTAAAACTAAGACATTAGCTAACCAGTCCACACAAGCTACCCCACAGTTAAATAAAGAGTTTCCCTACCTACCTTAATTCAGAAGTGATATGAATTGAAAAAGCAAGTTGCACAAAAGTGGCTTTAACTTTGTACAATAAATCTGCACACCAAGCAGCAATAGATAGGTGGGCAGATTCAATAAAGCCTACAGTAAGTGTACACGATATGTATTCAAGAACATTCTTATCATGTTTTTTATGATTTCTAGTCACTCAGAAAGATTGCACTAAGTATACATGTAGTCTACACTTTGTGGTACCTTTTATGAATCCCTGTCAATATTTAAAGCTGCAAAAATATCAGTATGAAAACTAAAATTAGGAGGAAGAAGATGTGAGTTATGTCTGTGATGTCTGTTTACTCAGAGTGGTATTAACTTAGTGTAGTTGTTATTGAATCCCAGGGAGGGAAGTTCATTGTTTTAGCAATTTAAAAATAAAAGACAGACCTGAACTGTAATTATAGAGATATCTGAAGAACCTCCTCCCCACACACACATATAAATATGGCCTTTATGTGTCTTACAGTCATCAGGACCAAGCCAAAGAGAAACATGTAGGGAGAGAATAACATTTTATTTAAAATGCTAAGTTTAATGATGTTCACTCTACCCCAGAATGAAAATTCTAAATATAGTTCATTTTGAAAGGTCTAAAACAGCTATGCCTATATTGTACCTGACCCTGTACCTCCTAGGGACTATTGCTCTCTGACAGTCTTTGTAAGCCTCAAGGAGACTCTACTGAGACACAAATGGGTATAGAAAGGAGAGTTCTGTCATATACACACCACTCACAGGCAGGTCAAGGGACTGCAGTGAAGTTCTTTTTGTCAACAAATTTACAAATCAGTAACAGCAACCATAACAACAATGTACTGCATGGAGAGCAGAGATGGCACTCTGATATTAGGAAAAAGACTATCAGGCAATCACTACTATAACATGAGACCCAATCTTAACAACTATTAAGTTCCCCCTTCTTCACTTTTTAAGATTGGGTCTCACTCTAGGTAGGTAAAATGGCACCAGTACTGACCAACAAATGACAGTGGCAGAATAAAATAGATTTGCTTCTGCCTGCTGTCTGTGCTGGTAATGTGCTCTTGATTATAAATGTAGAAAGTTCCTATAATAAAAAGATGTATGTTAGCCTGCATTTTGTAAAGGATACAAAGTTTAAAACTCAAATATATGTCATTATTTAGTGACTTAGTCCTCAGTGATTTGTCAGAAAATGACAGATTGTATGAGGAGCAGGCCAAAATGAGGCAAAAAAATCTGAACATTCTGTGAAAATCTGGACAGCCGAGAGGCATGGAAGGTGAGTAAGTGCAAACATAAGAAATGAGTTACACCGTCTTTCTGACAGCACTTGTTAACTGCTTTACAGCTTTGAAAGCCAGTAAAGCATTTATCTTTTTTACCTATAACTAGTAGTACATGGAACAGATAAAGCTCCATGTACTGCAAAGAACTATGACTGGTTCTATGATCATAACCCTTAATTAAATGTTCTCGACAAGGATGCCAAGATTCACCTTTTGAACTTCGCTCTCAAGGTGAAGTTCTTGGAATTCATGTCTTGAACACATAATCAAGCTATGGTTGTGACCTGCTGATAATCCTCCATATAATCTTTAATGGTGGAAAGAATGACAAGACGTACAGCACCGGCTATAATAAAATCTAGCTATAAATCTTAACACAACAGTAGCTGTGTAGATTGCAGAGAGCTATCAGAAATGTTAGTCTACGCAACAAAAATTAGAAATCTGAGGATGAAGGTCAAGTAAAACAGTAATGGTTATTTGTTAATAGAAGATCAGATAATAACAAGCTAAAAAAATATCCAATAAATATAGTTTGGGCAGGTAAACGTTGTTGGCAGCAGCAAATTCATTGTAATAATAAAATGAAGGCTATACATACAGATAAAAAATATTTGTTACAGTAAAGTTGGATAAAGGAGTGTGGTATGGGATAATTCTTCCTTTATCAGTGAAAAAAGTACAGTTCATGGAACTAATGCTGGTAAAAGACAAAAAGTACAGTACAGTGTTTGCACAATATAAGCAATAAATAAAATCTATCTGTCCAATATAGTCAGGTAAACCAATACGGCTTACCAGCATGCAATTAAGGAAAATGAAATCTATCAAATAGTTGCAGTGAGGCAGGGGCACACACAAAAACAATTACAATCGGCATGAGACTAAAGTCTGCAGCAAATAAAATTGCACCTTTCCATTCCAGTTACATCCATTAATCCCTACTGAACTTACTTAACTTCAGTTAAGTTCTGTAAATACACTTTTATGGAATTCAAGCACACTTTCAATTTTCTAAACCAACCAAGTTAGAAGTCGGACAGTTGGACACATGATAAATACTTGTTTTACTGCCTTTTACCAGACTCAAAATAATCATTGTGGCCTCACAGCAAGAGGTTCTCCCATTCGATTCTCAGCTGGAGTGCAGGGAGTGCCTTCTGTGTGGAGTCTGCATGTCCTCCCCGCGGTTGGGTAGGAGTTCGAAAGACATAAGTAAATGGGTGTGCCTTCGTTGAAGGTTGAACATCGAGCTGGCACCTCGGCGTTCGTGAAAATCTACTGCCAATCATTAGCGGACTGGAGTTCCGCTGTGGCGACCCCTAACCAGGAAAAGCCGAAAGACAACAACCAGACTCAAAATAATGCTCATGCCCTTGCCTGCCTCACAATCTTGTAATACCTGCGAGTACAACTGCAGCAATATCATCGCATTTGACATTGCGCCCATGAGCCTGCATGCCTATGCATGTGGAAAGATGATGCTATGAGGCAATTCTGTTTTAAAGGAGCCACTAGAAAATTTTGGCACCCTGTTATTTTAAAACTAAATTAATGTTTGTCCAGGAAATGCCAGACAGTTGACAGATACTGGGATATAACAACTGTGAAACAAAAACACTCAATAAGCTACATATGTTAAATCTGTGTTTTTGCACAATATGTAATCATTTTTGTTTTGACTAGGATGGCTTTCCCTGGGTCCTTGTGCTTCCTCCATGCTACCTCATTCACAACTTGAAAAAAATCAAATATATATATATATACATTTTTATTTATTTAATTTCTGTGAATTGTTTCCTTTTCAAGCTAGTGCCTGGGGTGCTTGTCCCTCTCACCCCCCTCCCCCTTCTGTGCTACTGCTGGCTGCATCTATTCTCCCAATGTAAACAATTGCATCTCACCTGTTTTTTTTTTTGTTTTTTTTTTTTTTTAATTAACGTTAACTATTTTCCCATAACCTCCGAAAAACTCTCTTCATGTTGTTTTCTCCCTCTGTCAGACTTGGAAGTTGAGTCTACCTATGTTCGTGACATGTTCCCAGACAGTTTTTTTTTCTCCTACGAAGTCCTGAAACTTCAACAAAACTGCCAGCTATGATGACAAAACAACTGTAGAAACCAATCAGGATCTTAGAATGAGCATATCATCTGATCAAGATAAGATCCTGAGCGGCTCTCCTAGTTTATCTCCCTTAGTGACTTATGGTAAAGGCATAAAAGAAAAAAGTTTCTCTAACTAACGTGGGTTGAAAATGTATCACCAGATTAGAAATAATAAGAGGAATACTCCCTCAATTTTGTACCGGTTTAGTCAGATTTCAACACATAACAGTTAGAAAAGCTTTTTTGTCACTAGGCTGCACTGCACGTGTTCTAGCAAAAAAGAGTGGGCACGCGCCAAAGCTTAAATCTGCCACTGTGTTGCTTGTTAAAACATTTATCAAGGATAGCCGAATGCTTTTAACCGTGTCAAACTATTGTTCTACATTCATGACAAGAAAAGCTGACACCTATGAACCTCAAATAAGCATATAAGGTTCTCACTGTTTCCAATGGCCAAAAATATAGTCTACTCTTTTAAATGTGCAAAGCTGCACTTCTTCATGGAAATGATAACTTTCTTAGGACAAGCACAAAGTTATCGGCAGGAGTGCGGCTGGGCATACAGCTGTTTCTCCACTTGGCAATATGGTTGTGATAATAATGTTTCGGTCAATGGAATAAAAAAAAAAAATTATGTTAATGAAGCTTGTTCCTGTCTCTGGCAGCCTAACCAGATACCCCGCCATCTCTCATACACACGTACACACAAACACATTCTGCTTACACACACACACATTCTTAAATTCAGTCACTCATGCATTGGAAACTCTCTCTCATAAAAAGCCTTTCCTGCATTCATACGCTTACATCCTGCATTCACAAGCACACTGTTCATTCTCTCCTGCATTGCTAACTCTATTCCATTCACACAAACACATAATTTCATGCATTCACACAGACATACACACTGCTTACATGCACAAACTGTACATTTTATCATGTATTGCTCACTCTTGTTCAGGCACAAACAGTTCTGCATTAAAAAACGCAAACATGCTGCTTTCATGGCCACATTCATGCACATGCATGCAGACATATAACCAAACACACTCTACAACTATACCCACACAGACATGCACTCATTTCTTTTTTACGGTATGTCTGTGAGGATTCCACGACCATGAACCGGTGGGCACCAGGTGAACAGAAGATGGGAAAGCAGTGGCGGCTGGTGACTTCAAATCAAAGGGGGGCTGCAGGAGACAGCTGAATGGGTGGGGCCAATGGGAAGGGGTGTGACCAACTAGAAAGGGGAGGAGCTATGCTCAAAACCACAAAAACTAAATATACTGCCCTGGGTGCCAAGCCGTCATTATGAGAGTCCAATCAAGACAAAATGAAGTGTAGAAGAATAAAAATATTTCAATGCATTGGCTGCATGACAGCTTAATATCTAGATGGAAACAAAAAAGGTTGTGAGGCATGAAAAAATAAATTACTTTTTTTAAAATACATTAATGGAATGCCAGTCAACATCAAGTATAAGAAAAGCAAGCAGCACTCAACTCAAACCACTTCTTGCACTGCAGTTCTAATTATAATTTATATTCAGCTTTATTAAAGTACCAAGTAACATGCTGAAAGTAGAAATCTCTGATGCCCCCACTTGTAAAAATGTTCCTTATCCAAAAAAAGACCTGCTGCCTGACATCTACTTGTTTCATGGGGAAAACATGATCAAAGTAAAAAATGAAAAGCAAACAAGAAATAAGCTCAAGATACATTGCTTAAAAGGATTACTGTACAGGTTATGGACCACACTAAAAGGATTACTGTACAGGTTATGGACCACACGATTGGCATTCTGTTTACGGGTAAAGCCTGCAGAGATGACTGGAAGTCTCCAAGTGTAATGAGACTCTTAAAATAATGTAATCCTGTCCTTTATTACAAATACTGGCATATGCATTTCAATACCCAAGGCTGATACATTATCTACTTAAGTATTCTCTACATGGCAACAGAAAGGCTTTCAATGTTGGCAATTCTTTAACAGTATGCTTATTAAAGCTTACTTGCATCTTACAATCTCAGCCAAGCTTACCTAATGGTCATTAAAGTATTGCTACTTAAACACAGAGCGACAGGCACTTTGAGTAATAAGCATAAATCAACAGTACAAAAATATGACAGAAACCAGACCATTCTGTAAAAATCAAGGACAGATGAAAAGCCACTCTAGTACTTGTGTCTACCTTGGATGGGGGGGATACTCTGCACATTTACACTGCATAACTACTCCTTGAATTGCTTCGACACATCCAGAGTCACTACATGGGGGAGTGGGGTGCAACAAGTATGTCACAGTTTGAAATGTCTCTGGCTGACTTGTGATGGCCCTGACACATTTGTCATACCTCTCAACCTCAGAGCAAGAAATCTGGACAAAGCCATACAAAGAAATGGGACAAGGGCCCAAAAATAAGGACAATTTTTAAAATATTGCTCTTATAAACTTAGAAAGATAATAGAGGTCTTGCATTAGTATGAATTTTCTGAATGGTATGAAATCTGAAACTCAAATGTCTGTCATTATTTTCTAACTTCAGTCTTTAATGATTTGTCACTAATTTGCCAAAAAAACACAATTTTATGAAAAATGGGCCAAAAATGTGATGTAAAAATATAAAATAGCAACACAATACAGCTGGGAACCTGTCAAAGAAGGGATACTTTAATATTAGTACTGCTAATTTGAGCAGCTGACAAAATAAAAGAATCTACATGCATTTCTAAAATAAAAGAAATCTAACTGATTATTACAGTTATTTCTTAATTATAAACCCTCCATGTTTTCTTCCAAAATTGCTATTTTGCGGAGGGATCATTAGGGGAAGAGCAACATTTTGAGCCAAAATCAGGGACAGTTGAGAGGTTTGGCTATGCCTTATTCTATAAAGCAATTTATTTGCATGTACCTCTCAACCTGTTAATGCAATAAATCTGGACAAGGCCAAATATACTGGGGGAACATATAAACAGTACTAAAAATTGCTCTTGTATAAACTGAGACAGGTGATAGAACAGGTCTTACTTTAGCATGCATTTTTATGAAGGTTATGAAGTCTGAAACTCAGTGTGTCATTATTTAGTGACTTAATTCCTATATGATTTGCCAGAAAACCACAAATTTTATGAGGAACAAACCAAAAATAAGAAGCAAAAAATATATTAATTCTTTGAGAATCTGGACAGTTGCGAGGTATGGTTCAGCTGGGGCTGCCTAAGTTTGCCGCCCTTCCCCCTCACAAAACCATGGTCAAATGGAGCCTCCCCCTGCAGCCATTCCAATGATCCATTACTTGGCTATTTCACTCCATTTACCATAAACACTAATGTGCATACTGATTTACTTCTATGATGATTTGAACTTCATTTGAAAGTTTTATTTTGCATTTTACAGCATAAACACTAAGACATCTGCTAAACAAACTTGGCATTAAAACTTCTCTGCCATTGAAACTCACATTCATTGAAACAACATTGAAACCCACATTCAAAGAAAATACATTTTACCCGTGGCAGATAAAGATTAATTCTGGGCTGTTTTCAAATCATAGGCCCCTTGCATATGAAACATACATGTGCTCTTTGATACACCTTCCTATTGCTTTGAACATTTTTCCAGTAAACAATGAAACAAAACGCATGCACCAATGACAAAACTGCCCAGTTCAGAACATTTCCATCATAAAAGTCTACTCAAACTTCTACAGTCCACTATTATCAGTAAATATGCACAATTCTACAGTCCACCATTATCAGTAAATATGCACAATCTCTGAAGTAGTAAAAAGTCATCTAAATAATTCCACGTTAAATAAATCTGTAATGAAGAGGTTGCTGCTAGCAATCACCTTTATATTTCATGGTTTCATCGAAAAATAAAGTGTCTGATGCCCCTGAGGAATAAACTGCCTAAATTACATTAAAAATAAGCTAGTAATATTGCAATAGGAAATGGATGGCAAACTGATAACAGGCTCATAGTTAGTATCTTAACTTTCAGTACAGCAGCATTCAGCCCTTATAGGTTCATAGGTTCATAGGTTCATACTAGGCTATCTGCCCTAGGGCATTTATAAGCCTAGCCAGAGTGTGTTTGGCTTTCGCCACCCATTTTAAATTAATTTTGCTATGCCCTTTTTCGAGGTTAGTATACTGTGCCTCTGTCTAACAGTGATACAGAAGTGATACCTGGGGTAAACCTACGATCTCCCATCCACTCATCAAGATTCCTCTTGAAGAGAGTCAATGAGGGACTCTGCCTAACCTGGACTGGAATTTTATTCCAGAGTGAAGGGAGCCTCTGGGTTATGAATCTGTCCCTCCAGCATGTCCTATTTATTTCAGTGCTGAGGTTCAAGTCTCTCGAGTGCGTAGCTCGATGGGATTTGGATTTTCTGAGGTGCAGCATGTCCATTAATTCCGGGTTGGACATGGCTTTATACGTCAGGCACAGATTGCCTCTGAACAGGCAGCATGCCACTGAGTAGAGCTGGAGTTTCTTTAACTGGGCAGCATATGGCATCTGTTTGAGCCCTTTGATCCTCTTGGTGAGGTACTTTTGGGGTCTTTCCAGTTGCTGCAGGTGTTTGGTAAGGTACATCCCAAAAGGGGCATTGTACTCAATTATGGGCCTGATGAGGGATGAGTAAAGAGGCACGATGACCTCCCCTGATCTAGATGTGAATCCCTTCATGATTAGATGGGCTATATAAAATGTTTTTCTAACCACTTTGGCCACGTGGTTGTCAAATGAGAGATTTCTATCAACTTGGGTCCCCAGGTCCCTAATTACTTCTTCTGTACTTAATGGATTACCACCTATGTGGTAATTTGTGGGCACTGTTTTTGCCAAAGGGATGACTATACACTTTTGGCGTTTAGCTTGAGGCCATGGCTCTGGCACCAGTTGTCTGTTTCTATGAGGCCCTTTTGGAGGATGCTTGTGTCGGCTGGAGAGTCGATTATGGCGCCCAGTTTGCAGTCATCTGCAAACTTGGTCAGCCAGTCCTTCCGTGTTGGCCTGTATCTCAGAAATATATACCGAACAAGAGAGGTCCCAGGACTGAGCCTTGTGGGACGCCACTTGTAACTGGTTTGGAGTCTGACATGGCTCCAGCAATTCTAACCATGTGGGTTCTGTCCTTGAGCCAGTTTGCAACCCATCTAGTGACATAGGGGTTTATATTTAAGCTGGTGAGCTTATCTATAATGCCCGAGTGGGGTATTGTATCGAAGGCTTTTGCGAGGTCCAGGTAGGCTGTGTGGACCACCTTCCCTTGTCAATGGCCTTGGTGACTGTTTCAAAGAAATCAACCAGGTTTAAGAGGCAGGATCTGCCCTTAACAAAGCCAAACTGGGTAGGATCCATTGTCTGTAGGTCCCCAATATCTTTATTTATGAGGTCCATGATGATCCTTTCCATAGCTTTGCAGACCAAGCTAGTCAGGCTTATGGGGCGATAGTTTCCAGGATCCGTTGAGGCACCACCTTTGTGGAGAGGGACCACTGTTGCTGTACGCCACTCTTTGGGTACATATCCTGAAGTAAGGCTGAGATTGAACAGTAGTTTTATGTTTGGGTTTAGCTCTTCTTGGAGTTCATGTAGGACGCAGCCCGGGACACCGTCTGGTCCCATTGATTCTGTGTTTTTTTGCTTTGGAGAGGGCAGCTCTTACCTGAGCATCTGAGATGTCAGGGGGGCAGCACTCTGCTGGGATAGATATTTGCCCTTTTGGTGGGGGAGTTTGCGCTGAACCTGTCAGCTAGGATGCTGGCAATGTCTGTGGGTTTGGTGTATTTTTTGTCATTTTGGACTAATTCTGAGCATATCTGGGAATTCCCACCCAGGTTCCTAACATAACTAAAGAAAGCCTTGTGATTATCCTTAGTGTCCTGTGCAATTTTTCTCTCGAAGCTGGCCTTAGACGATTTTATGAGTGCCCATAGTTTTTTGCTAATACTGATCAGAGATGCCTTCCCTTTTTGGGATTTTGCTCTATCATGTAGTAGCTTCCTCCTTCTATTGTATAGTTTGTTTATGGCTGGGGTCCACCAGACAGGACATCTGCCTTTGGAGGATTGGGTCTTTGTTTTATTTGGGATTGCATGATCCATGCATTCCTGAAGGTGTTCATAGAATGCGTTTATAAAGGATTCTGCAGTCTGGGCTATATTTTCCACAGGCCCGGGGGCTTTGAAGGATTCCACCTCAGTTTTGAGGAGTGTGAAATTTGCTTTAGAGAAGTTTTTCACTGTGGTTTTCAGGGCAGGGGGTGGAGTCGGGATGTGAATATCCAGTGAGATTAGTTTATGGTCTGATCTTACCCGTGAGGGATACACTTCTGGTCTGGAGCATAGAGTCCCCATGTTGGTGATGATCGAGTCCAGTATGTTTTCCCCTCTTGTGGGAGTGGTAACAAGTTGTTCCATAGCATTTGAGTTTATAAATTCTAGGAACCTTTGGGCTAGGGTGTTGGAGCTAAAGTAATGCTCCCAGTCTATGTTTGGGTAGTTGAAGTCACCCAATATAATGGTGTTTGGAGAGACCTTCATATTTTCCAATGTTCTCAGGAAGGCTGAGTGGGGTTCCTGGGTTTGGGAGGGTGGTCTGTTATGGGAGTAGAACCAACAACCTTCTGCATCAAAAGCAAGTATACAACCTGTTGTGCTATTAGCAATGCGAGCTGACTTAGCATAATCAGCACTAAACTTGTCTTCCCCTGCAGCTCTCAGCTCCTTGTAAAATCTACTCAATACTCAACTGCATCTCAACTTTGCAGCACAAGAACTCTGGAAAAAGCCAAATTTATTGGGGGTGGGTCAAAAGGGCAAAAACCAGGGACACATTAAACATTGCTTGTATAATCTTGGAAAGCTGCTAGAATAAAATGCTGTGTTACCACCATACATTTTACTGCCAAGGTCCCTGTGCAAAAGAGTCAGAACAACATACCACTATGCCAAATCACCTGCTTTGTGAAAGAAAAATGCTGTGTTACCACCATACATTTTACTGCCAAGGTCCCTGTGCAAAAGAGTCAGAGCAACATACCACTACGCCAAATCAGCTGCTTTGTGAAAGAGAGGAAGACTGAAACTTAAATGGCTATCATTTAATGAATTCAGTTCTCACCATAGCTGTCAACCTCTTAGCACAAAACACCTGGACAAACCCAGTAATGAGAGAATACAGCCCTCAAACATATTCAGTGAATTCAGTTCTTGCCATAGCTGTCAACCTTAGCACAAAAAACCTGGACAAAGCCAATAACAGGGTAATACAGTCCCAAAAATAAGGACAAATTTCAAATAGTCATCTTATAAACTTAGAAAATTGCTATAATAAAAGGTTGTGTTACTATATATTTATTGCTAGAATAAAAAGTTGTTTTACCATGTATTTTCTGAAGAATATGAAGTCTGAAATTCAAATGCCTGTCAATTTTACTTCTGACGGAACAAAAACAATTTTCAGCAGAGGCCCAGGGAGAAATACTGTAGACACATATCTTTGTAAAATGGCAGGACACCAGAGCAAATCCACACAAACACAGGGATAAGATGCAGACTCCACACAGAAAGCACCCCAGCCAAGAATCAAACCAGAAAACCTATAGCTGTGAGGCAACAATACTGCCACTGCACCATCAAATATGCAAGGAATTAAACATTCAGAAACCTGAAGTCTGAAATGCCTGTCAATTTTATTTAACATTTGTTAATCAGGACAGTCTGACTTGGAGCAAAAAAACAATTTTCAGCAGAGGCCCAGGAAGAAATAATGCAGACATGTCTTTGTAACATGAGAGGACACAAAAGCAAACCCACACAAACACAGGGAGAAGATACAGACCCCACAAAGATGGCACCCCAGCCAAGAACCAAACCTGATAACCTGCAGCTGTGAGGCAACAATGCTACCACTGAACCATCAAATATCAAGCACTGCACCATTTACAAACCACAGATATTATGAGGAACAGATCAGATCAAATATGAGGCAAAAATCTGCATTTTTTTTTTTTACAAATGGTGGTGGGTAGGGAATTCAGGTCTTTAACACCTGCATACAAGGTACAGGGTTCAAGCCTGAGGTATTCCCTACCACACCACCATGAGTCTAACCACCAGTATATTGCACCTGGGGCATTTACACACACACACACACACTCTTGTAGCAAACCACCATACATCCCTGTCCACACACTTACCTGCAGTAGGTCTTCCAAATCCCTGTAGCAAACCACCATAAATCCCAAGTAAGCTACGAAACCTGTGCAAATCCCCACCCGTCATGAGATCTTCCCCTGACGAGACTGCAGCAAACTTCAATCCACACCAGACCCTGCCTGATGAATTCCAGACTGCTGACATTGCAGTCCGACCCTGACGTGTTTTTCCAGCGAGTTCCAGGACAGCCTATGCAGTTTAAAACTGCATAGACTTCTGGGAGCTTTGTTCTTCATGTTTCCCAGTCAGGACTGCTGCTGAGACAATCTGCGCATGCTCCAGACTGTCTCAGCAGCAGTCCGGACTAGTGCGCATGCGCGAAAGTCCAAGATTTTATTAATTTTATTTTTATTTTTATTTTTTTATTTTTTCTTTCTTTTACAGTTGAGGGGGCTGCAGTCCATCAGCCCAATAGCACGGGCCGCCCCTGTGGGAAAGGCAATTTGATTTCCGAAAAAAAAAAAGTTATAAATGCTGAAATAGCTTCATTTTTTTTGCATTAAAATTATATTAAATGCAGAGGAGTGGGGGCACTGATTAAGGACACATTACACTGTGAGAATGCATACTGGCTATGTGTGAGGCGAGGGAAAGGAAGTAACGTTACAGCAGTATACAGATTTTAAACCGATGAGAGGCATTTTTAGGAGACTGATATCGTACAGCATGGATTTCACAACGAAGGACTACAAATAGATTTGAAGGGCAATGTAATGGAACATCAGCAGAAAAAGAAAAGAAAAATAAATGAATGCTTTTGCGGCAGAAATTTATATGCATTATAAATCATTAAAGGAACTTACCGAAAAATCTTTAAGCAAAAGTAAAACATTCCCAAGGGACTTGGCTTGCAATTTTGCTAGAGAAGAGACTTGATCCGATGCTGTTTTTACTCCGGACTGAAACAGTGAATGGAATAGAGTTCCACAACAAGTTACACTGTAATTTATAATAACTGATAAGGGCTGACCTAGATAATGGTGATGTCACAGTGTGGGAGGATCAGCTGGAGAGGGAACTACTGCTTTGACTGTGTCGAAGGTACGTCAGCAAGGTGGAGACCAATTAGACCAGAAAGAATGCGATAGCAAAGAACGGGGGATGGGCTTTCCTGCCCTATGCTAGGGAAAGGCAGAAATGTACAAATGACAAACTTCTTCATGCATTTTGGTAATTGCTGATGGCTGGAATCAGTTTATAGAGAAAGAAGTAGACTTGTGCTTGAGTAAAATTGTGACTGAGCCCGGAGTGTTCCTTTAAATTATTCCAGTACCATCCTCCCTAGCAAGTGTGGAGTCATTTGCACATGATAAGCCAAACATTTTTTATTTCGGTACTGATGAGCCATTGACAGAAATATGCATTTATCCATATGTGTGAGGTGGCTGTCAGGACTATCTGTGTATTGTTGTACCGTCTGTGATAGTAGCACCAGTGTTACTTTGCTAGCATATATTAAACTGTAGTAGTGTAGCTATTAATTTCTTTCCTATGTTTGTTGCTTATTATCTCAGGTGTTCTTCACAGTGGAAGTGTAGGACTCTTACCACCTGATGTCAGAGCATCGTCAGACTCTCATGATGATGGTGGCCATAAACAGGAACAGTCAGGGGGTGCAAATACTGAGGTTGACATTCAGCCATCCTCTGTAATTCCTTCAGACACAGCCTGTAGACCTATGCTCATTCCAGTGAGCCCTCAGATATTGAAAAGGTGGAGGTTGACATGCTTGATCAGAGTAGTGTGGTTACTGCGGCTTCAGTACCTGTTGACTCCATCTGTAGCCAAAGTGTGGGTGAGGTGCCAAATAGCAGAGTTGTTAGGGGTGTTTGGAGGAGGCCTGCTGTCCATCCTCCACCTGATCTTGATATGTCTTTCCATGCCACTCAACATATGTTTAGGGCTATCATGAAGGTTCAGGCACATTCCAATAAGGCCTCTGAGGAAATGTTGTAGATGTGGCATAGGTTGACATGGTTGACTGCTTCCATCAGGTTGCCAATTTAATGGATCTGATGAATGACATGTTGGAATGGGCAGTGTCTGTGATGGAATGTCTACTGGTAGCGGGATGGGATCCATGTGGGTTTAGGTCAGCCACATCATCTATTGTTAGCCAATGTGACCATGCCTGATCACTCTCCTGTAGTGGCACTCCTTCTACTGCTCCACCAGTGGTTGAGCTGTCCACACCCAGAAGTGGCAGATAATGAGGTTGTGGTCCTGGGTGTACTCATGAGGAGAACTCATCCGGCAGACATCAGTCATGTTCAGGTGTTAACAGTGCGTCTCACCATTGGCATGGATGTGCCAGTGCACCTCCTGTCAGAGCCACTTCTTGGGGACGAGGATGACGATAATGAATTGTCACTTCTATCATGCATAGCTCACACCTGTCCAGAATACCAGGACATAGAGCTAGCACAGAGCTTGGCTGTGTTCTGGCACTCACACACCAGTTTCACCTGGAGTGCCCATACTGACACCACACACACATAGTTACTAGTGTCAGTCGTGAGGCTTAAAGCTCATTCTATCTCACTGGCCATTTGATACTTTAACCAAATATTTGCCTGTTTCTCTTTCTTACTCACATGCACTCACTACCTTTTGTGTCAGATTAGGCCTCCTGCCCCCCCCCCCACAACACCCTGTGCAAATAATGTTAACTGTGTCATATATTTGTTTTATATCTTTTGGTTCAGGGATACATAGGTCTTTTATCTGATGTTCAGGGTGCATAGCTGACTTAGTGCTTATATATTGTATTTGTAATGATGTTTTGCAAATTGTAATGCTTTCTTACAGGTTTTTGTAATATGTACATCTCTCTCAAACCGTTACACCAACATAACTGGACCAAGCCATAAAAAAGTGTGACAAAGGCCCAACAATGGGGAGAGTTTTTAAACACTGTGATCTTACAAACTTAGTTGATGGAATATCGGGTTTTGCATTATTATTTTTATGTTTTTTTCTGAGAGATATGAAGTCTGAAACTGAAATGCGTGTCATTATTTTTTAACTTCAGTCTTTAATGATTTGCCATTACAAACATATGAGGCCAAACTCTGGACATTGGGTGAAAATCTGTACACTTTAGACATAAGACCTATTAGTTAAAAGAGGGCAAATGTATTCATATAAGTCACAGCTGTCACATCTTGATGTAATTGCTCTAAAAATCACCCATCTTATATTTACTTACATTACCAAGTAACAGTATGCAAGGTTATGCCATTCATTTGTATTCGTAGACAATTATTTTTCTATTCCAGGTTCAGCACTTACCTTGGAAATCCAACAGTTGCACGAGTTTTAGTTTAGGGATGACTCTGTCTGATGCTAGCAGTACACAGCCATTACATGGGTAAGTAAAGGTTGTGAGTATTGCTTAGCATCAATGTTATACTATGTATGTGCATAGGATGAAGGTTGCAGCCCCTTAGGTGGTGAGCATGTGTGCTATCTATTGCATCTTGGCCAGTGCGAGGCCATATTCTGCACATCTACATCTGCCTACACCCACAGTGGCTGATGGCTCCCCCTCTGACTCCTCACCTGCATGTGGCTATGGTGACCTTGCCAGTAGTGGTGAGATGTGTGGCCCTTCCCCTTGCTGTTCTTGCTGAAACTGTTTTCACAGGATAATGGTGTGAAGTATGACACAGACAGTGAATATTTCAGCACATCTATGGGGCTTGTACTGCAGGGTTCTCCCAGATGTAGCTAGGCACCAGAACCATTGCTTCAGCAGCCCAGACATAAGCTCTATATTTCTTTTTGAGTGTGTGCCTCATTATAGAATTCTTCAGTTGGTGTGTGTGCATTTCTGATGGGCATCATCAGCCATGATTCCAGTGCATAATTTGCATCCCCCAGTAAATGACCATACAGTTGAGAGTTGTGCCAGATATGTGAGTCATGGTAACTGCCTGGGTTGCCAGCACACACACATTCAGGATGATTCCGCTAGTGTTATACACAATCTGGCAGTTAATGGAGGGGTAGTCCTTTCTATTTATGTACACTCTTCCCTGTTCCTTTAGTGGTGCTTTGATTTCTAAATGTGTACAGTCTATGGCACCCAGGACTTCAGGATAGTGTGCTACTATAGGTACTCTCTGGCATGTTGCTGCATAGCATTCAGAAATTGATGGAGGATCCTGGATGCTGATGCCTGTGACGCCTCCAGCATGTCCCCTGTTGGTCTCTGAAAGGCTCCTGTAGCTAAAATTCTAAGTGCTACACATAACTTAGTCTCCATTAGTATTGGTTCCCCTCAAGTTTGTCCTTCTCTCATTTCAGGATGTTCAAAACAACAGGCCAGCGCCAAAGTGTTGAGGATGACAGAGGTTGCAGACAACCTAACATAACTTGCTTGTCCCATAAATGTCCCATTTATTAAATAAAGTTTCTTTCTAAATGACATTTTGAAGGTTTTACAAATCCTGAGTCCTTCATTTTTGAAATCATACCTTCCCACTGACTCTGACCACGTTCTTGTCCACCAAAAGTAAAGCCTAATGCTTGTATTTCCAATACAGTAGATTCTAGACTTGTTTCCCTAAAGTCTGTCCCAAACTCTTTACATGTTTCTTATTAATTTGTAATCCTACTTTCCCTAAAGTCTTTTCCCTTCTATGAAATAAATATGACAATAACTGTTATTGTAAGAAACAAGCATTAAATCATCTGCATAAACTAAAAATTGTATGTCGACTACTCTGCTAATTATAGAGCAGATGACACTGCTGTGAGCATCATTGCAGCACATCAACAGTAGCTGAATGAATGCTCACATCAAAGGTACATTTGTGTGTCATTATGTATCCATCTATGTGCACACACACTTATAGTTATTTAATGTGTACAACTATTTCTGGGAGGTGTACACTGATGTCAGTACATAACTGGTCTGGAAATGCTACTTACAACAAACAAGGCATAATGTACTATTAAGGAATGTGCTATCTGTAACATTGTGTACAGATTAATGTTACATTGTTGTTTGATGCAGTCAGAAAAGGAGGACTGCACATAGAGAGGATATACCTGTATATGATCTCACATGACATCAGTATTGCCAACGCATGACATGCAACACCACATCATGACAGTGGGACATCATGACAAATGTCATCCAAAAATTATGTGGAATGACATGTCTATATGTTGCACATATCTGATATGCCAAAAGAGAAATCCAAGGTATATCACACTGTTAGTGATGGAGTATGGACAACATATTGCCTGTCAGTTGCTATAGAACACACATGCTTACAGGCTGCCTCTTCCAGCACTATCTGCAGGTTAATTGCCACAATGCATGGACACTTGAATGTGTGTAGAAAGTGCAATGTGTTAATGTGAGTCATGCACACACTGAAACTGAAGTAAATGTCACACAGCAATAACACATATGCATGACAGATACATGTCATGCATGCACAAGTGTGCATATACAGTACAGTCAATGAAATGGCAATCACCATGTTGGCAGCATAACACAAGTGGAGCAGACAGACAAATACTTACAGACTGGAGGCACCAAGCTGATTGGGCTCATACATACAAATGATCTAATGGGTTATCACACTGAACAAATCCCGCATAGCCTGTGCCATATCCTCAAAGAAGGACCCCATCATGTCCCTCATCTGTGTTTGGAACACATTGGTCATGGCCTCTTCTATCTCCTCCCTATTATCATCTTGATTACAGTTGTGTTGATGTCTCCTCCAGGGTGCAGGCAGGATGACTCAGGCAGGGACAGGTCCACGTCACATGGCATCATTGCCATCATCATCATCACCATCATCTTCGGAAGACTCTGGTAGTGGCCTTGCATGTGGTCATCACTGTCTTTGGATCGGAGAATGTCCAAGGGTCCCATGCCCTATAAAGATTATTTGCAAAACACAACAGAAAAGAAAAGCAAATGTATATCATGCAGAACAGCCCCACAAATATAATAACACAAAAGAATATGATTTTGATGACAATTTACACAAGGACTAACATGTGTCCATTATGGACAGAGTTACATATGGCCTTATATGTCCTATTCATAAAAGGACATCAGTATTCTTTTCTGAATAATTATATATACTTAGACACACCCACATGGGTCATCAGCTTTGTAAGAATGCATGAATGCTCAAATCAAGAGATTGTACTGTCTGCATTCAATGATTTGTATGAGCAGCCGCAAAGTGTAATTGTTAAAATGAGGAGAAAGTGATATGATAATATCGTTGACAATAGCCAAGCCATATGACAAACATCTGAGACAGGCAGCACGATAATTGTCTGAACACACATTAATATAATTAGTACAACAGTAAAAACAATGTGATATAATCAGTCTATGTTACTAACAGTATTGTATGTGTACAACTGTATGCATTCCCTACCAAAAACAATTAGCAATCAGTAGCTTGAAAAATCAAAACATTGGGAATATGCTTATGGATACTAAACTGCTGCAATAAAATGGGTATCTGCTCAAGTGTCAGTAAACCTAACCTATAACTATACTCCCACAAAAACACTCAAGGGGTTCAAGACAGAAACTATAAGAATGTTGACATGCAGGGTGTGCTGAATATGAAGTGCTGCAATCAGATAGCTATCTGTTCAAATGTTAATAAACCTAGTGTTTTTACAAAAACACCCAAGGTGTTTGAGTCAGATGCAATATCAATGTTGAACTGAAGGGCAAGCCACACACTCTGCAAACAGTAGTACAAACACTGACACAGCAGACAACCAGTCACTCTGTGAATAGGTAGGCAATACACAGCAGATCGATTAGTGGAAAACACAACCAGACATACAAGTCTATCAAAGCCATGCATCATACCACCAGTCAAATCATTTAAACGTGTATGCAAAACAGCCATCTATAAAAATATGTGACAGATACATCAACCAAGCTGTTATTTAGGTTGTGGGGTACAGTAAAAAAATGTTTGCTAAAGCAATTGGTAAATAATACATAAAATATCAACATTTATAGATTTTATAAGTTCATAGGTTCATAGGTATTTTCTAGGCTAACAACCACAAGGGCCTTTTAAGCCTAGCCATGCATCCCAAATCTCTGACAAGTTCTGATACACTTAATAAGTGTAAGCATGGGCCTGGGAGATGAAACATTTACAGGTTACCTGTTTGCATTAAAGACATAGGTGCAAAACCAGGAATGAATTTCCATTTTCCCATCCAATTGTCCAAGTTGCACTTGAATTGGGTTAGGGAGGAACTCTGCTTCACATGGATGGGGAGCCTGTTCCATAGACGGGCTAGTCTCTGGGATACATACCTATCTCTCCAGCAGGTCCTATTTATATCACAGGCAAGGTTTAAGTCTTTAGAATGGGTAATTCTGGTACTGTTTGTTTTGTGGATATACAGGAAATCCATCAGAGTGGGGTATGACAATGCACTGTATGCCAGACAAAGATCTCCCCCTCAAAAGTTTGTAGGAGACAGAATACAGGGATAGGGCCTTGAGGCAGTTTGCATAGGACATATTACTTATGCCCTGTATTCTTTTAGTGAGGAATCTCTGTGGATGTTCCAGTTGTTGGATTTGCCTGGTTAGGTCCATAACAAAGGGGGCGTTGTACTCAATGATCGGTCTGATAAATGCCGAATACAGTGAAACAATGACTTCCTTGGACTTAGATGTCATGCCATTTTAATCACAGTTGTAAGCACAACTACCATGTGATGATTTCACTTACCTTACTGATGCATGATAGGTATTGCTGCATTCTAATCAATACATGTTATTGTGAAAAATACAGGCCTGCAAACAGTAGCAGATGCATTTTAGTTTAGTTCATAAAACAGGTAAAATAATGTACCTCTCTCTCCCTCCATTGATCTTTAAGCTTGTGCACCCGCTCAATGCACATGGCTCTGTTCCAACTGTGATCCTCCTTGCCTCACATCAAACAAGAGAATATATGAATGATGTATTCCTCAGATAACACTGATATACATTTTTCATCACAGTTTATAGACATTTTTTTATGAAGAACATTAGATACTCACAATTTGTAGTTGATATTTTATAGACATTTTTTTATGAAGAACATTAGATACTCACAATTTGTAGTTGATATTTTTACATTCAGGTGATAACATCTTTGAACACAGATTGGAAGACATGAGATTCAAACCTGCAACCACAACCTACATCCAAACTCAAACCCTGAGAGCTACCTGCCTGCCTAACACATCTTAACTAAAAAAAAACAAATATATATATATTTTGCGTGCAGTGAAGACTTTATGTTATACCATCATCTAGATGAGGGATGGTCTACTAATAATGATCTTGGTTTAGGATTGTAAAGTATGAACATGTGCTGCTTATGTAGCTAAACAGTTGGAAAATTACATTCATGTCAGCACTATGTTCAATAACATTAACAGTAATGGAGACCATACATTCCTCATGCAGTCTGATAGTGTCATGTAGCACAGATCTTCTGTGAACAGAACCATACATGCTGCTGTACACAATGGACACAGTAAGGGATACGTGAGGACCATGATATTATTTGTAAAACTGACCATCACTAGGAACATACTTACATCTTCCCTGTTCTACATTTCAGCTGTTAGTCTGCCCATCCAACTCCCTTAAAATTTGAGCATGATGTTGTTCTGCAACTGACATTAATATTGCATGAGAAAATAGACCTTTCTAAAAAGCTGTATAATATTAACCAAAGAATTTCTCAGACATATAACAGGATTTGCAAGATTTACTGCCCCTGCTGTTAAATAGCTGATTTTATTTATTTATTATTTGACATTTGTTTACTAGGATAGTCCATCTGGGTTACATAACCCATTTTCAGGGGAGACCTGGGGAGAAAAGCTCTACATTTATGACTTGGTTATATATTTATACAACTGGATATAAGAGACCACACAATTTGGAAATTTGTGAACAAACGGAGTTACTTATATAATACTAAAACATGTCATACTAAACATTTACAGTTTGCATACATTTACAATTAGAAGATCGGCTTCAGAAAGGTAAGAGTATTTGGTTATACTGCACTTGATTGTTATAACACAGACTGGAGTCACTCAGTCTGAGTGCTTAGATCTAGATAAATTCAGGTAGAATGGCAAGAATTAGAAGGTACATACTTGTTAGTAGATGACTTGGCTGTGATAACAGAAATTAATAGAAGTTATGGATAAGAGGTTAGGAATTTGATGAATAACTTGAGTTATTTGCAACTATGCTCAAAATATATGTTAATATTAATAAGTATAATATGCTTCTTTAAATAAATGGTATGGGTTTATTAAAGCAGGATAACAGTATCAGATATATGTGCCCCCTCTCTGTATATGAGCACACAGCACATCAAAATGTAGACATGATGGCCTGTCTCCTTACAATCTGAGCTACTAGAGAGCACATGCTTTTCTTAAACAAACAGATGCTGCTCTACAAACCCTGTTCTTAGAAAGCTGCTGAGGGTTAGGATTATGGCCATATTCGTAGAAATTCGAAGACCAACTCAGTGAATCATAACAATGCACAACATAAACATTAATATAAAGTATTGCAATATGGTTCTTCCAAAAACACTATGGGTGAATTTAACCAAAGTAACTGGTAGAGATATATGTTTCCCCTACATGGATTGGAACCCAGAGCATGCCAGAATTATTTATTATTTATTTATTTATGTTTTTTTACTGGGAAAGTCTGACTGGGCCAAAAGCCTGTTTTCAGTGGAGATCTCGGGAGAAAAGCTCCACAGAAATATAAGCAAAATACAATAATTATATAGCACAATAGTATACATATCGTAAGATGCAGAATACACATCATCTAGTTAGTCTATACAAAGAAGTATCCAATCCTGTTTTCTGGTAGATACAAGTTCAAAAAAGAAAATCACACAAGCATTTCAGTAAAGATTACTGTGAGAATAATAAAACTAGTACTATGTACATATTAAATAATAGTTATGAACAAATGAGATTTTCTTTATATATATATATATATATATATGGTTCTACCTGACATAGTCGAAACCACACAACACCGACAACCACATCACCGACACCACATATTCGACAGTCCATAAACACGAAACCACACATAACCGACAACGAAATAACCGACGGTACACAAACACGAAACCCCATACACTGCACACACCACAATAACAATTATTAAAAACAAAACACATCCCCATTCCACAAACCACACACACAACACAAGCACACCAAAATCCTTACAAGCCCACACTAAACCTTACCTAACCCTAAGGTCCGTCACTATCGCACACTTACCTACCCGCTCCCTAACCCTAACTCACTTAACCCCCTATCGCTCCTAACCCTAACTCACTTAACCCACCCCTATCGCTCCCTAACCCTAACTCACTTAACCCACCCCTATCGCTCCTAACCCTAACTCACTTAACCCACCCCTATCGCTCCCTAACCCTAACTCACTTAACCCACCCCTATCCCCACAGACCGTCAATCTCCACACTTACCTGCCTCGCACCCTAACGTCCGTCACTACCGCATACTCACACAGCCTTTCCCCATGTCGGCATCCTCGGCGTTGGTGTTGTCATCCGTCGTGTCGGTCTTCTGCATTGTCGATGTTCTGCCACTCGCGATTCGCGTCGGTCTTCTTCGCTTTCGATCTTCTGGAGCTCCGGATTCCGATGTCGGTCTTCTGCGCTGTCGACGAAGTCAGGTAGAACCATATATATATATATATATATATATATATATATATATATATTTTATGAGCAGTAGTAACACCAAGGAGAGAGAGAGAAAATGAGGTAACGAGTGGACAGTATGGTGAGAGAGTTATAGATATCTTGTCAGTCAGGTTTGGCTCAGGAGTAATCCCAGTTTTTGGATAGGTGTTCAAATAGTAGTTTGAAATTGATAGATTCAGGTGTGTTTTTGAGGGTGTGGGGTAGAGAGTTCCATAATTTGGCTATTTAATTTGAGAATAGGGCTTCACCATCAGTGTTTTTAATTTTGTTTGCTGTGAGCAAGTTTCTGTCTGCAGATCTTAGACATCATGGGCATGAGTAGGAAACAACAAGTTCCTTGAGGGAAGGGCAATTGTCAGGATGGAAGATGATATTGTGCCTGAATTTAAGTTGGTAGAGAAGAAGGTTAGTTACCTTGAACCAATTTAATTTATGTAGAGTAATACAATGGTGGGATTGGTGGGGAAGGTTGGCTGTGAAGCTGGCTATTTTGTTGAAGCAAGTTTCCAATCTGGTTAAGTCTAATTTTTTAAGTTGGTAAAGAGGGGGGAAAGCATAAAGGAGTGTAGAGAGGAAGAAGGTTCTGGATATGGCTAGTATGGTATTGTCAGTGAGGAATGGCTTGCTTCTGTACAGTGAACAAAGTTTAACATGAACTTTCTTAATTGTGATGGCTGTGTGTTGGTCAAATCTTTGTTGTTGATTGTCACACCGAGGAGTTTTGTATGCTCAGCTGGTTGGAATACTGTGTTGTTTGTTGAGAAAATGGTGAAAGGAGGGATGGTGGGTGATTGCTAAAAGTAAATAGCATTAACTGTGTCTTTTTGGGGTTGAGGATTACTTGCGATTTACTTTAATATGTTTTGATATTATTAAAAGCTTGTTGGGCTACTATTTGGAGGTCTGGTATGGTATCTGCTGAGCAGATTAAAATTTAATTGTTCACATACTGAACTACTTTAGCATGTGTTGTGGATGAGACTAGATCATTAGAAAAGATGGTGAAAAGAAGGGGCCCTAGTATGGATCCTTGGGGGACACCAACTGAGACAGGTAGAAGTGTTGAGAGGATTTCCATCATACCGCTTGTTGTCTGTCAGAAAGATAGCTTAGGAAGCATGAGAGGGAAGTCTTTGATAGGTTTAGTGAGGCAAGAGTATTAAGGAGTTTCTGAAGGGAGACAGTGTCAAATGCTTTTGACATGTCTAGGAAGATTGATGCTAATTGCTGGTTTGAATTTCTGAGTTGGCTGATGTTGTTAGAGAAATTAATTAGGGCTGTGATGGTGTTGTGTTTCAGTCTGAAACCATGTTGGGAGGGAGATAAAGGGTTGTGTGATAGCAGGTATTGTAGTAATTGAGTGTGTATACATTTTTCAAGAATTTTGACACTGGTGGAAAGGATGGCTATGGGTCTATAATTGTTTAATTCTGTTCATGTTCCTCCTTTATGTAGAAGGGTGATATAGGAAATTTTCCATAATTTTGGGATATATTGTTCTGCAGACTTATTTACCATACTGGAGATATGCAGAGCTATGGCATCAGCTGAAGGTTTGAGGTACTTATTGCAGAGTTGGTCAGATGCTAAGGATGAAGGTTTCAGTTTTTTCAGCATTGTTCTTATGATGTCAGTTGGGACAGGTTTGAGGTCAAAAGAGGAGCTGTTAGTTTCCACATTGGATGGAAGAGATGGTGGTGTGTAATTGTTCCCTGTAACGAAGGATAGAACAGTGTTTATAAAATAAGTGTTGATTTGTGAGGCAATACTCATGCTTTGGTTATTGGTTGTTGGTTCTAGGGTTTTGGCTTTACCTTGATGGAGGAGCAAGTTGCCTGCCAGAACATTTTGGGACTGTTTTCTTATTTGTTTTGCATAGATGTATAATATGTTTTTTTTTTGTCTGGTTTGAGTTATTTTTGTTTGATTGCAGAGCTGCTGGTATGCTAACAGAGTTTTATTGTCTTTTGTTTCTGGTATTGAAACCAGGTTTTGTCCCTTAGTTTTTGAAGTCTAATGGTTTCTTTTGATATCCAGGGCAATCTCTTATTTTTAACATGATGTGTAGGAGTTGATGTTAAGCTATTTAGCATAGGTAGAAATGTGTCATTGAAGTATGTTACGGTGTGGTCGAGTTGGAGATGATGGAGTGGTGTCCAGTTACATTTATTGAGCATGTTTAAGAATGCTTTGTTGGAGAAATGTTTGGCATTTCATACAACTTTGTAAACTATGGAGCTGGGTGGGTTGAGTTGATGATGGATTAAGTAGGTAGGTCTATGGTCACTTAAATTATTTGGAAGGCATCCGGGGAGATAGTTGTGGGTGGTACTGTTAATAAGTAACCAATCTAAGATAGATTCCCTTTTGCTTTGTGTGACACCCTTGCATTGGCCTAGCAATCAAGGAGCCTCAATCCTTACTACTGGCAACAGTGAGGGATGTACACAATGGGAGGATGACAAGTACATACACAGTATAGTACAATTTCCCTTAAGAGCACACAGAGATCCTAGTCAGCCTGGGGCTGGTTTCACTCTCTTTCTCCAGATCCCCAATAAGACTCCCCACTGGCACAGCTATAGAGTTGAGTCCTTAGCCAGGGTTTCAAGCCAAGTCCTCCCAACACTCTCTCTGCCCAACCAGTGCTTCATCTCCTTGCCCAAGTAGCTGGCACACACACATATGCACACACACGCACACACACACACACACACACACACACACACACACACACACACACACACACACACACACACACACACACACACTTTGAGATTTTATTTATACACAAACACACACCTGGTACAGGCTGGTACAGGTTTACTAGCTATGCCCCTTTTGCCCAGATCATAAGGTAGTTATCACTGTCACCAGAACCCTTTATCAGCTTAAGGCCCTTCCCAAAGGGTGACCAGTCCTATTGTGTAATGTTATGATTATCCAAATGGCAAGTGTGACCAAGAGCAAGACTATTTAGGAGTGGCCTGTACAGTGTCAACCAAATACATATGCAAGTACTCTAAGAGCTTAAATAAGTCTCACAAATATAAGCCAGAAAGATAGGTTTAAATATATTTAATAATAAATAATAAAAGAAGAAGACATTACTTAATCAACACAGTAACTACAGAGTTCAGAATCGCAGGAAATATTTTAATACAACATTGCAGGACAGTCTCAAATAAATACAGGAAACATCTAAACTAATCTTTACTATATTCCTATCTATATCTAAAAGATACTATGCCCTAAATAACTTACCTACAGAGCAACACACAGGCAGAAGTGCTGAATGGATGTTTCTAGGTCCAAGACAAGATACAAAATGCCCACAGTCTCTCTCTGAAAGAGTTCTTAAATTACTGTCAAACATTGCTTGCTGGGTCAGGTTGGATGACATCACTCTTTGTCACCTGCCTTCAGTTTCCAGGCTAACAGAAACTGACAATTTTTTAACATCTCTGCTTGAGACGTACATATCTCTCAGAAGTGTGCTGAGAACTGGAAGTTGTAAAACAATAAAACACTTTACATTTTAAACCTAGCAATTATTTTTCTTTTCAGACAAGAGACAAACCTCTAACTCTAGACAATGTGTCTGTTTCACTGAAACTGAGAGATAACACAACCATAAAACAACTGCAACTTATTTTCTTGAAGTTTTGTAAGTTAACTCTGTGTGTTCAGGCTTCTACTATTAAAACATACATTTGCACAGGCATATAGTTTATATACATTTATGTTCTTTTCCAGTAGGGTACACTGAGGACACATCCTTGAAGCTCAGTACTGTACAAACCCTGTTCAGCACACACTACTGCACTAGTAGTTTAATATACACATAACATATAGTTCTCTTACATTTGTACAAGCATATGAATCATATTAACATTCACAAATGACATAGAATTATTTACAAGATTCCAGATAGCTGGGAGGGCAGTGTCACACTATGTTTGTCTACTCGAGTGGAAAAATTGATAGTTTGGAAGAAACCATGTCAATTTATGAAGGTGGAGGGGGTTATCTTCAGTGCAGGTGTTCTAGTCTAAGTTGAAGTCACCTGTGATAATGGTTTTGTGGGTGTAGGTTGAAGCTGTCTAGGCTATGAGTTCCTCAGTGGCAGTGGGAGTATTGTTGGAAGGTATGTACATAGCAATTATGGTAATATTTTTCTTTGGGTTGATTCTGAGCCGTGTTGCTAGGACTTCAAAGTTGTTATCTTAAGCATATTTGATGGGTAGGTAGTCTATGCTTAGGTTATCTTTGTAGAAGATTGCAATCCTAGCTCCCTTCTTCCTGATCTTGTCTAATCTGTGTACACAATAACCTTGTGGGAGTATGTCTGTGTCTCTTATATGGGGTTTTAGCCAAGTTTCTGTTGCTATAAGAATGTCTGGTGAGTATTGTGCAATGACTTCATGAAAGTATGTGGTATTGTTAACAATGCTTCTAAGGTTCATGTTAAGAATGATAAGGTCTAAAGTTTTTATGTGAGGAAGGGGTGGAATGGTAGGGATGATGGTGTGATGTGCAGTATGTGGCCCAGGACTGGAGTGTATATCACCACTATGGAGAATCTGTGATAATATACATGCATGTTTGTGTGACAGTTTGGAGAGTATGTGAAGGTGTTTGCTGAAGTGGTTAGTGGTACTGCTGACAACTACATGTTTGAAGTGGAAGCATGCAGTAGGTGTGTGATTGTAGAGTTGGGAGGAGATGTCAAGGTAGAAGAGTGAGATGTGAATGGTATTAGTATAATATAGTGTGGGGCTATGGACATGTATTTATAGGGAAGTGTAGGATGTTAGCATGCATATAGCAGTAAGGTAAAGAGTGTGAGCAGGAGAAAGAGCATGGTATGTATTCTTTGTTTTGGAATGTTAGTTTAGCTTGGTGTGATGAAGATGTAGGGACAGAGGGGTGTTGATGTAGTGTGGTGAGAGTAGAGTGATTAAGGACAATGTCATTAAGTTGTGTGAGGGGAGGGAGGAGTGTTACAGATAGTATATCGGTTCATTGAGGTGTGACTGGTGGATGGAGGGTGATTGTGATTGGGAGAAGTTAGGGGGAGTGGTTAGTGTTTGTATACGTCTAGGTGATCCAGGGGTGGGTGGGAATGGGGGTAGGGTAGAGGAGCAGTGTGAGCCCAAGTGTAGCAATGGTGAATGGAGTGGGCTGGTCCCCCTCATAGATGAATGCAAAGAAAAACAAGTAATATGAGAAGTGGAAACCATGGAGCTGTAAGGTAAGTGAAAGCAGAAGAAAGCAAGGAAGACTTAGAGACAGAAAGGTAGGCATGTAACCAGATAGTTGCAGAAACACTACTTTTATGGCCTTGGTGTGTAAGTAAAACAAAAGAAGGCAAATCTATTTGGGGACAAAATACACCAAGTAAATGGTACTAGCCTTACTTTAAAGGAATTCCAATGGGGAGGCAGATCTATTTGGGACAGGATGCAACAAGTATAATGTTAGTTGTGCCACCTACTGGTGAGAGATGAAGCTAAAGTTGCCTGCGGTGGGGGAGATCCTTTTCAGGTGTACACTCTGTCCAAAACAATGAACAACTAGTAAAAGTACCAAATTTGCTACTAAAAAGAATTGTAAACATCCAGTCACAATGTTTAAAAAATAACCATTAAAGGACCAATTTTCTAATAAGAATTTTAAACATCCAGTCACCTATGCAGACTTTTCTACTGGGTATCCTTATTAAAAAGTGTTATTCTTGGCTTGAAATAACTGTGGGAGAAAACTGGACTGTAGTAGTGGTTTTATTTGGCAATATTGCAGTTGCTGGGGGGGAGCTGCAATGATGAAGGCACACCAAATGTGCAGTAAAAAGAGATTATAACTGATGTTACGAATATGGCTAGTTATTGCAAAGTGCACAACAGCTCAGTGAGCAATAAAGTAAGAGGAGTGAGGGTGAGCTGACTGCATGCAGATGTGTGTAGTTAGGAGAGGTATAAAGGAACCTGGAGAGGCTACAAGGGGATCTGTGATGTCTGTGGAGTGAGCGTTGAATGACTAAGAGAGATCGAAGTTTAACAGATCATAATGTATGGACTGATATCCTCAGAGCTTCAGAGAGGTCTGGAGGGAGAATAATGGGAGATGAGAGGGGATAGTGCTGGGCAGTAGGAAGGCTGATATAGGATAGAATGGATGATCTGGAGCTGAGAGAGAAGAAGCTGGTGAGGTAATTCAAGCCAGTTTAGGTGTTTTAGAGAGAGAAAGTGATGGGATTTGTAGATTTGTTGGGAAGCAAATCTAGCTACCTTGTTGTAGGTAGATTTGAGTTTGGTCAGGAGTGCTGAGTTAAGATTTGTGAGAATTTGAGAACTGTACATTAGACTGGGTAGAAGGTAGGTAAAAGAGAGAGAGTAATCTTGGCTTCAGATGTAAGGAATTTCTTGTTACGGTAAAGGAGCCCTAGTTTTGAATGAGTCTTTTTGATACAGTTATTAACATGCAAGTCAAAGTTAAGCTGATCGTCGATGGTTATGCCTAAGAGCTGTACTGGATTCTACCTGAATGGGAGTGTTATTAAAAGACTGTATGAAGAAGGAGGGTTTAATATTGTTGAACATTTTAGGTAGGAAGAGTAACAGCTTTCTTTTTTTATTGTTAAGGATGAGCTGGTTGTTGGAGAGCCATGTTTCAACTAAGTTAAAAGATGTCTGAGAGCTGAGAAGAGCTTAGAGGGAGAGTTAGCTGTGGTGATGACTGTAGAGTCATCTGCATATTGAACTAAAGATGACTGAGGGCAGGAGGTATAGAGCTGATTAGTAATAATATTAAAAAGTAAAGGCCCTAGGATAGACCCTTGAGGTACACACATTTTTACAGGGGGAGTGCAGAGTGTCATCTCACTGACTGAGATCTATCAGTGAGGTAGCTGGAGAACCATGCAACAGTATCAGAGGAGAAGTTGAGTTTATGCAGTTTGCACAGCAGAAGAGAGTGTGAGATAGTGTTGAAAACTTTGGAGAGGTCCAAGAATAGGTAAGAAATACATTTATGGTCATCCATGGCTATAGAGACAGTGTTGAGGAAGGGTAATAGAGTGGTAGTGGTGCTATGTTTGGGTCTGAAGCCATGTTGAGTGGGTGTAAGCAGATTTTCCTGTATTAGATACTTTATAACTTATTTATGAATACATTTTTCTAGTACTTTAGAGAGAGGGGAGAGGATAGTGATAGGTTTAAAGCTGGAGATATCGGAGGGGTTACCTCCTTTGTGTATAGGTAGAGTGTGGCATTCTTTCCAGATGGAAGGGACTTTAGATTCAGAGATAGAGTGATTAATTCTGGATCATTTCTCCCCGGGCCTCCGCTGAAAACAGGCTCTGTGGAACCTAGTCGGACATTCCCGGTCAACAAATGTTAAATAAATAAATAAATAAAATAAAATAAAAATTAGGATAGATACAGGGAGAGCAAGAGAGTCAGCTGCTAGTAGAAGAAAAGTGGAAGGAATATTGTCAGCTGATGATGACCATGGTTTTAATTTAAAGAGTAGAGTTTTGATGTAGCTAGTAGATACAGGTTTGAGGGAGAAGGTATTTGAGATGATAGCATTAGGATTAGGTTCAGAAAAGTTGGAGATGTTAGTAGTAGAGAAGTTTTGGTTAGGGTTCAGTAGCTTAGACATTGAATTGATAAAATAGGTATTGAAGATAGTGGCAGTTTCTTCAGATGTCTTGTCTGGGCATGGATTGGGAGAGCTAAGATTACCGGGATGTAATATTTGGTTAATAGAGTTCCAGAATTTTTTAGGATTAGATTTTAGGGCTGTGGGAGATTTGTTATAGAAGTCCTTTTTATCTTTGTTTATGTATTTTTTGTCAGATTTATGAGTTCTTTATATTTTTGCAAGTCTGCAGGGAGCTTAGTTTGTGACCATTTTTCCCATAATTTGTCTGTAGTTATCATAAGGGTACAAGTGGCTTTTGAAAGCCATGGAGCTATGGTGGACTTAATTCGGACTTTGCAAGGGGGAGCAAGTGAGTCTACGATGCTAAGGAAGATGGAGTTGAAAGCTAGGACTGCTTCTTCTAGTGGGAGTTGGGTAAGGGATTTCCAGTTTAATTTAGAGACGAGGGCATTAAAGGTTTCTGGATTGAAGTTAGACAGTTTACGACAAGTGATAAATTTAGGAGGTTTTTGAGAAGTGGGGAGTGAACCTAAGCACTTTTATAGGGAGTGATCAATCAGGGTGTTTGGTAGGATTTCAGGGCTATGATATTTGGAAGGATTATATACAAATACCCAGTCAATAAGAATACTAGATGTGTGAAAATTGTTTGCATGGGTAGGTTGGGAGATTAGCTGTATAAAGCCATATAAATTAATATGAGTATTGGAGTTTGGATTACTGAGAGTTAACCAGTTAATGTTGACAACCCCAAGGAGGATAGTTTTATTGGGGATGTGTTGAGAAAAGTATGAAAGAATATTTTCGAGCAGAGGAATGTTGTCTCCTGGAGGAATATAGATGGCTGCTATTGTGATAGTGGTGTGGTCATTTATTTTAAGGTTAGCTGTAACTAGTTCAGCAGGAGGAAAGGATTGGATAGGTTTCATGATACTTGTAATGGTGAGGTGGTTGGAGTAGAGGATGACTACATCACCCCCTTTTTTATTTTGGTGATCTATGTGGAGTATATTTTAACCAGGGGGGAGAATGTCTTTATGACAGGTTTGGGGTTTTAGCCAAGTTTCTGTTAGGGTGATGACATCAGGGGCATGGAAGGCTATCCAGGCATGGATTTCACTAATTTTGTTTAGAATACTAAGGGCATTCATAGGGTAAAAGAAAATATGTTTGTTTAGAGAGGATGAGTTTATTAAGATGAGAGAGGTAGAATTATACATGATGGAGTGATGGGTTTGGCCCAGGATTTGGATGTATGTCTCCTGATAGAAGCAAGGCTGCATGAAGCTGGCAACGTTTGAAATTAAATGGGTTGTAAGTCAAGTACTTAGTCTTGGTTTTAGATGCTAGAGAGTGAGGGGGAGGAAGTTTGTTTTAGGCTGAGGGATGTTCATGGAAATGATAGAGGAGAAGATTGTAATAGACTACTGCAGAGATGAGAGACAGTTAGTATGGGGATTAGTGGGATCTCTATGGACAGGTGGTAATGGAGTAATACAAGATGTAAGATAGAGGAGGAGATTGTAATAGAGTACTGCACAGATGAGAAGCTAACTATGGGGATTAGTGGGATCTCTATGGACAGGTGATAATGGAGTAGTACAAGATGCAAGATAGAGGAGGAGATTGTAACAGAGTACTGCAGAGATGAGAAGCATAGTGCACATTACAGGACATTCATGCTTAGAATATGCATCTGTGGAACAAGTACATTTTCAGCATGTGTACATGCATCCTTTATTCATATATTCCCTCGTGGCTAAATGGGAGTCAGCATATTTACAGGATGACAGAGACAAAGGCTGGAGAATTTCATTCATTGCTAAAAATGACATTTTGCTGCATGCATTCAGGCAACATAGCCTACAGTTAATGGACAGAGGAGGTTCAAGCCACCCATTAAGGAATTAAGTGCAGCAGTCCTTTTTGCGGGAAATCTTTGCAGTGGGTATTCACAACTACACAGTGGGCCAGTCTTGCCTTTGCATAACCAGTATAGTCAGCCATGCCAAGCAGAAGACATGGAAGAGTGTGACTGTCAGTATTTGTCAGGCTGGTATGACATGACTGACAGACCATACTGCTTTGCAAGAGGTGGTCAAAGGATTAGCCAGCACCATAGTGCCATTTTAGGCAGTGCCAAACCAACAGACCTACAAGTGTAATAAGTTCTTGTAATGCCAAGCTAAGGCACTACTGCTCAATGCTAGGAATCTTAACAAGAAACTGCACTTGCTGGAAGCTCTCCTTGCACTGGAGAATGGTAAAATCTGTGCAGTCACAGAGAAATAGTTAAAGGTTACAAAAAGCATCCCAGCAGTGCAAGGCTATAATGCCTATCAGACATTCAGACCACTCTCTGAAAAGAAAAACATGAAGGGAGGGGGTGTTCCCATTTACATAAAAAACAATCACACCTCTAGAGTGTTCAAGCAGGATGACTTTCTTGAATTACTCCATGTCCAGCTATCCACAGTCAAAATCCCCCACCATATCATCACTGGCTACAGGTCCCCAACCATGTGACATGAAAACCACTCCTCGTACCTTAGGTTGCTAGAATCACTTACCATTCAGTCCAACACACTACTCACTGGTGATATTAACTACCCCTCCATAATCTGAGAAACATATATGACCACTAACATGCAGTCTCAGAGATTGCTGGACCTTGTCAATGTAATTGCTCTGGAACATCTGCTCTGCACTCTCACTAGTAGCTCAAATATCCTTGACATAGCACTCACAAACATCAGAGAGCATTGCCTCCCTCAGTGTAATATCGTCTTTAGTAAGATTGGATCATAAATCAATCTCCTTTGAAATAAATGTAACAGTAGAACTATCATCAAACCCTAAAACCCTAAAGAATATTTCCAAGGTAAATGACCTTCTATTAAGTGATACTATAGTTATTTTAAAGCTCCCCCTAACCCTAAAAACACAGAGGACTATGCAGAAGTATACACAGTTGCCCTATTAAACCACTTACCTGCCTAGAAATGGCTGTACCTGACCAAACTAATTCCAGGTCTAGCCAGAAAAAAAGCCACCCAGAGAGACACCTGACATACATAGACTATAACAGAAAAAACAATTCCTGTCCGGACGTAAGTGGGAGGTTGCACAACAGTGAATGAAAATCCCTCATTTGTCTCAACAGGCAAATCAGAGAAATAGTCAAGTCTTCAAAATCTAAATAGGAAACTAAAATAGCCCCACCCCCTACAAGTAAAGGATAACCATAAAGCATTTTTTAGTTATGTCCAAAATTTTAAGGAAAACACTCATCAGTTTGCTGAGTTGGCTGTATTTGGCACTATGTATGCTAAGCCAGAAGAAATAACAAATCTACTGGCTGATAATTCAGATCAAATTTCACCTCCACATCACCTCTAGTCATTCCCCATAAAATACCCCATACCATTCCTTTGCCTATTATCACAAAAGTACAGATCATCAATGCACACTCTAAAGCAAGAAACATGGCATTAATGGGCTACGATGGAATCCCAGGGTGCCTATTAAATAGCTTGAAACATGACTTAGCAGACCCACTCAGATCTCTCTTTAATCACAGTCTCCAGACAGACTTTGTTCCAATAGAATGGACGACAGCTACAGTTATCCCTCTGCACAAGTGGGGACCATCAACTGAACCAGGAAACTACTGACTTATAAGGCTGACTAGCCTCATATGCAAGGCTATGGAAAGGACAATCATGGACCTGATTAATAATGACATAGGAAATCTCCAGACTCTAGACTTTGGCTTCATCAAGGGCAGGTCCTGCCTGCTTAGTCTGGTGAACTTCTTTGAGAAGGTCACCAAGGCCATGGATGAGGGTAAGACAGTGCGCACCACCTACCTTGACCTGGCCAAGGGACGCCATATCTCACTGGGATATTATAGATAATCTTACAAAACCAGGCATAAACCTCTATGTCAACAGATGGAAAACCAAATGGCTCATGGGTAGGACACATGTTGTTAGAGTGGGGGAATCCACATCTAGCAAGAGGCTAGTCACCAGTGGAGTACCACAGGGCTCAGTGCTGAGCCCCCTCCTGTTTGGGATATACTTCTCAGATGTCAAGGCAAATGTAGCTGGTCTTTGGCTGACCAAGCTTGCTGATGACAGCAAGTTGGTGGCAATCATTGCCTGCTCAAATAATGTTGATATTCTATAGAAAGGTCTGACACAAACTAATGATTGTTGTCAGAGCCATGGCCTCAAACTAAATATGAAGAAATGCATAGTAATACCCTTTGGAAAATCAAATACCCCTGAAAATTAGAACATTGATAGCACCCACCCAAAAGTGGACCCAGTGGTGAGAGATCTGGGTACTCAGATAGTAATCTGAACCTTGACCACCATGTGTCCACTGTGGTGATGAAATCCTTCTATGTGGCTCAGCTTATAAGTACGGTCATGGCATCCAGATCTAAGGATGTCATAGTGCCACTGACCCGACCCTCATCAGACCAATAATTGAGTGCAATGCACCCTTTGAAATGTACCTCGCCAGTCACCTGCAACAGCTGGAGCATCCTTAGAGGTTTCTCACCAGAAAATACAGGGTATAACCAACATATCATATGTGGACCAATTAAAAGCCCTATCACTGTATTCAGTTTCCTATCAATTACTGTGAGGCAATCTGTTCCTGACCTACAAGGCAGTCTCTGACCCAGCCCTGATAGAAATGTTGCATATTCACAAAACTAATTGCACAAGGGTTACCCATTCCAAAGATTTAAACCTGCTCTCTGACAGGAATAGATAATGCTGAAGAGACAGATATGTGTCCCAGAGATTGCCCCTACTCTGGAATAGGCTTCCTATTCATGGGAATCAGAGCCCTTCCATAACTATCTTCAAGTGCAATCTGGACCAATGGATGGGAAATCACAAATTCACTCCTGGGGTGGCACCCATGTCCCTTATGAGCAGAGGCAGTCTGTAAAAATAGTCAAAACCGTGTTTGACTACCCTTGTTATCTTTTACCTAGAGATAGAAAATAGGGTCAAATCTGGGTAAAACTGGCTAGGCATGTAAGGGGTCTTGAGTCATTAAGCCTAGGAATATCCTATGAGACATCCACCACAGAGAGTGGCCCTCCAGGAACTCACTAAACTTAGTGAAGTGAAGGAGTTCCTTGTGTAAATGGATGGAGCAGATATAACAGCATTTATACGCAGCAATGGAATAGATGCCAGTGCAAGGCTGATTCAGCCCACCTGTGTTTCACAGTGAGGTAGAGCAGGTTAGTACTCTGTAGAAGAGGTTTGCATATGCAAATTCACATACAGGATCTATCTTAGCAAAGCAGGCATGATAAATATTGCTTTTCATAAGCACTTCAGGTGTACAACAAAAGGTAAGGTTGGGCAGCAAAGAGCATTTTGCATTTAAACCCTTTCCTTGCATGTTACATGGACAGTCTTGTAGCAGATGTTAATGTGTTTACTGTGGTGTTTTTTTATGCTATACATTCACAGGTAAAAGTAATTATGGATGACAAGTATAAATGGCTAAGGTTGGACAAAAGGGCTGATGTCAGCACCTCTATAAAGACTGGGGATAATTATGCTGAAATACGTTGTCATGTGGCACAGTCAAATGACACAGTGACACTCCTGTCTGGTGAGTGGACATTATCCCCTCTATGGAAAGGACTTTCTATGACTGAGATCCTTAAAGGTGCTCCACACGTGTCCAAAACATTAGCTTTATAGTTGTATATTTCTTTGTCCACCAGAGGCTATCATCAGTGAAGTTCCCAACAACATCAGAGTGTACATAGGCTTACTATGACATGTGTGCTGCATTCAGAAGATTTGCAATAGTGTTACCCATACACAATTTGTTATCATGCAATGAAGTTGGCAAGTGTGTTGCGTGGCACTTGCGAGGAAGCCATCTGGTTTTATCATGAGCTCCTTGACAACACGAAGAACAGCCATCGTGAAACAACTGGTCCCATGAAGGCTATGATGGCATGCATTGCCTCATTTAACACCTTAATGCATAGGATTGCCAGTGGTATCATGCCTATCCAGATTGGCAGTGTTGTATGTGACAAGCGTAGGTTATGAATACAGGAAGGAAGTGTATTTGGGACTTTGCAGGGGTATACTCGACAGTTGTATCTGAAGCTGCCACAATTTGACATGGGGGATGAAATCCTACTGCCAGGAGTGGAATATCTCACCAGCAAGCTCCACCAGGTCCATGTTATAAAATAGTACACCATCCCTGACCTAGAAGATCTTAAATCCTGCTGCTTCTTCCTGGCAGAATGACACCAAGTCAAGGTCATGCAGTGGCAAACCATCTCTCATAGGAGGAAATTAGCCCTTAAAGCATATTTTATTCTAGCTAATGCAGTCTCTACATACAGCCCCTGTAACATGCAGCCCCCACTCAGTTTGTGTTGACAGTTTTGTATTATTGTGCCCCTGTTCTCTGTGCAAATGGTGATGACTGTGACCTGCAGCATCTTGCAATGATATCTGATACACAGTAGGCCAAACTATGCAATGATCAAGCAACATCTGATAAAAACACTGAAAGCATCAGTCCTTTGTCTGTATGACACTGTCACTTTTTGAACATCAAAGCCCATAGATATGGGCCACCACAGTTACTTACTAGAACCCCTGTGTATTGTGCCCATCAGTGCTTAGTAGGGATTCTGACTGATTGTTTATTTCTGATTCCTAATACATGTCACTGCATTCAGCTTCTGTCATTGGGGATGTCTGGCAGATTGTCATGTAACTGAAATGTTAATCCTATTAAACATCATCATGGTGCAAAGTTTGGCACATACTACAAACATTTAACTAGTTGTTCCTGAGGAGTGCTGTGCAAAACTACTGGATGTATTCAGCCAACAAAACAGTGTCTTCATCTTGTCAAATGCATGCTAAATTATGTTGTGTGTCAGGATATGGGTAGTGTTACAACACAGCTCTCCCATGCTTTCAGGGTTGCACATAGGATGTCATGAGCCAGGGTTCAAGGGATTGACCAGCATCAGCAAAAAAACACAGTGCAACATTTTTTTAAAGGAGGGGATGGCTACATACATAATGTGTGTATGTGTCAGAATGCTTTTACTCACTGTATTTTCACTTACTAACTGGATGGCCCCTTGGGAAATTACCACTCTGAAACAGAACATTCAAGTCAGACAAACGCTATATATGGATGACATGAAAACTACCGGAGTATGGCACACATTAGAAATAAACCTCTGTGCATCATAGATTGCATGCATGCTCGGGGAATAGTAGCTTTTTCTATTGACATACCTCTGTGACTGTGGGCCATGCGGAGTATTTATTTCCATATGTTCAGTGTATGGCTCCAAGCACCTCAGCGATGTGTGTGATGTTGCAGAAGCCATGCAAAGTGCTAGTTTTCTCTCCTCTGCATTTGGAGAGCCAAACATGCACTTTTACATGCAGCAGAATGATATAGAGTAACTTTCTGAGTATTTATAAGGCAGATACCTGCAAAATACCAAAGTATCTAGGTCACTGAAACGTAGTAAAGAGATGGGTATACCTGCATTTGTGAGGCTATGAAGACCACACATTCATCTAGATTCAGCATGGTGTTGTAATACTTTGACTGAGTCCTGTCATTATCCTGATCTACCCTGCAGCAAGCTACTATTTACTTTTCAGTTGATACAGTATGTCAAACACTGTATGAAGCTATTCCAACCTTTAATTTTGTGAAGACATGCAACTCTGTTTGCAGTGGTAACTAATGCAAGGAAATGTAGAAGAACAAATGCAGCTGTAACTGTCAACATGGCTACAAGATGCAATGCATTATCAGCATAATTTCTCTCTGTGTAAAGACACATACAATGAGGCATGCAAGCACCTGGCTGACATGTATATATAACAATATTTTTATTCAATTCATTTAAAATCATTATTCACTTATAGGGTTGTGCTAGAGATTTCCATGAGATTATGCACTTATTTCCATGTGCTTCATACTGTGCAGTCCATGCAGCTGTTGCTGGTTCAGAAATACCCTGCATGTTGTTAAGAACTGTACAAAAGGCCTTGTGTAATACACAAAGGTTCCACTGCATTTTCTGTGACTATATTCACTGCCGTGTACACTCAGTGCATATGACTGGCCATTGTCTGACCATGCCAATGGTGCAGGAAGTTGTGAAACAGCTGAGAGATTGCACAGTTGTTCTAGAAGCATGATGTCACCTTTCCCTTTCAAATAGTACCATGTGTACAGTTGCCCTCAGATGTGCAGGGTGTGTAGCCAGCCCCCACCCCCATGCATTTCATTGTATTTATGTGTTTATGTTCAGTGTGTAACAGCAATGATCCACAATGACTTGCTGCAGTCTCAGCTGGGGAACACGGTCTTGTGCTGTGACATCCTCTGTCCCACTTAGGGATCCATTTGTTATGATTTAAATTAAATTAAGAAATGTTTACCGCTCTTCATTTAGTTAAAAAGTGCTGCATCTTGTAATTAATTGCCCCACCATGCTATGTGTAGCCAGAACAAAGCATACTACTTCCTGAGTGATTTGTGAACTATTACATTTTTACAGTCCCTTTACATATAAAATGACTTTTACGAGATCTGTGCACCTTAAACTGTTCCATTTTTATAATTTGCTCCATGCCTCCTATTTATTGGCGTTACTAAAAGAATGCTAGAGCTGTGACAATTCATGTATTAGTCAAGTACCAATAAAATCTGAATGTTGTCATTTGATATAAATACACTTACAAATGTTATCAAGTGAAATGTCATTAATGTTACATATGCAAGAACATTAGCTTATACATCTGTATATACAACATTTAGCCACTGTTAAATGTAAAAGACAGATGTCCTCAGCTGAACTTAGAAAAATATATGGAATGAATACTGAACGTTTTCATGTGTTAACAGACATGAGAACTCAACTGACAGACAGTTAAACTGAAGAATTCTGGAAAAAAGTTGTCTGGCCATTTCCAAGAAACTGCTACTCAGATGCAAAAATAACACAGCAGCATTTCCTTTCTACATTGAATGTTTTCCTCTACTTAACACACCCAGAACCACGAATAGACTGAAATGCAACTTTATGATGAAATGGGCAGCATCAGAGGAAAAAGCACTAAGAACATATGATTCCAGCAAGCTGTGTCTGGAAAAAGTCATATGAGGAAAAGCAAATCCCCAGGCATTGGCAGATGCTTTGCTGCAATGTAAAATTATACTTTTTACATTGTGGTATTTGTTGCAAAGCTGATGCAACACTGATGAAAGTAAAATAATTAAATAGTATGTAATTCTCTACATTATATTATCAGAAACATTTTGATGGGACATACTTGGACAAGTCTATGTTTTGTCACTAGTGCTTTTCAGCCTCAGAACAGAATTCTATAACACAAAAAGACTACCTTCGCATGAAAAAACTCTAATTAACTTGGTCAAAACCATCAAACAATTTCACTTTGAAAAGTGTAGCCTGCAACCACAGCAACAAAGGAATTTAAAAGTTTCCTTCAGAACTTTTGATATGGCTGGTGATAATCAGTTGAAAGTACTCAGCCGTTCTTTCTCTCTTTCTCTCTCTTTGGTGCATGGTTAATGAGATAGATGGGAAAATGAGGAGGGGCGTTTACATATTACATGAGCATTTCTGGCAGTAATGAAAAGGTTTCTTGCAAAAGTTTTTTGATAGGCACTACAATCCTTGTACTTAACCATAGCTGTAGCTCACTGAAGGCTGTATTTTTGAGGAAGTGAAAGTTCTGTAGTATTTCTATCTGAAAAAAGAAAGAAAGAAATGTAAGAAAAGTTGTAGATCTGTCTGGTCCACAAACCAAGCCATGGTGTTTGGATTTGATATTCATATCTACTAGGTTAAGAAAGACACATTTTGAACATGATCCATACTATGGTGTATGAAGCTACACACACAGCAAGATGCATATATTTTGTTAACTACTCTGATTAGACAACTTAGTGACATTTACTGAAATCACAATCACGTAATTATATGTTATTATGATGATGATGAGGTAGAAAGGTTATTAAATGAAAGCACAACACAGAGGAAGAGTAAAGGGAAGACTTTTCTGTAGGAATAGGGGTATAGATAAAAATAAACAGAAGGAAACGTCAGTACACAATGTTACTAGGGTAGTAATTCCATTTACAAATAAGAGTATGAGAATTAAAGAAATAATCAATAATAATTGGAAACTATTAAGTACAGATGACAGGATATGAGCAATAGTAGGGACTAAATAGAAACACTAAATCATTGAAAAGATTATTGTGCTATGAGGATGATAGTAAAAAGGAGATATGTTCTCAAAGACAAGGAACGTTCTCTTGCAGAAGTTGTAATCAGTGCATGTACATGGCAGGGGACAATAAATTTGTACATCCGAACACTGGACAAGAATACATTTTTAAACATTACACTGACTGCAAGGCTAGGGATTTGATATATCTGGAACAATGCCAGGCATGCAAATCTTTCTATGTGGGCAAAACAAATAGAACCCTTAGGGAACGTGTCAGAGAACACATATATGCCATAAATAGAGAGGATGAAGGCAATGCGCTAGCTAGGCATGTGATGACCCATGGCATGATACATAAATTTAAGTTTAGAGCCCTAGAATTAATTAAAAAGACTGGTAGTCTAGGAGACATTAAGAATTATACTGAAAAGCAGGAAAATAAATGGATAATATGTCTACAAGCTCATAGAGCATGTGGCCTGAATGATAAGACCACTTTAAAACCTTTCCTAGAGGCAAGGTCCTATGCACATTAAGCACTTTATTAATGAATTACAGTCTTAGTTTTGCATTTTTGTATCTTTGTATTGTTTTTAACTTATTTATACTGATTTTGTGCCCTAGTATGTTATTCAGTTTTTAATATATAGCACATTTAGTACTAAATTAGTTAAATTATGTCATTTAGCTAGATCTGTTAAGAGTACTGGATTATAGACATAGCTAGATGTTAGATGTTTTTATAACTGACTTTTATAATTGATTTTTAGTGTTCCTTAGATATTTAATGATGGATTTTAGGATGTAATTGTTTTTGTGATGTCATAATTAATTTTAGAATGTGATTGGGGGATGCATTGGGAATTGCACTATTTAATTCAGATGGAAGATGAATGCTGTGTTAAAGTCTGATGAAACGTTCTTTGCAACATGAAAGCCGTCACTATTTGGATTTTGTCTACATTAAACTCTTACATCGAGCTGTGGTGTTGCTGTGGTGTTACCTCTTTTGTCATTTCTTGCATTATTATTATACCATTTGGCAAAAACATGGCCCCCACTGATTACCACATCAATGGCAACCTCCTAAGCACCCAACCTGTGGTGAGAGACCTGGGTACTCAGGATGACAACAATCTCACATTTGATCATCATGTAGTGGCAGTGGTCAGAAAAGCCATTTACTCGGTTCATCTCATAAGTAAAGGGATTGCATCCAGAAAAAAGGAGGTTATTACTTCTCTGTACTCATCCCTCATTAGGCCAACAATTGAGTATAATGCCCCATTTGGTATGTACCTCTCCATACACCTTCAACAACTGGAAAGGCCACAGAAATACCTCACAAAGAGAATCCATGGCCTCCAACACCTGTCCTATGTGGACAGGCACAAATCACTATCACTCTACTCAGTATGGTACAGATTGCTCAGAGGTGATCTGCGTCAAGGCAATATCGGACCCTGCCCTCCTACAGATGCTCCATATCTGTAAGTCTAACTCCTTGCACATTACCCACTTGAAAGGCCTAAATCTAATATGTGACATCAACAAAATCTGCTGGAGAGACAGGTTTGTCTCCCAGAGGCTGCCCCATTTTTGGAATAGACTTCCCATACATGTCAAAAAGAGTACCTCGCTGATCCTCTTCAAGCGCAACCTTAATGAGTGGATGGGAAACCACAAATTTGTCCCAGGGGTTTCACCTGTGTCTCTCATTAATAGGGGCAACAGGTGCTGACTGAGGTTTCTTTTTTGGGATAAACTCTTGGCTAGGGTTGTAAGGGCCCAGGGGACATTAGCCTAGTAACCTCCTATGATCCTATGATTGTATGAATTGGAAAGAAAGGACAAGAAAGAGGTAATGGCTAACAAGATGTCCACTACAACAGAAAAGGTAACACTAGGATTATTTACAAAAAAAAAAGAAAAATACTTTACCAAACATCATGTATTTTCATGGATTACAATACCAACTGGTTACATATCACAAGACAGAGACAATATTTATCTACTGCTGCCTTGTAAACAGTACTAACCAAGCCACTGGAAATGGCTAAAGCAGTGTTGTGTGCATGTGCATGCATGTGTGTGTGTGTGTGTGTGTGTGTGTGTGTGTGTGTGTGTGTGTGTGTATGTGAAATAGCCAGCATTTGCAGAAATACTGTAACTGTTACATTATATCTGCATTAAGCGAGAACCTGATATATGCCCAGACCTGTGACTTAGTATCTTGCAATATAACTACAACATAATGTTGACCAACATTTGAACATTTCACCACCAAGAGATGCCTCTCTTTCTTTTCTTTCTCAAGTGAAAGGCACGTGGAAAGGCTAGGTGAATGTGAGTATTGTTTTGTGTGAATTGTAATGGTAGTATAGAAAACAAAGATGGCTGACACTATGTTTTTGCAATGTGTAACATACCCACCGTTTGTGGCTACAAGTGTCAATTACAAAAGGGACATTCTTACATGTTACAGATCTCCATAGAATGCCTGTAACAAAATCTATACAATATATCATGGCCCTGTGAGAGGCCTCTAAAAAACCCCAAGGCATATAGGCAGTGTATTATGAGACACGCTGTCACCGCTCATGCCAGATGACAGACTACACTACTACAGCAATGTTCCTGCATATCATAATTTGCCTACTGCTTGAGTCACAGCTATGTGTAGGACTGGTATCACTATTTGTTGTCACATTTGTAGTGGAATAATTTCCATTATTGTGTGCATCCTACTGTTTCAAAGGGAAGGTACAATCCTGTTACACTACGAGTGTAAGAATGCTGTTGTAAACTCAAGGAGATCAGAGAAAAGGGGAGGTTGCAGGAACCACCATGTCAGCCTACTGCTTACATCATACCAGTAACATGTAAAGGCATATAATACCATGCAAGAAACATGTGCAAAAATAACAAGTCATTCTGAAGCCACAAATCATACTTATATTATAGATCAATTCCAATATTTTTATTGTTGTGTGAAGTACTGGGCTAACATAGCTTTTAGCCAGCCTGCATACATCGATTGCTGTTTGCCTACAAGATCATGGTGAATACCTGTACAGTTTTAGTATCTGCTGTATCATATAAATCACATGTAGACAGTAAAAGTATGAGAATATACTAATTTGCATCATACCAGCATACAGTAGGTACCACAGCAGTGTTTACCACTGATTCCAGAAAGTCAACAGACAGGTCTTTCAAATAATGCATCTTACCGCTTTGTAGCCAATATATGCTGTGCTCATCTTCAACATGTGACATTGGCTCATCTATGTCCTTGTTCTGTACAGCTACTCAGAATATGCACTTCATCTCCTTACATGGTTCAGCTGGCTGTGTATCATGTGCCTTAAGAAATGGCTTTATAATATTTAAGAGCACTTCCAATGGCATCCAGGTAGCATACAACGCATCCAGTAGGCAGGCCTTACTTTGTATATTACTGCAACATACAGATGCATACTTCCGTTCATCTGTGCTTATACTGAATTTCTGCTCATTGGGGTGTGCATCCATCATCAGTTGCTGAAGACTGAAGTCCCACCTCTGGTTTCTAGGAAAAACAAGGATCTGCAGCTCAAGATGATCAGTGGTAGTGATGGGATATGCCATGATGGATCTGCTGTGTGGGGGTCTTAAGTGTTGCAACAGAAAGCATCACTTTCCACATTTTAGTGCATATAAATGAAATAAAAGTGTTGTTTACTTCAGGCATTAGTAGAGTGAGGACCTGATTGTGGCTGTACTAGGAAGATGTGATACTAAAGATTAGGACTCCCTGGGATCATTAGTGAAGGATAGGTTTGGGTAACCATACAAAGTGGGTAGGTTTCTTTTCTTTGTTTCTTTAATCAACAATAAACCACATATGTGTTTATTTAGTTGTCAGCTGATCTGTCTAATTATTTTTTATATACTGCAGGAATAGTTACGTAATAATTGGCTTGATCAGGACATCGTATAGAGGACTGATACTTCTTTTGACCTGGATGAGATGCATTTGGTTATTAATTGAGTGAAGGATTTCCTGACTACTGTTGTTAAAAGGTGGTTAAACTACAGGGAGTTTTCTATGAAGGTGTCAAGAACTCTGATGACTGTGTCAGTGTGGAGTGGGTTGCTGAATATATTTGAAGCTGCTATTGAGATTTTTTTGTCAGTGTTGAAAGTACTACACTTATTTGCATTTCATTTCTAATGCACTGTTAGCTTGTGTGGTTTAGTCCTTGCTGCAGCAACAAGATATTAGATGCTGCACAAACAATACCCAGCCTGCATTCATCACCAAATTAATTTAATGATATACCTTGTGTAATGGATTGGAGATCCAGGAAGTACATGCCAAAAAGAAGGGGGACCAGTACAGTATCCATCTTAAATTCTCCCAGGGCAACTTCTGCCACCAGAAGGGCAATAGAGGTCAGGCCTGAGATGACTTGTCCAATCTTCAATGTTTACCTTAAAGGAAATAAAGGTATCATTCTGTTACATAATGTAACAGAAGATTATTCCACAAATGGGAGAAGCACTGAGTAATAAATCACCCCCCTGCACCCCCCCAAGTGTGACTTATTTGTTGATGGATATTCAAGTATTAATTAGAGTGTTTGACGATTTAGGTCTTTAAAGTTTCTTACAATTGCAACATAAGGAATACATGTCCAAGGCCTTGCCAGATCCAAGAATGCTGTATTAATGCATGGCTGATATCTACAGATTCAGTGACTTTCTCAAAGTAGTTTACTCCCTTTGACAAAACCATATTTTTGAGCAATAAGAATTGTTAAGGGGTGGGTGTGGCCAAGATGGGCTCTGAGAAGCAGCAGATTTCAACAGCTCCACTAAAGAAATATTATTCTGACAGGAATTCTGTCTTCAAACTAAAAACTGAAAATATCTTTATATATGATTTGAAAGAACTTAAATTCATCTACAATAATATCTAGTTAAAAAAAAAAAAAAAGGAAGATTTTCTTGTCATATTATTCCTGGATAATTTCTCCTCATCTGAAAGAATTCCTCATGAGCTTCACTAAATCCAGCAACCTAGATTCCAGCCTCAAAAGAAAGATTTGGACTTTGATAACAAATATATATGATCTTACTACAAAAATTGATAAGCTGGATATGAAAATAGATAATTTCAAGGAAAAGACTACCAAAGAAATGGATTTACTTCACCAAGACTTGTTATTACAAAACAAAGAACAAATAACAGGTATTGAAGAAGCTCTGACTGATATGGATGGGAGAATTATTGAAAATGAAAACAATGTGGAATTCTTACTCAAACAAAATACTTTTCTACAAAATAAGTTAGATGATCTAGAAAACATATCCAGATGCAATAACCTAAGAATATTTGGACTACCAGAAGGCACAGGAGAGAACAACATGACTAACTTTCTCAATACTTGGTTACCTAAGACTCTTGATCTTACTGAAGCTATGTCCTTTGGTATTGAGAGGGCACATCGTTCCCTTGCCACAGTAAATACTGCTAACAAAAAGCAACCTAGATCTATCATTGTCAAATTCTTCTCATCCTCAGACAAGGAATTAGTGTTAAAAACTGCCTGGTCTAAGTCACCAATTAAATTAAATGAAGCTAGGATACATTTTGACAATGATTATTCATCAGCAGTTATAGCAAAAAGAAAAATATTCTTACCTTTGATAAAAGAATTGAAGAAAGCACAGGTGAAAACACACCTTTTGTTCCCTGCGAAGCTGAAGATATTCTCATCGGAAGGTCCCAAAATGTTTGAAGACTTAGAATCAGCTCTGATCTATGTAAAAGTCCATAAGATCTTGGAAAAAATAGAAGAGATGGAATGTGCTAATCCCACGCTTAAGAGAATGGCTTCTAACCCCACTTGGAAGACTTCATGGAAACAAAAAAGACTAAGAAACAAGTGACTTAAATATCTATGTTTGCAGTTTGTTATGTTTCTGGAAACACTGTCACTAATTATATGTTGATTTTTTTACTTACAAGGTAAGCCTACTTTTTCCTTTTTTCATGCCATTCACACATCACCTTAAGTGTACACATAATTTCATAATTTTATTTTTACTTATACTGAGGTAAAAGTGTATACTAATGGTAAATATATAGTTATGGGTATTGTTATAAAGATATCTTAAGAGTGAAGGGTAAAAAAATGGTGCCATTGTGACAGTAAAATAAGTATTTCCCATATATAAACATTCTAGATTCCCTTTATAATCTCTAATTTTTTTTAACCTATTTATAGTCAGATCAATTAAACCTACATAGTTAGTAGTAAATAAGAGCTCACCACATATTCAATTATCATTCTCTGTAGTTCATACTGAACATTGCTTTTTTTATATAGTTTATGCCCTAGGGGTTAATTTAAAACTTGTATATATGTTGAATTCATGTGAGGATAACATGATTTGACAGTCTCTTAACATTTTTATATGATTCATAAGTGAAGTCCTTTACAGTTTTAAATACACTTTTAAATACACTTTTTTTTCTGTCGTGAATATAAAATGGATTAATAAGGCTATGTGATTTATTTTAAATACTTTCTGCTACATTTGGAGTTCTGTGGTGCTGTTTATTTGTAAAGGGCAGTTCAAACTAGCTGTGCATGTGTGAGCAGGCTATGGGAAGCATGCAGATGCTGCTCATATGATCTTTCCCTATACATTTTAAATACAGTTACATACTTGTTATTTTTGGTGTTTTTTTTTACTCAAAATGATGAATAAACATCTTCCAGAGACTTTGTGAAGCTCGAGCTTGATGTCCGCAAGCTTATTTCTTCATGAACTACCTTATTTTCACTAAAAATCTTCTCTGCATTCTCGAATGAACTCCACGACATTGCGACTCATTGTGATGACGTCAGAGCTAGTCGACCTGCTCAACCAGGAAATCAGTACATGTAATTTCATTGAAAAAGCATCAGAAACACTGGGAAAGGTTGCATTTATTTTAAAAATGTATTTTAAACTTGCTGATTACACATTTGGACTCAGTTTGATTCTCAAGAAAGAACTCTTCAATTATCTTATTTTTATTTATGTTTATGATAAACTGAAGGTGAAGGAAAAAAGGGAAAAGTAAGTGTGCATTTTTTTTCTTTTAAATTAATGTATCCCATGTTACTTATATTGTTGTGCCTTACTTAACAGGATAAACTAATCTTATTACAAATTACAATTGATTTTCCATTCAGAGGCTGATAGCTAGATAGAAAATAATATAGGTTAAAATAAGTTCACTTAATACATGATGGCATTTTCTATCACAAGTGCTTAAGGTGTCACCTGACCTTTCACTCTAATGATACTCATATTAATTTGTTTTAAATATTACACTAACATATAGCATATGTGTTAAATGGCTAGTAGTAACTTCAATTGACAGACTTCTATATCAGAATGCTGCTTTCATAGATTTCAGACCAGTTTTAAGGTACATATAATCACATATGAAGTTATTATTTAATCTGTTTAATTTTTATATACAAAGAAGATATGTTCTGTTGCTGTTGTTTAAAGATCAGCTCTGAATGACGAAATGGTTTAAGCAATACTTGATGAGTTACACTGATTATAACTATGCCTTACCTGTGTTAATGAATATGCAGTCATATATAGAATTAATATTTTGTATGTTTAACATTCATATATAGTGAAGGTTATGTTTAGTTGCTACAGTTAGAGATTTATTCTGAATGACATTTTGTTACAAGTAATATCAGATGAGTTACACTGATTACAGATCTGTTCGACTTGTTTTAATGTATATGTAAATATATATATAGAGTTATTATTTTACCTGTCTCACATTTATATACAGTAGAGACTGTTTTTTTGCTGCTGCTAGGTAGGGGTTTGATCCGAGTGACAGATGTCACTGGGACAAGGAGTTTATAACTCCAGGCGGGTAGCTACCCCATTTTTTATCACATTTACACTACATTCAATTTTCTTAATAAGTTCTTCCTGACATCCATCTTAATTCAAATGCATATAATTATAAGTTACAAGAATTGTATAACACATACAGTATATCATACGGTAACAGACAAAGACTATAATTTACATAAATATTTTGGAGAGGATTATATAAAACATAATCAAGATAACACACAAATCACAAGAATTTCTTACTCATTTATAGAGATATTATGACTTCACTAAAAGGTTTATCAAGCAACATAAATGATCTGAATAACCCTATTAAAAGAGGAAGTTCACTTAAATACTTAAATATACACAAACCAAACATAATATTTCTACAAGAAATACATCTTTTAAAAGAAAATATCAACTTTTTAAATATTAATAAATATATAGTCATTGCCAGTTCTGAACATTCTAAGAAGAAAAGAGGAGTAACAATTCTCTGGAGTAAAACTCTCCCTTTACCTAGAATTATTAAATCTTATCAAGGTGATAAAGGGATGTTGTGCTTGGTGACAATTAAAATAAATACAAACATTTTCACTTTAGTAAACAATTATTGGTTACTGGGTATTGAAACCAGCACTATTAAACAACAACTGAACCAAATTGTATCTCAGTCTGAGGGTAATATTATTTAGGCAGGGGATTTTAACTCTGTTTTAAATGAAAAGGACTCTAGCACTTCAGGAAAAAGGAAAATATCCTCACAAGCTAAACAACTAATACAATTCATGGATACATATCATCTAAAAGCTATTCATGACTACACAGACGTGAGCTCACCTCAGTTTACATTCTATTCTAATAGATTCAAATCATACTCTAGAATAGATAGGGTAATCATATTCACACAAATAATAAATGATTTAAAAAACACCAAGATTTGTGTCTTGCCCTATTTCAGATCATAATACAATTATATTTGAGCTTTATTTAAATGATACCCCAATGACTCATATAAGAAGAATACCTGCATATATAACTCAATTAAAATAATTTCAAACATTTTTTTGAAGAAGAAACACAACATTTTATAAATTTCAATCAAACATCCAACTCTCATGACATTTATGTATGGGATGCATTAAAAGCTTACTTATACGGACAAATAAATAAATGGTATTATAACAAAAGGAAGTCCTTAAAAAAATACAAGACAAATTAGATAGATTACATCTTAAAATTAATGACAAGTCCGCATCTAAAAATATTAGAAATGAAATAAATAAAACTAAGGAAGAATATAGTACGATCTTACATCATAAGACTATGATTTCCTTAGAGAAATTTAAATTCCTAGCCTATTCAATAAACCTGAAACATTTAACTAATCTTGCAAATAAAACAAAAAGAATCAACAAACATAATCATATTAAAGAAATATATTTGTCTACAAAAAAGAAAAAGGTTTATAATATACATGACATAATTGATGAATTTAGACATCATTTTCACACGATAAATCAAACATCTCAGATCATTCAACCATTAGATAAGATAAAACAATACATTAAAAAAAAAACCTGTATGTCACACTCAACAAACAACAGTCAGAAAGCATAGATAAACATATATCTTTACTGGACATACAAACTCAAATTAACAAACTTAAACAGAACAAAGCACCAGGCAATGATGGCATCATACCTGAATTGTATAAAATCACACCTAAAACAGCTATTTCTTTACTACATAAAGTATTCCATAGAGCCCAGAATGACATTATTTTGCCCCCATCCTGGAAATATACTTTTATTTCACCCATTATTAAATCTAGTAAGGACCCTAAATTATGTATGTCATATAGGCCCATAACTCTTTTAAATATTGATTACAAAATGTTTATGAACATCAATGCTGATAGACTAAAAGAATTCTTACCCCAGTTAATTAATGATGACCAAACAGGTTTTGAAACTAATAGAAGCACATATGATAACATTAAATGGTCTCTTATTTTAATTGATTATTCACACAGAAAGAAAAAAAAACTTGTTTCTGGTTAGTCTTGACGTTAACTCAGCATTCGATTCAATACATTGGGATTATCTATTCACATTATTACAATGTTTAAACTTTTCAGATAATTTTATTAATTTACTATTACATCTTTGTAAAGGCACTCTGGCTTATATCAAAATTGGAACATACACATCGACTCAAATACCCATCACTAAAGGAACAAAACAAGGCTGTCCCTTATCTCCCTTATTGTTTACTCTCATAATGGAACCATGGGCTAACGATATACAAGGAAATAAAAACATAGAAGGTTTAGAAATAAGTGATGAAATAACTTCTAAAATTCAGTTATTTGCTGATGATGTGCTCATCACTACTAAAGGAGATAATTCTTCCATAACAGCCTTATCTGAAGCTGTTAACACATTTCAAAATATATCTGGAATGAAATTCAGTGATAATAAAACTAAGATCCTACCTGTCTATTTAAACAATAATAAGAGAAACATTAACAAAGACACTAACAAATACATCACAGATCAAATTACATATTTAGGCATCATTCTTGCTAGAGATATTAAATTAATCACAAAACTAAATTATAATAGATGTTATGTAAATATCCAAACTTTATTAACAAAAATGGAATACAATTATATTTACAACTGAGGAAAGGTTAACTATCATTAAAATGATAATCCTTCCTAAAATTCTCTATATTATACAATCTATTTTAATACTTCCCAGTAAAGTATTCATTAATAAGATCAATTTTCTGTTATTAAAGTTTTTTTGGCTTCCCAGGAAATCTAGAATAACACTTAAACATCACCTTCATAGCTGGAACAAAGGGGGCATAGCCTTTCCTGATTTGAACCTTTATTCTAATGCAACTATTATTAGGTCCATAGCACAACTTTTAGATACACCATATCAGGCCAAATGGAAAATATTCTGGGAATCCTCAGCTATGCTATTAATATCGAAACCACAGCCATAGAAATTAGAATTTATAAATAACCCAATATTATGGATACTTAAAGTTACTTCATGTTACACAGCATACCCAAACATTAATTTAGCTACTTACACAACATACTAATACATTTTAGAAACTTTATATTTAAACACACTAAGTACAAGGGACTTTTTTTTACAATTTTCCCGATAGCCATTACTCAAGAATCCTTACAGTCTTCAGATATAGATGAAATTACCTTGCTTAAACAAAAAGATCTTTTGTATTGGTTTCAACTTATTACAGATGATAGGGTGAAGGATGTAGATCAGATAATAAGTGAATATCAGTTAGACAACTCCCTATGGCTTAACATACAATACCTCAGACTATTCTTACAAAATAAGATGAACCCGATCACTTCTGCTAATAAACAGGTTACTAGTATGCTGCTAGATTTCTTTAATTCCAGTTATTCAACAAAAACAAACTTATTCAGACAACATGGCATTTATATAAAGACTTATCAGAGAAGAAACATATTGTTGTCCTGGTAATTTCTGGAACCATTTTTATACAGTTAATAACACACTTCCAAGGGATCTAGATAAAACAAATATATTGGAATCTGCAGGGAAAACATTTTCACTTAAATGGAAAATATATTCCTGGATATTTTTATATAGATCCTTCTAAACTCCTCAACTAATGAACAAAATTAATGGTAAACTAAATATTTGCAACAGATGTAAGTCTAACACAAACATTGACTGGAACCATATGTTTTATGACTACCCTGCTTTAAGTGTATTTTGGGAAAACATTAAACAACTTACAAGCAATATTCATAAATAATTTTATTTTGACCAAATCATTAGTACTCGTCAATACACCCATACCTGGCTGTGTAAAAAAAGTTAAACATTCCTTACTTTGGACAATACTGGCAGTAGCCAGGAAAACTATAACAAGAAACTGGGTATCTGAATTCCCTCCTTTCTATATTGATTTTAAGAAAATTCTAATGGAAGTTTGTCAATTGCAGATTGCAACTATGACATCTAGAACATCTAGAAAACTTATAACTATCATATATGGGTTAATCTACAAAATTTGTTGAAAGGAGATTGACAATGATATCATATAAATCAAATTTCAACCTATATGCAATAATCAAATACTAGGCAACTTAATGATATTCAATGGATGTCTTTGTATATAGTTTTAGTAATTTCACTTTATTTATAAAACATTGTTATGTGAATGCTTATGTGAACACTTTTTGAATTGTAAATATCCTTATGTTAAAAGAACATGTAATTGTTTATATTTACTTCTTTAAAATCAATAAAAGTGTTTAAAAAAAAGAATTGTTATTTCAGAGCTAATGAAGTCAAGTATAATATGCTCATAGACTTTGCAAACTAGGCTTGTCAGGCTGATGTGTATATAGTTTCCATGACCAGAAGTAGGGCCCACTTTATGTAATAGCAATATGAAAGGCATTTTATTTACTTCAGGAGTGTACTATGTGGATATGCTTAAGCTGAACATTTTTAGGAAGGGTTCAGATAGGACTTGTTTGACACTGTTGACTAAGAAACCAGGAGTATTGTCAGAGCCAACAGAGTTAGCATTTTTAACTTTAGAAGATGGAGTTAGATTATGCTCCATCATAATATCTGGGGATGAAGGTACTTGGGATTTGTGGACATTTAATAGCTGTTTCTGGTGTGAAGTTGGCACTAAATGTATTTACAAGTATATTAGTAATATATTTTGGATACAAGTTGATAATAACATTATGAATTAATTCAGAGCATTGCTGTATGTTATTTCTTAAAGTGATGTAGATAAAAAGGATTCAAGGTTATGTATTTGTATAACTTGATGTTGGAGCTTTTCTCCCCGGGCCACCGCTGAAAATGGACCTGGTCCAGTCGGAATTTCCCGGTTAACAAATGTAAAATAAATAAATAAATACATTTATATTATATTATATGTGCAATACTCTATGCAATATTTTTGCTTCACAGGTACCTGTTAATGTGAAAATTCAAGTTTGTGCAATATCTACTTCTGCAATACCCTAAATGCCACATTTTTATACATGTAATGTCTTTAAGTGTCTGTTCTAGTATTACTAAAGAGTAACTGTATATATGTATGTTTCTTGCACTGAGAATGAAGCAACGTAATTTTGTTTAGCTGCGCTATGTGCAGATCTAAATGACAGCAAAGTTTACTTTGACTTTGATTTGACTTTGATTGCTCATTTTAGTTTATTTTCTGCTTTGATCTTCTGTATGCTAACTTTCAGATAATAGCTGATCTGGCTTGGCAGTCTTCATGTAGCTGGATTTTTGATTTATTATAGGCATTAATTAACATTTTACTTTATTTCAGAGCTTATTAATGCTGGTACTCCACCAACGTGGTTTATATTTACATTACCGTGTGTGTGTGTGTGTGTGTGTGTGTGTGTGTGTGTGTGTGTGTGTGTATGCGTGTGTGGTTCTGATTGGGAAAATTTGGTTTATCCTATTTCTTAAATGGGAGTAAAATTCATTGGCATAAGTGACAGTTGAGATTAGATGGGGTTGGATGTATGACAGCATAATCATGAGAACTCATCATATAGTTTCAATACATCTGTCATTTTACAATTACCTGAATTTTAAACTGTTCATTATGATGGGTTTAGATACCCTAAAGGGGAGGATTACTGATATGTGATTGGATGTTATCAGAACAGGGGATACCATAGGAAAGTTGTAAGTGGGAGTGATATAAATAATGACAAGGTCAGAAAGGTTTTGACCCCTAGCAGGTTGGTTAACTATTTGTAAGAGTCAGCATTTATGAAATCTAAGAAATTTTAACTCACCCAACCTTTGATATATATATATATATATATATATATATATATATATATATATATGTATATATGTCTATATATATATATATATATATATATATATATGTATATATCTATGGGTCTACTACTTTTCATCGAAAACCACGCATTCGAAAAAGAGCAGTAGACCGCTCAGTTATGCAAAAGTGCACTTATTTGAAACCGTACTTTTGCGAACTCAGCTTCTATGAACGGATCGCACCACAGTGGAGGACAGCAGGAAAATGTGCTATGTCCTCCACAGTGGTGCAGTAGTCACAGACCTTAGGGTTAGGGCACGGGTCATGGTAAGGGGATAGCCCTATTAGCTATCCCCTTACCATGACCCATGCTCTAACCCTAACGTCCTTGACTACCGCACCACAGTGGAGGACAGGCTATCCTCCACTGTGGTGCAGTAGTCATGGACCTTAGGGTTAGGGCGTGGGTCATGGTAAGGGGATAGCCCTACTAGCTATCCTCTTACCATGACCCGCGCCCTAACCCTAAGGTCCGTATCTACTGCACTAAACATCAGTAATAGCCCGTTCGCTGAAGCGGGTTTCGTGAAAGTGCACATTCGCATAATCCAGGGTCTACTGTGTGAGTTTGAAGAAGTGTATTTTCGAACTTATACAGTAGACCCATATATATATATATATATATATATATATATATATATATAGAGAGAGAGAGAGAGAGAGAGAGAGCAAAACTGCAAGAAAAACCCAGCCAGACTACATTTTTCAGTGTACACCTGTCAGCATGTCTTTCTTGGTTGATCACCTTAGGTCATTTACATCTACATCAGCCACCACCTCGTTATAGTTATATTTTGCAAACGTCAGAATGGAAGTTTTAATAGGCAACCAGCAGTGTTGCTCGTTGGAAGGAACTGACTACACTCATGCGCAACAGCCTGAAGCACATGAACGTCAGTTTCGAAGATATGGTGGGGAACAAAATGAGCACCAGAATCAGAAAAGGGGTTGGAATCATCAGGGACAACATAATTACTTGTATGAGGGAAATGCCCACTTACCATCTAAACGAGATAGATGGAAGTAAAGTGACTTTGCAAACTGCAATTGCTCTATCTAGTTATAATGGATCATTTGTTGTGAATTTATCTATCTGTGAACTTAGTTTGGCTCAATATAATATTTTAAATTTAGCTTTAAAATTTGTACCCACTGTTGTTCCACATTTATATGTTTTAAAACAGGTGATGTTTTGCTTAATACGAAAATTGCATTTGAAATACTTTTTTAATAATAACAAATCCAGTTGTGAGTTATGTGAATGCATTTCAGAAAGTGAAATTTCTCTCAATGAAAGCTTTATTTTCTGTGTTTCTGAGACTGATGACAATTTAAATGCTTATTGTTTATTAGATACTGGAGCAATCTAGGTTAAATGTTCTTTTATTCCACCTTATGTTAATGAAACCATTAAACAGTTTTCTGCTATGCTGAATTTGTCAGGTTGAACAATTATATACTGATTTTGTTAAGACTAAGCATAGCGCTATCTACAATTTGACTATATTTGAATGGGATACATTAAAACAGCTTAGTAAAAGAAAGGATATTGTAATAAAGCCTTCAGATAAAGGAAAGAAAATTGTGATATTGCATCATACACAATGCACTCGTATGTGTTATGAACATTTAGAAAATGAACTTGTTTATGAGAAAAGCAAAATTGAGGCTTATTATGATGCAATATCACAGCATACGTTGTTCCTACAAAAAAGGTTATAGATTCGGCTATTTAGTAAAGGAAGATATTGATAAAAATTTTAATGTGGATGGCTGTAAAATTGCAACCTTTTATTGTTTACCCAAAATACACAAGAGCTTTTATAATCCACCTGGCTGCCCTGTTGTTTCTGTGTGTAAGTATTTATTGAACGATATATATTTTTTGACACATAACCATTTGGTGCTGTTTGTAGTTAAGTTGAAATCTTATATTACAGATTCTTTTGATTTTGTAGGTAAAATATCAAATTTACTATGGGACAAGGATATGTACTGGCTCACAATAGATGTTAAGAGTCTCTATGCAAGTATAAAGAATGAACATGGTATTAGAGCCCTATATTATTTTTTGGGTCATACCCCTTTATCGCACTATGTCATTTTAGTTTATTAAATAATTATTTTTTGTTTAACAGGGTAATATACCATCAAGTACAGGGCACAGCAATGGAGGCTTCTTTGCCCCTATGTATGCCAATTTGATGATGGCTCTTTTTGAGTTAGAATATTTGTATCAGCATACATTTATGTGTAATTATGTCATTAGTTATTATAGATATATAGATGATTTAAGTTTTGTTTGTAAGGGTGGTAAAGATAAACTTGAAAGATTTTATATGGACTTGCAACAGAATGAATATGGTTTACAATATGATGAGCAGGTTACATTTTTAGATTTGGTTTTAAAAGGGTTAGGCAATAGTGGAATAAATCCCACACTTCAAAGAAAATTTATAGATGGTAATCAGTATCTACATGGGGGGCAGTTTTCATCCACGCCATCTTATAGAATCCCTACCTTATGGAGAATTTCTGCGCCTTTATAGAATTTGTAATAACTGAATAGATGTTATGGAAAAATCAAGTTGAACTTTTGATATGTTTACAAATGGGGGATATGATCGAGAAATAGTTGATAAGGCCTTGCAAAAGCTAATTTCCCAAGGGAACAAGGATGTATACCCTGAGTACATAAAACACATCTTTATAGTACGAAGAATTTGAGTGACAAAGTGTATTTTGTATCAACATATAATATTTTTAGAGATAAAATAAGTACAATACTTAAGAATTATTGGAAGTTTTTGTTGAGAGATGGTGATTTAATTCAAATTTTAGATCATTATCCATCTATTTCATAAAAGCGAGGAAGAAATTTAAAAGACTTTTAGCATCCAGCGTATTTGTTCTTCACGAGGATGAAATTATTAGGAACTCTTTATTATTAGGTACTTTTCCCTGTAAAAGCTGCAATGTTTGTGACAATATAGTAACTTATTTTGGAAAAATAAATGGTACCCGATTTTCTCCTTTGAGAAAATATTCTTGTGTCACTGAGGGCATTATTTATGCTCTAAGATGTCCCTGTAATTAATATTACATAGGAGAAAGTAAGAGAAAATTTAGAACTCGATTACAAGAACATATCAGGGACATTAAAAAAATGTAGAGTACTATTGCTATGCAGTTTAATGATAAACATGACAATATTTTTTCTTTATTACATGGCTGTATTCTTGAACAAATTTGTGCAAGAGTTGGAGAGAACTATGCTGTAAAAGATAAGCTTTTGTATAAAAATCCATTTTTATTTTAAAGTTTAATACATTGTTGCCTTTTGGTTTAAACTCTGAGGTGAATTGGAAATATTTCATTACTTAATTGTATAATTGATTAATTGTTTAACAGTGCTGACTATATAAGGTGTTTGTGTGTATGGTTACTTTCTTTTACTTCTGGAAGGCTGTTTGCCTAAGTGCTAGAGTGTTTTTTATGCAATACATTTTGTCTGTTAGCCTCTTTGTTGTTTTATTATAGTTATATTTGTTCTGCTTGAGGGACTGTTGGGCACTTGTGATGCCCTGGCACTGGAAGAGAGATAACTATCACATTGTGTTTGTCCAGCCTAGTGAGTTTAGGTTCACTATTACTGATAGTGAAGTTAATAATTATCGGGACACTTCTACTTGGATGAACAGATTTAGTGGTAGTGGAAGGTTTGCAACCTGCAACCTGGTGGCTCACTGAGTTATGTGAGTATTATGAAGTCGTATTCGCGGATTGGTACCAAGGTTCTTTAGTCCTGATTCTTGCAGGAATCAGGAGTGATTATTAATATTTTTTGTAGAATCTTAGTGTATATTTATTGAGTGTGATCTTGTAGAAGTATATGTGAGCTTAAGTGTTACTTACCTACAATCTATGTTCATGAAAGGGTGGTCTCCTGGTTATATAAATAGTTAAGTACATCTCTCACTAATCATGTTAGGTTAGTCAAGCATTACTTGGCTGTTTTTGTGCATTAGATAGTTCTTACACCTTCTCAGAAAACCAGGTGGAATGAGTCTGGCAACAGAAGGAATAAAGGTAGATTGTGCTTCACTGTTATAGTATCATAGTATCATAATTTCATAGTTTAATACTAGGCCACTGACCCAAGGGGCCTTTTTAAGCCTAGCCATATTTCCCAATTAAATTGAATAGTACTGGCTCCCAAGGGTTTTGTGGGAGTATGTATATCTGGGCATGGGTAGTCAAGCATTTGCAAGCTTTGTTACTCTAAAAGAGACAAAGGTGCCAGACCATGGATATATTTACAGTTCCCTATCCACTAATCCAAGCTTCACTTGAATAAGTGCAACACTGAACTCTGCTTCACATGGATGAGAAGCCTGCTACAGAGAAGGGGAGCATCTGAGAAACATACCTGTCCCACCAGCATGTTCTATTTATGTTGCAGGCAATGTTAAGGTCCCCGGTTGTGCAACAGTTTCACTAGTGCTTGATCAGAGGATGCTTTCTAGGCCAGGAATAAGTCACATCTCAGCAGCCTGTTGGATGCCAAATATAAGGATAAGATTGATGCAGTCAGCATAGTATTTATTTTTCTGGGAAATCTCTGAGGATTCTCCAGCTGTTGCATAAATCAGCTCAGATATCTGTTGAAGTGGGCATTGTACTCACTGACTGGTCTTACTGGAGCAGAGTACAACAGAACAATGGCATGTTTGAATCTAGGTGCCATATCCTTGATTATCCTAGCTACCCTTCTCTACTCGTACTATCCTATGCCTTCACAATGTAATCTGTTACCATATTTCATGACCTCTGGAATACTAATAATCATTATGATAATCATCTATTATGTAAATACTGCTGCATCTTCCTATTATCAGGCTTCCCATATAATTTATACTTGAACAATATGACTTTATTACATCTGTTGCGTTTTTATTCTGACAAACTAAAGCTTTTCCAATTTTTGTGCTTGAATGTTATGACTTTATTATGTCTGCTAAGTTCTCATTCTGACAAACTAATGTGTTGTTTTCATATTTGTGCTTGAATGTTATGACTTTATTATGTCTGTCTGGTTTTAAATTCTTTTAAACATATGTATCTGGAGCTTTTCTCCCTGGGCCTCCACTGAAAATGGGTACCTCATGACCCATTCGGACTTTCCCAGTAAACAAATGCCAAATAAATAAATAAATAAGTTGTGCAACATAGGATGATTTCCTCACTACAGTAGACACATGATGGTCAGATACCAACTCACTGTCCACATGCTTTCCCAAATCCCTGACTACATATTCTACTCTTAGGGGTGTATTTTCAATGTAGTAGTTTTCTGGGGTGACCATCCTTCTGAAAGATACTGTGATACACTTTTTGGCATTGAGTTATAGACCATGACTATGGTACCAGTTATTAATCTGTGCTCAAGTCTTCTTGGAGGATATTTGCATCTTGGCTGGTTTAGTGACCACAACCAATTTGCTGTCATCTACAAACTTGGTCAGACAGATCTCCTTGTATTTAGCCTTGACCTTAGAGAAGTAGATGCCAAACAGAAGTGGCCACAGCACTGAGCCCAGAGGTACCCCACTAGTAACCAGCCTTTTTTACAGGAAGACTCCCTTATTCTAACTTCTTGGATCCTGTCTGTAAGCCAGCTGGCTATCCGATTGGTGATGCAGGGGTTGATACCTGGTTTAATGAGCTTTTCTATAGTATCTAAGTGGAATATTGTGTCAGATGTCTTTAAAAGGTTGAGGTAGGCAGAATGTACCACTTTGTCTTCATTCATTGCTTTGGTGACTTTCTCAAAGATGTGCTCCAGACCGAATAGGCAAGACCCTTGACAAACCTGAACTGATTTGGGTCCGATATTTGTAGGTCACCTACTTTGCCATTTAGGATATCCATGATTATTCTTAATATAGTTTTGTATATCAGGTTAATCAGGCTTATGGGTCAATAATTCCCTAGTCTGTGGATGGTCTGCTCTTACGCAGTGGGATCAATCACTGCAGTTCTCCATTCTTTTGACAAAAAGCCTGCTTGTAGGCTGAGGTTAAATAGTGTTTCTAGTAGCCCCAATAGTTCATGTTTCTTACTATTAAGGATGCATCCTGGGAAATTATTAGGACTCATCAATGCAGTGTTCTTGGCCTTGAAAAGTGCCTTGCACGCCTGCCCTCTATTGACAATTAGGGGAGTTATGAATGTGGCGATTTACTGAGGGGCATCTGGTGTGAAGAGGGAGGTAAAACTGGAGATAACTTTGTCAGCAAGGAGGTTTGCTGTATCTTCCTCCTCCATATAGGTGGCACCATTTACAATTAATTTGGTACACTGCTGTGTATTGCCTTTGAAGTAACTGACATAGCTGAAGAAAGAATTCTGATTGTCCTTGGCCTGGGAGGTTAATTCTCCCTCACATCTGGCCTTGGTGGACTTTATTACCCCCATAAGTTGCTTGCCTAAGTTTGTAAGCCATTTTTTGTTATTTTACTGGGCATTGCACCTCCTAGTTTTTGGCATGAATTTTTTTCCTTTTGTTACACAATCTATTGATGCTGGGATTCCACTAGTGTGGCTTATTAATTGAGTTGATCCGGTACTTAATCCAGGTTGGTGCAGTTGTCTCTATGCAGCTGTTAATATGATTATGCAGGGGTTTCTGTGAATTATTCCCCATAGGCATTGGTGTTATTAGGGTTTGGGGGGCATGAAATGTTGCCAAAGTGTCACTCAGCATACCTCAAAACATCTTACAGCAAGAAATTTGTACAAAGTCATAAATTATGGGGGGGGGACAGAAATTGTGACAATTTTTAAATATTGCTGTTACAAACTTAGAAAGTTGATAGCATTGCAGGTTTTGCATTAGCTTGAATTTTCTGAAGAGTATGAAGTCTAAAACTCAAATGTCTGTCATTATTTTTTTTACTTTAATTTTCAATGATTTGCCAATACTATGCCAGAAAACCACAAAACAGACCAAAACTCTGAAGTAAAAATCTGGACATTCTGCAACAATCTGTACAGCTGAGAGGTATGGGGGGGCAGAGGGGTGAAGTTTTCACTGAATATGTCAGCCAGCAAGTCTGCTATATCTATGGCATTTGTATCTGTGGTATCTTTGCCCACCCATTCTGAACAGATCTGGGTGCTTCCTTCAGGGCTGAACAGGCAGTAAAAACTGTGTACAGTGTATTCTTGAGCAGCATCCTCTGATAACAATAGTAGTATAATTGGATGTTGGTTCAGAAACCACACACCACACTCTTCAATGCTCGACTGCCACCAATAGAATGAACAGAGGCTGACTCATGTACTACAAAACACTGTTCCAATGATTCATTAAGCTCAGGTGCCACACAATTGTTTCCAGGATTTATTGCATTTGGGTACCACATACCTGGATGCAACAGATGTAAGTACTGTTAAAACTAACATAAATATCAATAGCTGTTGATGATTACTATGAACTGATTTTGGAGCAGCAAGACGTTATCATGACAACAACAGCAACAGCAATTTGAGCTAATTACCTGTGGGCAGCAAAATAATTTATAAGCAAGCAATGTCAGTAGCACACAAGGTAGCGCAGCTTAGCTAGGAGCTGCACGGACTTGCTATAAATAAATGACAACAGTAGAGAGCATCTCAGCACATCACAGAGCCAGGCTGCAGTACTAGTATCAACCTTTAGCAGCTGTGCAGATTAGATAGATGAAGGACCAAGAGGAATGCAGGGAATGTTACATAACAGTTATAAACACTGCAGAACAAATAAACTGTATGTATACTGTGCAGTGAGCTCTGTTGCTGCTCGCAGTACAAGATCAAATCTGATTAGTACAAGTTTGGCTAGCCTAGAAGTGTATGACCACTTAGACTACAGCTCTGCCACATAAGGCAGTAAAAGTATTGCATAGAAAAGATTGCTTGCAGGCTTTCTAATAGTGAAGGTTCATACACCATGCCAGGCACATTTGCTAGAAAAAAATAAGGGCTCTTCTCTGGATGATAGACTGCTCATACTTTTTGAGTGTATGTCTATGTTGGTAGAGGAAGTCAGGGCCTACCATATGATAGTTGCACAACAACTGCGGCAGTTAAAAATTATAGAGTAGAAGCCTGAGCAATGTGTATCACATCTGGAGTGAATGGCAGGGGAACAGCAACTTAAAAGACATTAATGTTAAGCTGCAACAGTTTGACAAGCACCATACCTCTCAACTGTCCAACTTTTTGCAGAATGTCCAGCTTTCTGCCTAGCGTGTTTTGTTGAGAGGTAAGAGTCAAGAACAATGATACAGAAAATCATTTCAGGAGGGCTAACATATGTAATAAGGGAGTTCCAGAGTTGGTGAGTGACAGTGCCTGAAGACAATTATAGCTCATGTCCAAGAAGAAATGCATACTTCCACTTACCTGGACACAACAATCAAAAGCATCCATAAAGTGGGAAAGAAAAATATGAGATCTGCTGGACATGTGTCAGTGGCAATGAACTTCTCCCATGTCAGAGGTTGGGTTATTCTATATAAAAGGTGGCACAGAGGTGTGCAATGAGGTAATATAGCTTTACTTTCTACTGGCGGTAATTCAAAACATTTATTTGAAATGAAACATCAAATGGTGAGATGCAATAGGGATCTGTGAGATTTGTGATGTCATGTGACCCTGATGTAGCTGGAAATTTTGGCTGTTTAGTCAAAGAATAGTAAAATATTCCTTCAGAGAGTGGAAGAGGTGTAGGAATTTCTCAGAAAAGCAAAAGATCAGTGTGCATATTTGGAGGTGGGAGACCTGGATGGTCATCTATCTGAGAAAGAAATGGAGTGGAACCTGGTGAGGAAAAAGAGTCAGTGAACACCAGCTAAATGGTTAGCCCTACCTAAGAGGATGCTTAGATTAGAATACCACCCCCAAAGAGGGAGATTGTGGGGGGGGGGACTCCAAGATGGGGAATGGACAAGAAGGCCAGATATTAGACTTGAGCAAATGTAGGAATGGATGGGGAGAAGGAATATTTAAGGGACTGGTGTCAGTAGAGAGGAAGTGGAGGCAAGCAGTAGAGTACTGAGCATATATGAAGAATAGAATAAACAGGAGCATAGAAACAAGACCACTCAGAGCGGTCAGGGAACATCTCCAGAGAAACTGAGCAAACCTAGTAGCAAAGCATGGTTTGAAGTTTTCGGGTCTATATTATGAAAGCGAAAAACCATATGAGCGAATACCAAAATATCAACCCCTATACCGCGAAACATGAAAATTCCGAATGCACTAAACAGTGAAAAAAAAAATCGAACTGTCATAGTCAGCCAATCCCACCACTTCCTATACACTACCTACCCAAATAAAATAAATAAACCACATACATACACTAACCAAACCCTACTTCTAACTTAAAGTAAAGCACAAAACCCTACTTCTGACCTGACACTAAACTCCACATACACAACTAACTATGCACTTTCCTTAACCCCTCCCTAACCCTAAGGTCCATAACTACCGCACACTTCCCCTACAGACATACACCCAAACAAAACAAATAATCCACATACATACATTTAACAAAACCCTACCTCCAACACTACTAAACCCTACATACAAAACTATCTATGCACTATCCTTAAACCCTCTCTAACCCTAAGGTCCATAACTACCACACATTTCCCCTACGAAAATATACACAAACAAAATAAATAACCTACATACATGCATTTAACAAAACCCTACCTCTAACCTACACCAAATCTAACATGCTTTACTTATCTAAGCACTTACCTTAACCCGCACCATATCCTAAACTCCGTAACTATCCAACACTTACCTTATGCAGCTAATCCACAGACGGGCCAACCATGGAAATTTGATATTTCCATTTTCACAGTTTTTGACTTTCGCTCTAAGTCCACTTTGCACTATACAGTTTGACGTTTACGTATTCGTGCAAACGTCTTTTCGCTCTCATAATATACACCCAAATTTTTTTCTGGGATGTCAGATCTGGAATATGAACATTGTCAGCTGACAAAAGTTCTCCCCAGGCTTGATTCAAGTTTGAAGCTCCAAGCTTGTACAGAACCTAAAATTTGGAGATCATATGCTATTATGGCCTTTATCTGCCAAAGAGAAATGCCTAGTCACTGAAACTTAACTCTCTACTAATTCAGGCTGCCTAGGTGGAGCTATTTATTTAATATAGCTGAATGCCCACATATAAATGTTTTTTCTCTTCTCTCTCTCTATCTCTCACACATACTTAGTAATATGAATGTTGTTCTTTACAGAAGGCTACAGAAAAGATATTCCAGGCAGAAAATGGCAGGAGGCCTGAACATATAAGGTACAACCTACTGATAGTTGCATAATATAAGATGTTATGTTGTCCTATCTCACCTTCATTCTTTGCTGGTTGGGTTCGGAACTGAGGATCGGTTCTGACTCGGCCTAAACTAAAGCTCGAGAGATTCCACTGGCTCGAGGCTGTACCCTATCCCATCACGCTTAGGGAGATTACCCAGATCTCGTTTGCTGCTAAACTAGATTGGGTGCTTCCTACTAAGCTCCAGGCTAAGTGGAATATTTTTTCTTCCTTTATACTGCTTTTTGGTCTAAATCTTTAGAGTGTTTTGTTGTTTTGTGCTACTATTAGTGTGTTATATAAATCTTTGTGACATCTGTCACAATTTTGTGTTATTATTGTTGCTGGCTGTCGTCTTTTGCTAGGCCACTATCTTATTCCCTATCCTGGTCTTCAAATCCTTTGAGGTAGAGAATTATTGTTGGTTATTTGTATTAAGCTATCTTGTTCAACCCTTTTTGCTGTATCATTATGGAGTTCATTTAAGTTAGAGGACTCCCTTTCCACCTATTTAATTTAGAGGGCCCCCGCCCTTTGTTGTTTTTTCTTAGAGGAGTTGTTGTTTAAGTTAGAGACTTCTCCTCTGGCTAGAGAAGACTGCCATTTGAGTTAGAGACTTCTCCTCTGGTCTCCCTGATTTGTTAGTGTTTTGTTAAAAAAAAAAAAAAAAACATTTTGATTGTTAGAACTATTAGGCTAGTCATGTCTAAAAATACTAAAGAAGCGAATCCTTCGGACTTCAAGAAGTGTGACCATTGCAGCCAGAAAGTGTCCCTGACAGAAGGACAAGCCAGTTGTGTACACTGTTTGGGTGCAGTCCATCTGCAGGAGTCCTGCTATTTTTGCCATGCTTTCAGCACCAGGGTTTTATTAGAGAGAAAAAATAAGTTTATTGCTAGGGGATTATTGAAGGTTCCTTTTTCTGAGGCATTAGAAGGAAAACAGAGTTCCTCCAAATCCCCTCACCAGTCTCAATCCACTAGATCTGACAAGTCTTCAAAGAGATCTGCTTCCACGGCTCTGAAATCTGAATCGTTGAAGAAGCAGGCTAAGGATTCATCCACTGACCCGAAGGCTTTCAGCCCCAAAAAGAATACCTGTTCAGCTCTGCTGGTTATTTTGGAGCCAACAGAGTATTGCATGCGGAGCCAATCCCCAGTCTTGGAAGCAGTCTTCTCAGTCTTACACTCGCCTATTTTGCAGTCCATTAAATCCTTGACCCCATCCTCTCAGCCCTCCTGGAGTCTCTTGGATGATGATATGGAGTGGGTGGTCAAGTGGTTGTTACAGACATCAGCACTGGCCAAAATTCTGTCGAGCCCAGCCCAGAAGGATTCGAGTCCAACAACAGTCACTTCCCCTTCTTCAGTTCCTCTTCCGACCTATGTGGTGGCTTCGGAGCCGGAGTGCTTGGATTTGATTATAGTGAAACTGTCAAAGCCGAGATTTTCGGTCCCGATTTCTGCTCCGACCTCCTCTGTGCCATCGTCTATTAAGGGGTCTAGGGGCAGATGCTCACCCATCGGGTCTGGAGAGGAGAGCCAGGTTGGACAGTTGTCTGAACCATATCTCCCTCTCGGAGCTTCGGTGCAGGTGAGTTTGTCACCTACATTGGCCTCGGTGTCCACCACCTTGGTTCAGGGGGAGTCTCCTGGTTCCTTGGAGCCAGGTGCCTCCTTGGAGTGGGGCCGTAGTGCTTTTGAGGTCATGAGTAGAGTGCTGTCATCACAGATGGCTCCACTCTCAGATCCAAACACTCTTCCCCCAAAAGTGCCAGAGTCTGTCTTTTTACCACCTGTCCCTCCCAAGCATGGAGGCCCCAAACCCCAGGATGCCTCACCGGGTGCAACTCTCTCTTCCAAAACCTCCCTGGAGTACCCCTCTGAGGAGGTCCGTCAGAAGAGAACATGTAAGAGGAAACATCTAGACTCCCCTGAGGAGTCCATCACTTCAGACATGGACCTCGATGATTCAGAAGGGTCCCTACAGTCAACCTTTGAGGATGTCTCCTTTGTGGACATCCTAGAGATCCTTAAGCAGAGATGTGGCTGGAAGTCCATCAACCCTTCTGAGGATGAGTCCGTGTACCTGGAGGTTTTGGGTCTTGCCCTTCCACCTCTTGGGTGACTCCACCTTTCGACCAGCTCCTGAATGTAGACAGTCAGAAGGCATGGGGCTCTCCAGAGTCTGTGGAACCTGTTCCGAGGAGGCCAAATAAGTTTATTGCAAGTTTTCTGACAAAGAATTCCTCACAAAAGGTGTCCCAGTAGATGCTGAATTGTCTGAGACTTCTTCATCTGTCCATCCGCTGAATAAGGGATTTCATACGATGGACAGGTACAGAAAGCATATGTTCTCATCAGCTGCCTTTACCCTCAGGTTGTTGAAGTATTTGACCCATTTTACCAGACTTCAGAGGGATCTCCTGAAGGAGATGGGAGATACCCTCCAAGGTTCCACAGCTGCAGGGGTTTCAGACAAGGTGACCTCTCAGCTTTCTACTTTAAATTTGGTGGTGAACTCCTCCATGTGGCATATTTCCTATGTGGCTGATGGAGTGAGTAGGGCAGCGGGTACAGGAATTTCCCTAAGAAGGCATTCCTGGGTGCATGTATGTGAGTTCGGAGAGCCTTTCAAGTCTTCCTTTATCAATGCCTCATTTGATGGCTCGTCATTGTTTGGGCCAAAAGTGAAAGAGAGTCTGACCAGGTGCAAGCAAGAGGGGAAGACTTTTTCTGCCGTGGGAATCCATTTTTACTTTCCCACCAGGCCTTACTCCAAAGGCTAAAAGGGGGGAAAAATGTGATTCTGTAAGTCTTGGAGAGCCTTCTCAGATGCACATGGTGATTCTTCCCCCAGGGGCAGAGGGGGAAACAACAATGGAAGAAGATGACATTGCGGCAGAGGGGGGTCCGTAAAATCAGGGCAACAGGAATACTTTCCTTGGTAGACACTTCCAGCGCTCCTGAAAGGAGGCCCATCTGTCCACCTCTGGAGGCACTCAGGGGTTGCTTTTCACTGTACCCAAATGCCTGGCTAAATATAATAAAGGACAAATGGGTACAATTGATCATATCCAGAGGCTACTGTATACCCTTTTCCTCTCCCCCTTCAAGAAAAAGGTCAATCCTGGATGTTCCACCTAGTCAGGGGGACCAGGCAACCCTAGAAATTCAAAGTTTGCTAGAAAAAAGAGTCATCCAAAACATCCCTGCAGACCAAATTGGATCCAGAACTTACTCAAGGTTCTTTTTAGTTCTAAAAGGGGGGAAAATGTGATTCTGACATCCCGGGCTGTGTACTACATGAACTACAATATGAACTGGCACCTCACCTAAGTGTCATGTTTAATCATAGCCTCACCTCAGGTTTCGTGCCCACTGAGTGGCGCAGAGCTACAGTTATCCCAATCCACAAGGGGCGATCCACCTTGGATCCCGGAAACTACTGTCCCATCAGTCTGACAAGCCTTATCTGCAAGGCCATGGACCGTATTATCATGGAACTTATAAACAAAGACATTGGCAACCTTCAAACACTGGACCCCACCCAGTTTGGGTTTGTGAAGGGCCGATCTTGTCTCCTGAACCTGATTGACTTCTTTGAATCAGTCTCCAGAGCCATGGACAAGGGTAAGGTAGTCCACACAGCCTATCTAGACCTTGCCAAGGCCTTTGACACCATCCCCCACTCTGGAATCATAGATAAACTTACTAAGTTGGGTATTAATCCCTATGTCACCCAATGGGTTGCTAAATGGCTTACTGATAGAACCCACACTGTAAAAGTAGCCGACTCCAAATCCAGCTCCAGACAAGTGACAAGTGGGGTACCTCAGGGTTCAGTCCTGGGGCCGCTCTTGTTTGGCATCTACTTTTCTGAAGTACAGGTCAACACTAAGGGACTCTGGCTAACAAAGTTTGCAGATGACTGCAAACTGGGAGCCATTATTGAATCCCCAAATGATGTGGATACTCTACAAAAGGGCCTTACAGAAACAGATGCTTGGTGCCAGAGCCATGGGCTCAAGCTCAATGCCAAGAAATGTATTGTTATCCCCTTTGGGAAAAACATGTATCCATGAATTACCATATAGGTGGCAGTACACTAAACACAGAAAGTGTGATAAGAGACTTAGGGACACAGGTGGACAGTGGTCTCACCTTCGATAACCACATCGCCACAACAGTCAGGAAATCCTTCTATGTGGCACACCTCATCACGAAGGGCTTTTCATCCAGAAAAAGGAGGTCATTGTCCCACTGTACTCATCCCTCATTAGACCCATTATAGAATACAACGCCCCATTTGGTATGTACCTCCCAAGACATCTGCAACAACTGGAAAGGCCTCAGAAATACCTCACTAAAAGAATCACAGGCCTAAAGCAGATGCCCTACGCTGACCGCCTTAAAAAACTCCAGCTATACTCTGTCGCATATCGTCTACTCAGAGGCGATCTCTGCTTAACATACAAGGCCATGTCAAACCCAGAGCTGTTGGACATGCTACACTTAAAGAAATCCCAATCCCTCAGAGCTACACACTCCAGGGATCTAAACCTTGTCATCACAATAAACAAAACATGCTGGAGGGATAGGTTCCTGACCCAGAGACTCCCCAGACTCTGGAATAGATTGCCCATACATGTCAAGCAGAGTGCCTCTTTGGACCTCTTCAAGAGGAACCTTGACGATTGGATGGGAGAAAGGAAATTCACCCCAGGGATCACGTCAGTCGCCCTGCTAGACAGGGGTCCAGGAAAGTAAATAATGTGGGAAGAAATAGCCAGGGAATTGTTATGGCTAGGCTTGTATAGGCCCTAGGGCTGATAGCCTAGTACCAACCTATGAACCTATGAACCTATAAAAAAGACAGGGGACTGGAGACCCATTTTGAATCTCAGCAGACTAAACATGTTCATAAAAAAATCAAAGTTCCAGATGGTGACACTGCAGTCAATACTCCCCTTTCTGGGGAAAGACAACTGGATGTGCTCAATAAACCTCCAGGATGCATACTACCACATAAAGATGGACAGGCAATCCAGGAGTCACTTACACTTTCAGCTAGGAGCCAGTCATTTCCAGTTCTGAGCTCTGCCCTTTGGTCTCAATACAGCCCCCTGAGTGTTCACCAAATGCATGGCAGTAGTCCTGGCTCACTTGAGGCATCTAGGATTCCGGGTGTTTCTCTACTTAGATGACTGGCTCTTAACCGCCACCACCAAGCATCTATTAACCAGGGCAAGAGACACCACCATCCGCCTTTGCTCTCAACTAGGTATTACAATAAACTTTGAAAAGTCTGCCTTGTTGCCATCACAGCACATTATATTTTTAGGAGCAGACTTAAACACAAGAGAATGGTAGCCAAACTTCCTTCCAACAGGATACAAACCTTATGTTAACAAGTAAAAAAACCTCCTAGGAAAGAAGAAAGTAAAAGTGAGGGTCATTCTAAAGGTTTTAGGTACCATGGCAGTAGTGATAACCTTGATGCCTCTCACATGCTTACACATGCAGGTAAAAGCTACACTCTGTAAAGCCAAAAACACAGCATCCATGGGACCGGACAACATCCCAGGCTGCATTTTACATGAACTTCAGAATGAACTGGCTCCCCACTTAAGCACCATGTTCAATAATAGCCTTGCATCAGGCTTTGTGCCCACTGAATGGTGCACAGCAACAGTTATCCCACTCCAAAAAGGGGGATCCACCACTGATCCCAGGAACTATCGGTTTCTTAGCCTGACACAAAAGACAGTCACAAGGCCTTCTTTAGCTATGTTAGAAACCTGGGTGGAAACTCCCAGATATGCTCAGAGTTAGTCCAAAATGACACAAAATACACTGAACCCACTGACATTGCCAACATTCTGGCAGACAGGTTCAGTGCAAATTTCTCCTCCCCCTCCCCCCCAAAAGGAGAAATAACTATCCCAGCAGAGTGTAGCCTCCCTAACATCTCAGATGGCCAGGTGAGAGCCGCCCTCTCTAAAGCTAAAAACACAGCATCAATGGGACCGGATGGTGTCCCAGGCTGTGTGCTACATGAACTCCAAGAGGAACTAAACCCACACATAAGGCTGCTGTTTAATCTTAGCCTTACTACAGGATACGTGCCCAAAGAGTGGCATACGGCAACAGTGGTCCCACTTCACAAAGGCGGTGCTTCTACAGACCCTGGAAATTACCGCCCCATAAGCTTGACAAGCCTGGTCTGCAAAGCTATGGAGAGGATCATTATGGAACTCATAAACAAAGACATTGGGGACCTACAGACATTGGATCCTACCCAATTTGGCTTTGTCAAGGGAAGATCCTGCCTTTTGAACTTGGTCGACTTTTTTGAAACAGTCACTAAGGCCATTGATGAGGGTAAGGCCGTTCACACAGCCTACCTTGACCTTGCAAAAGCCTTTGACACAATACCCCACTCGGGCATCATAGACAAACTCACCAGCTTAAATGTAAACCAATATGTCACGAGATGGGTTGCAAACTGGCTTAAGGACAGAACCTACAGGGTTAGAGTTGCTGGAGCTATGTCAGACTCCAAGCCAGTCACAAGCGGTGTCCCACAAGGCTCAGTCCTGGGACCCCTCTTGTTCGGCATTTATTTTTCCGCGGTACTGGCAAACATAGGAGGATTGTGGCTGACAGAGTTTGCAGATGACTGCAAACTGGGCGCCATAATTGATACTCCAGTAGACACAAACATCCTTCAGAGAGGCCTCATAGAAATGGATAATTGGTGCCAGAGCCATGGCCTTAAGCTGAACACCAAAAAATGTATAGTCATACCCTTTGGGAAAAACAAGGTACCCACAAATTACCACATAGGTGGCAATCCATTAAGTACGGAAGAGGTAATCAGGGACCTAGGGACCCAGGTTGACAGTAACCTCTCATTTGACACTCACATTGCCAAAGTGGTTAGGAAGACCTTCTATATTGCCCACCTTATCATGAAGGGATTCACATATAGATCAAGAGAGGTCATTGTGCCCCTGCACTCTTCTCTCATCAGGCCCATGATTGAGTACAATGCCCCATTTGGGATGTATCTTACCCGACACCTGCAGCAGTTGGAAAGACCCCAAAAGTTCCTCACCAAGAGGATAAAGGGTCTTAAACATATGTCATATGCTGCCCGACTGAAAAAACTCCAGCTCTATTCAGTTGCATACCGCCTACTCAGAGGTGACCTGTGCCTGACGTACAAGGCCATGTCCAATCCAGAATTAATGGACATGCTCCATCTCAGAAAATCCAAATCCATCAGAGCCACGAGCAAGAGACTTAAACCTCAACACAGAAATAAATAGGACATGCTGGAGGGACAGATTCATAACCCAGAGGTTCCCTACACTCTGGAACAGAATCCCAATCCATGTTAGGCAGAGCCCCTCACTAACTCTATTCAAGAGAAATCTTGACGAGTGGATGGGAGATCGTAGGTTTACCCCGGGGGTCATCTCTGTGTCACTACTAGACAGAGGCACAGCAAACTAAACCCTAAATGGGAGTAGTATTCTCATCCTAAGGGGTGGTGAAAGCCACACACACTCTGGCTAGGCTTATAAATGCCCTAGGGCAGATAGCCTAGTACGAACCTATGAACGAGCCTGGTCTGCAAGGCCATGGAACTTATCATCATGGAACTCATAAACCAAGACATTGGTCACCTCCAAACTCTGGATCCTACCCAGTTCGGGTTTATGAAAGGCAGATCATGCCTCCTGAACCTGAGTGACTTCTTTGAGGCAGTCACCAAAGCCGTGGATGAGGGTAAGTGGTTCACACAGCCTATCTTGACCTCGCCAAGGCTTTCGACACCATCCCCCATTCTGGAATTATAGCTAAACTCACTAAACTAGGTATAAATCCCTACTTCACAAAATGGGTTTCCAACTGGCTCACTGACAGAACCCACACTGTAAAAGTTGCAGACTCCAAATCTGACCTCAAAGCAGCGACAAGTGGAGTACCACAGGGTTCCGTCCTGGGACCTCTCCTGTTTGGTATCTACTTCTCTGAAGTACAGGCTAACACAGAAGGTCTCTGGCTAATGAAGTTCACAGATGACTGCAAACTAGGAGTCATAGTCAAGTCCCCAAATGATGTGGACATCCTGCAGAAGGGCCTCACTGAGACAGATGCCTGGTGTCAGAGCCATGGCCTCAAGCTCAGTGCCAAAAGGTGCAGTGTCATCCCCTTTGGTAAAAACTCTGTACCCATGAACTACCACATAGGCAGCAATCTACTTAACACCGAATGTGTGATAAGAGACCTTGGGACCCAGGTGGACAGTAGTCTCTCCTTTGATGGTCACATCGCCACAGTAGTCAGGAAGTCCTTCTACGTGGCACACCTCATCATAAAAGGATTCTCATCCAGGAAAAAAGAGGTCATTGTTCCCCTCTACTTGTCACTCATTAGACCCATTATAGAGTACAACGCCCCTTTTGGAATTTACCTCACAAGACATCTGCAGCAGCTGGAAAGGCCATAGTACTACCTCACAAAGAGGATTACTGGCCTCAAACAAATGCCCTACACTGACTGCCTAAAAAAAACTCCAGCTTTACTCCGTAGCATATCACCTACTCCGAGGTGATCTCTGCCTAACATATAAAGCTATGTCAAACCCAGAGCTGTTGGACATGCTACATCTAAAGAAATCCCAATCTCTCTGAGCTACATGCTCTAGGGACCTAAACCTTGTCACCACAATAAACAGGACATGCTGGAGGGATAGATTCCTGTCCCAGAGACTTCATATACTCTGGAACAAGCTACCCATCTATGTCAAGCAAAGTTCTTCATTAGCTCTCTTCAAGAAAAATCTTGATGAGTGGATGGGAAATAGGAAATACACCACGGGGATCACGTCTGTGTCTCTGCTGAACAGTGGCACAGGAAAATCACTTTCTTGGATGGCATAAGCTATGGAACCTTGCTGGCTAGGCTTACGTAGGCCCTTGGGCCGATAGCCTAGTACCTACCTATGAACCTATGAACCTATGAGAATTCTCCAGTGGTTAGTTTTCACCCAATGGTCCATACAGGAGTTACCAATTTCCCACAAGATTATTATAAAGGAATCTTGCAAGAGGGATCTACACTGGTGGCTTCATTCGACTCAGGTGGTTTTGGGCAGACCATTCATTCCCCCACAACCAATAGCTACAGTGACCACGGATGCTTCCTAGATAGGGTGGGGGGCATTATCTTGGGAAGACTGTCCAAGAAGTTTGGCGGAAATACGAGAACCACTTGCATATCAATGTCCTAGAGATGAGAGCAGTGCTTTTGTTATTGTAGGCATTCCAAAACTCCCTTCCTCTAGGAACGATTGCAATCCAGACAGACAACATGTCATTAGTGTGGTACATAAACAAACAAGGGGGAACCAGATCTTACCTCTTATCTTGAGAGGCTCAAAGAGTATGGCAGTGGGCAGTCCCTTCCCAATGCTTTCTAGTAGCAATGCATATCCCGGGGAAATCCAAAGTGATAGCGGACAAACTCAGCAGAGCCATTCTGATGCCTCATGAGTGGTCCAAAAACAGGAAGTTGCAGAAGAAATTTTCTGCAAGTGGGGCCAGCCTTGATGTGACCTCTTTGCCACGTCCACGAATGCCAAATGCAGTAGCTACTTTTGCCCTGATCTCCCCTCCAGAGGAGTCAACAAGGGATGCACTTGTACACAATTGACCCCCGGTTCTCCTCTACACCTTTCCCCAATTTCCCTTAATTCCCAAAGTCCTTCAGAAAGCCAGCACATTAAGAAGTAATTTGATACTCATCGCCCCATACTGACCTCATCAGATATGGTTCCCCTTTTTATGGTCCCATCTACAAGAGGAGCTCTGGATTCTGGACCCAGTTCCGGGCCTCCTGATTCATCTGTCGGGGACACTCCATCCCTCGGTCCAAACCCTCAAACTGACAGCTTGGCTGTTTCACTTCCACTCCTAGCTAGGCTTCCAAATATATCTCCCGCTGTGATACATATCCTGATCTCATCCCATAAGAGGACAACTAGAAATTTTTATGCTAGCAAATAGAAAAGGTTTTCCTGTTGGCCTCTCAGTCATCATACTGATCCTTTCACAGCCCCTGTAACTTCTATTTTAGACTTCTTAGCAGAACTTTTCAATGAAGATGCAGCAGCAGCTACCATCTGAGTTCAATTGACTGCTATATCAAACTACCATATTGGAGAAATGGGATTCAAACTTATGTCCCATAGACTGTGCAAGACCTTTTTGAGAGGTACCTTTTTACTAAGGCCCCCGGTAAAAGAACCACCAGCTCCTTGGGACCTCAATTTGGTATTTTTCACCATATGAACCAGCTTCAGTTCATAATATGAAGTTCCTAAAGTGGAAAACAGCCTTTTTGGTGGCCATCACATCAGCTAGGTGAGTATCAGAGTTCCAGGATTTGTCTATATGTCCCCCCTACTTGGTTTTACATAAAGACAGAGTTTCTCTTAGAACTACTCCATCATTCCTCCCCAAGGTTTGTTCTGAGACTAACTTGAATCAATCTATTGATCTGCCTGTTTTCTTCCCAAACTATGGCAAAAAGGCAGAGTATAATTTACACCATTTGGTTGTGCACAGGCAAGTACATTTCTACCTACACAGAACAAAAGAATTCAGGAAATCTGATCAACTGTTCATATCCTTTTCAGATAAAAAGAAGGGTGCCCCAATATCAAAAATCACTCTGTCAAAGTGGCTTACGGATGTTATTACCTATTCATATACTTCTCAAAACAGACAACTGCCTGGAAAAGTAAAAGGTCATTCAACAAGAGCCATTGCAACCTCATCTGCCTTTCAGGCTAGGCTAACCATGGATTCAATTTGTGCTGCAGTGGCATGGGTAAAATCTTATACCTTTAGCACACATTACAAAGTGATTTTGGCCTCCCAGAACAGGGCTTCCTTTGGATCCACTGTCCCAAAGAGTTTTCTCATTTGAGCCACCCAAGAAAGAAGATGATGGGGATGCTGTTCCAACAAGCAAAGAATGAAGGTGAGATAGGACAACATAACATAACATAAAGAAGTTATGTGTTCACCATAACATTCCATTTCTGTTGTCCATCTCGCCTTCACTCTTGCGTTCCACCCTCCTTCCCCCAACCTTTGCTCCTGGGGGATCTAGAGGCTTTTATGGGATTTGGAGCTCATGTTCTCTGATTTCCTTCTTTAGTCTTAGGGGACACATGTTTATGTGTGTAATATTGTGTGTGTGTGTGTGTGTGCGTGTGTGTGTGTGTGTGTGTGTGTGTGTGTGTGTGTGTGTGTGTGTGTGTGTGTGTGTGAGTGTGTATATATATATATATATATATATATATATATATATATGTATGTGTGTGTGTGTGTGTGTGTGTGTGTGTGTATAGCGGTTATTCTGGTTAGCAATTGCAAACAAGATCTGGGTAATCTCCCTAAGCATGATGGGATAGGGTATAGCCTCGAGCCAGTGGAAGCTCTTGAGCTTTAGTATAGGCCGGGTTGGAACCGATCCTCGGTTCCAAACCCAACCAGCAAAGAATGAAGGCAAGATGGACAACAAACATGGAACATTATGGTGAGTACAAAACTTCTTTTTTTATAACTCATAATGTTTTTTAATAATATACATTTCTAGGTTATTGTCAAATCTTCAATGGTTGTTACTGGAATATGTGTCAGTTTGGCATTTTCTGTCAAACTTTTAGGTAGAGGATATATTTTTTCTCTCTCTCTTTCTCTGTCTCTCTCTTCTTTCAGGTTAGCGTCTGGTGTTTTATTCTAACAGTCTTGCTGAAGGGTCTCACCTCTTTCTCCCTTTTCGATGGGACTCTTTTAATGATGGTATTTATCAAATACACTTTCTCTCTTCCGCCAGCAGCTCGATAAACACCAGAAGATATACAAGAAGGGCTGAGAGGAGAGTAAAAGATTTTGGGCTGGATTCTGTAGAACTCATGGAATCCAGAGCATTTTGCCCATATCAGCATGAAACCTGTAGATAACATTGTAATATGTAAATGTACTACAAGAAATTCAAAATAGTTCAGCACACAATGAAGCATTACAGTATCAATGGCGCACTACACAAATCAACAAGTAATCTGTAAGTAATGAGAAATAGTTGCCCAATCACCTGGTACAGTAACAAAGTTACAGAAAACTTATCACAATTCAAGCATCTTGATAGTTATACAGACATACATATAGCAGCATCTGTCCAGTAAAGTTAAGGACAACTACAAAATGTAGCTGAAATAAAAGCATTTGTAACATATATTTTCAGGAATATACCCAGAAATGTCACAGACAGCTACTGATATTTCTGTAATTCATCCGCCAACATAAAATATGTGCTTCAAAGCTGCAATGTCATTTGTAATACATATGTGTCTGCATATATATATATATGTATATATATATATATATATATATATATGTATATATATATATATATATATATATATATATATATATATATATATATATATATATATATATATATATATATATATATATATATATATATATATATTTAGACAGCACCCTTTCAGTAAGCTCAGAGACAACTATGGATATCTCTGTAACACATGTATTAATAAAATGTGGCAGCTTGGCCTTATGGATTCCAATGGAATTCATACATTTTCTAATAAAAAATGAAAGGTGAAGGGCAATCACAACCACATTGCCTCAGAGCTTTACTGGAAAGGCTCACCCAGACTCTGCTAGAGTTTGTTGTGAGGGAAAGGTTAGTTTGTTTTTTATTTGTTGTATTTTGTATTAGCTATTGCCTTTTTCTATTTATCATACTGTAATTTGTTTTCTTTACACTGTTTTACTTGTATTCTGCTTTTATCTGCATATTAAAATTTGAAAAGAGACCACAGGTCTCTCTCTTGTGAGTCAGACAGAAAATTTTTACACCCAGTTACTGTTGTGTTCTTAAACACCACTGTCTTTCTAGTTGCCTGCCCCTTATGTTAATTTGACCATATATCTCATTTCCTCTGTCTGTGCTTAATGTACCTGATTGGTCTGGTTGCTATTCGAGGCATCTACCAGAAAAAGGCTACAGCCTGCAGACCCTTGTATCATCTGGGACAAGACTGTGGATCACCAAACAGGCCGTGGCCTACTTCTCTTCTTGGGTTTGGTGCTAACATTTTGCTCTGGTGAGAGAAGAAGCAAAGGAGTATTGTATCCCAACAGAGTGAAGCTGTGCTGAGACCAGCATTAGTTGTAGTCAGGGAGTAGCCCTTCATGCGACTCCCCTCTTTTCATCATTCTTGACAAGCTAATTCTTTATTTTTCAGTAAGTACTGCTTGATTTCTTTCTAACCTCAGAATATCTGCCTAAATACTTCATCCTTAAATTTTCCGGGTATACGTATTAGTTTCCCCTCAAGTGTTTTGCAGTGCTCTGTACAGACTCAGACACCTTGAGTGACATTTTTTCCTGTAAAATGAATATATAAGGAAACAGCTCCAGTACTTAGTAATAATGACCATCCCTCCTGACATGTCTAAAGGTCAGTTCCCTGTGCTTTCTCCTATTAACCTGGTGAACTTGGGCATTCTGAGGCAGTATAGCAACTGCCTCATGTACACAGACAACCCTCTCCTCTTACTTCTCAAAACTCAGACTTGTGAGAGATGCACTTATTTATCCAAACTGGAAGCCATGCACTCCCAAACCAAGACTGGAAAAGCTGGTCAAGAGGAGAAGGTCAACACCTGCACCACACCACATGCAACACATAGCCCTCCAGAACACCTACCATCACAGCTCTCACATAAAAACACAAGCCACACATCCACCTTCATGGAGGCTCTCAATAGAAATTTACCCAAACAGCAGAGACGTCCAAGGCAGAAAGGCACTCGACCACCACCACACAGCACAAACCACAAGACACATACCTCACCTACACAGTGTGCCCCTCAACCTAAGCCCCTAAGGCAAAACAGCTTGCCCAATACACTAATCATAGGTGACTCGATAGTGAGGCACACTGATGTCCCCCTCACTAAGTTGAATATGGAGAAGGTAACAGTCAGCTGTCTATCAGGTGCCAGAATCCGACACATAACACATGCACTCAGGTCACTTCATAACAAGTACAAGTATGACTCTGTCACTGTCCATGTGGGTGTCAATGACCTGTGATGCACCTCCCTGGACTACATGAAAAGAGACATGGATGAGCTCTCAGATTATGTGGCACAGGCTAGCCCTGAGCAGTATCCTACCGTCACCCAGAATGATACCGCAGTACAAACAAAAAATGATTGATTTCAACAACTGGTTAAGTTTCTGGTGACATTCTAAGAGGATCCAGTATTTGTCTGCTTGGGTGACATGATTGACAGACCTCGATGCTTTGCCAGAGATGGCCTGTATCTGTCACGCCTGGGTTTCCGGATACTGGCTAAGGCTGTTGCCACCCCTATAGTGCCTTTTTTAGGCAACGTTCCAAAGACCAAATTACCACCATAACAGCTATAAATAAATGCAGTCTGAGCGTCATGCTGCTCAGTGCTAGAAGTCTAAATCTCAAGATGCACTTGCTTGAAGCACTCCTCAAAATGGAGAACACTGACATTTGTGCTGTAATGGAGACCTAGTTTAAAGCAGCAGAAAGCACTACTGCACTACCAGGCCATAACTCATTCCACAGCTTTCGGCCCTAGAACATGGACCGAAGCTCCAAAGGTGGTGGTGTCTCCATATTCATAAAGGATATAAACACCTCTAGACTAGTAGCCCAGCATAATGCATCTGAGATACTTCAGGTACAACTAACATTGAGTAAGACGGCGATTCAGGTCGTAGCCTACTATAGGTCCCAAACCATGTCCCAAGACTTTCACTTCATATTCCTAAGCACCCTGGAAACTATTGGGTTCAACCCAACACTCTCATACTAGGTGACTTCAACTACCCCTCCATCAACTGGGAAAACTACTCATGCCAATACACTGGCCCAAAGCTTCCTGGAATTCATCAGTTCCAATGACCTGGACCAGCTTATTCTTACTCCCACTAGAGGAAGCAACATCCTTGAGCTGGTTATTACTAACATGGGCAACCATTGCTCTACCCCAAATATCAATTTACAACAGAAGGAAGAAACTGTTGTAGAAAAAGGTGAAGTCCCAAGATGTGAAAAAACTCCCTTAGTAGCCTCAACAAAAAGTTGAGATCCCTCATCAAAACCTCTAAAGCCAGCTATGAAGGCAGAATTGCAGGAGACATTAAAAACAACCACAAAGCCTTTTAGAGTTATATCAAAAATCTCCACGGAAATACCCAGGTTTGCTCTGAGTTACTGCACAATGTTACCTCCTATAGTGAGCCAACAGATATTGCCAACATACTGGCCGACAAATTCAGTGCCAACTCCCCCCCCACCAAAGGACCAATCACAATACTGGAGGAATGCCAGGCACCCAGCATTACTGCAGCACAGGTTAAAGCTGCATTGTTCAAGGCCAAGAATACAGCTTCCATCTGACCCAGCAGTATCCCTGGATGTGTTCTTCATGAACTACAAAGTGAATTGGCACCACATCTGTGTGCCCTGTTCAATCACAGTCTCACCTCAGGCTTTGTCCCTACAGAATGGCACACTGCTACAATTATCCCTCTCCATAAAGGGGGAGTGACTACTGATCCTGGGAATTATCGCCCCATTAGCCTATCAAGTTTGATATGTAAGGCTATGGAGCACATCATCATGGTCCTAATTAATAAGGACATAGGGAATCTCCAAACTCTAGACCCACGTAATTTGGTTTTGTGAAAAGTAGATCATGCTTGCTCAACCTGGTTGACTTCGTTGAGTCAGTCATCAGAGCTGTGGATACAGCCTACCTCAATCTGGCCAAGGCCTTTGATACCATTCCCCACTCAGAAATTATTGGTAAACTCACTCAACTAGGCATCAGACCCTATACCACTAGGTGGGGTACAAATTGGCTCATGGATAGAACCCACAGTGTGAAAGTAATGGACTCCAAGTCAGACTGCCAACCAGTCACTAGTGGAGTCCCATAGGGATCGGTCCTGGGTCCTCTCCTGTTTTGCATCTACTTCCCAGAAGTCCAGGCCAACATGGAGGAACTCTGGCTGACCAAGTTCACAGACAACTGCAAGCTGGGGGCCATTATTAACTCCCCAAGTGATGTAGACATCCTACAGAAAGGCCTCACTGAAACCAGTGACTGGTGTTAAAACCATGGCCTTAAGCTTAATGCCAAAAAAATGTGTCATCATCCCCTTTGGGAAAAATTCAGTTCTCACTAATTACCACATCGACGGGAGCCCACTGAGCACTGAAGGCATTATTAGAGATCTGGGTACACAGTTTGACAGCAACCTGTCCTTCAACCACCACATTGTCACTGTGGTCAGAAAGTCCTTCTATGTGGCTCATCTCATTACTAAGGGTTTTGCATCCAGGAAGAATGAGGTCATCATCTCTCTCCACTCTTCCCTCATTAGGCCAGTCATCGAGTATAATGCCCCATTTGGCATGTACCTCACTAGACACATGCAACAGCTGGAAAGGCCACAAAAGTACCTGACGAAGAGGATCCCAGGCCTTAAATACATGTCCTACGTGGACAGACTAAAAAAAACTCCAGCTATTCTATGTCTCATGTCGTCTACTAAGAGGCGATCTCTGCTTGACTTACAAAGCCATGTTTGACCCAGCTCTGTTAATAATGCTACCTCTAAAGAAATCAAAATCCCTCCACACCACATGCTCCAGAGACCTCAACCTCATTACCACAATCAACAGAACATGCTGGAGGGACAGGTTCATAACCCAGAGACTGCTTATAATTTGGAATAGACTTCCCATACATGTAAAGCAGAGCACCTCACTGGCCCTCTTCAAGAGAAATCCGGATGAATGGATGGGAAATAGAAAGTTCACCCCAGAGATCACTCCAGTGGCTCTACTTGATAGAGGCACTGGGAACTAACGCTGGGCGGCACGATGCCAAGGCACTTCTATGGGCTAGGCTTGTAAAGGCTCCAGGGCCATTAGTCTGGTACACACCTATGAACCTATGAACAGCTAACATTAGCTAACAAAGGGTTCAGGACTTGTGTGGGGAACACAAGTAATCCACACACCCAAAGAAAGTGGGAGGTAGAAAAAAGATGTGGGTTATGGGTGAAGAAGAGGGGCGCACAAGAGGGATGTTAGAGTAAGAAACCTTGAGGGGAAAGTTAGAGGGTCATGGGCAATTTTATTTTTGGTAGGAACCTTTTTTGTTAAGAATAGAAGGCAAGGTAAACATAGGGAAAGAGTAGGAGATGTACATCACAGCAGGTGTACCCACAGAACAAATTGCACAGCGCATGAAAGACAAAGGTTAGAAAAAACATTAACGATCGCAAAATTACACAGAGGGGACACTGTACAACATGGGCAATGGAAAGGTGATATGCAGGGTGGGAATGCATACCAGCCATGGGGAAATGCAGAAAAGCATATCTACATATGCACTATCACATTGTAACTTGTCGCAAACTGTGTGGCAGTCATTCATGGATGTGTATGGCCAATGGTAGATGTGTGTTCTTGGGTAATACATTATGATCACAATACACATTGGATAAATAAACACATATCCAATTAGACTATCAACAGTGCAGGTATAAGTCAAGCAACGTCACAAATAAGCAAATGCAAGTCAAAAATGCTAGAAAACTCTAGCAGAGGACAGAACCAAACCTACAACCATGCATGTGAGAGGCAAACAACCAAGCACAGTGCCAAAAGGAAGTACTGCAAAGAAGCAACAAAGGCTGCCACATACACAAGTAGGTGTACACAACCCAAACAAATGTGTAATGGAATGTACATGTGTTATACACATATGCCATATCAAAGGCAACACACAGGTGTGTACGTGTATGTCTGTCAGTGGCATAAATGGAATGTACATGAAGCAAAGTTGTTACACATACACACATCAATGATATGCAATAATGTGTTCAAAAATGTATTTTATTTTTATTTATTTGTTAACTGGGCTAGTCCAAATGGGCAGCAGACCCTTTTTCAGTGGAGACCAGAGGAGAAAAGCTCCACAGATAAGAAATACAAAAACTAAACATAATACAATATTAACATACACAGTATAGTATATACACAGGAGAAACAGAATACAACTTATAAATGAACATGTAAGAATACAAGAATAATATTGAGGGTTTAAACAGCCTTAGTACGTATTAAGCATATAAAATATAATATAAAAAGTTAAATTCTATCTAACAATTACCATCAGAGAGAATTTCAAGTTTGGTAGAATGTCATATACTGCAGACCTTAAATGAATACTTGTGGTAAAGTGTAAGAGCTGAGACAGGAAGAGGAGAGGGAGCAGTTTAGGTGGGAGTAGGACAAGGACAGGTCCAGGAATTAGTAAATAAGTCCTTTAGAAGTTTTTTGAAGTTAAGGAAGTTGCTGTTTGTTCTTAGAGAAAGGGGAAGTTTGTTCCAGGCATCGGTGATGGAGTGGCTGTATAAAAGTTTGCCAATATTTTTATTGGGTTTGTAGATGTCTAAGAGGTGTAGGTCTGCGCTGAATAGGTTACACTAAGGAGTGTAGGGAGTGATGAGCTCTATGAGGACAGGACAGCAGGAGGATTGATTTAAGATAGTGTGTCAGGTGGAGTGGGGGAAAAAGGAGCTGGTTATGTAGCTCAAGCCATTGTAGGTTTTTTAAGGCTATGCAGTGGTGAGAGTGATAGGGAAGGTTGGCAGCAAATATGTCTATTTTGTTGTAGGTGGCTTCAAGTTCAGCTAATAGACTGGATTGAATATTGATGAGAATAGGGACTGCATAAAGTAAGGTTGGGAGAAGGAAAGTCTGTGTTAGAAAATGTTTGGCGTTAATAGTGAGAGATTTTTTATGTCTGTATGAGACCAAGTTTTTGGTGGGTCTTTTTAATGGGTTGCTCAATACGTATGTCAGACTTTAGTCATCTATGCTTACACCCAGAAGTTTAGTATGTGGTTCAACAGAGATAAGTGTATTATTAAGAGAAGATACTGGGAAGGTATTTTTGTGTTGCTATACTGAGTTGGGGAGGAAGACTAGAAGTTTTTTTTTTTTTAGGATTGAGAAGTAGTTGATTATTAGTTAGCCATTTTTCAACTGAAAGGAGGGAATCTTGAATAAGCACAAGGAGGTGGGGAAGATTATCAGAGCACGAGATAATAATGGAATCATCTGTGTATTATATTAGTGAGGAGTTTGGACAGGAAGTGGGTAGGTTATCTGTAAAGATAGTAAAAAGGAGAGGTCCAAGGACTGACTGACCCTTGGGGGACACCTATTTGGACTGGGAGGAAGGGGAAGGAGGCAGAAAGCCATTTGACAGATTGGAATCTGTTGGAGAGGTAACTGGAGTACTATTGTATAGTAGAAGAGAGGTTAAGGGAAGACAGTTGTGAGAGAAATAGGGTATGGGAAACGGTGTCAAAGGCTTTAGATAGGTCAAGGTAGAGGCATGAGATTAGTTTGTTATTGTCCCATGCTTTGGCTATATTCTGTGTAAATGAAATGAGAGCTGTAGAGTTGCTCTGGTGAGGATGGAACATGTGTTGGGTGGGACTTAACTGGTTGTCTTATATGATATGCCTGAGAACCTGGTTATGAATAGATTTTACTAGAATTTTGAATAAGAGGGATAGTATGGAAATAGGTCTGTAGTTAGTTTGTTCAGTTGAATTGCCACCTTTGTGGAGGGGTATGACACAGGATGTTTCCAGATGTCAGAGGCTATGTTCTCTTGAGTTGACCTGTTTACTAATGTGGAGACTGGATGTGCAACAGAGTTAGCTGCGAGTTTAAGGAATAGAGGAGGTAAGTTGTCAGCAGAGGGGAAGCAGATTTTCAGTTTGGTAAGAAGAGAGTTGGTGTATGCAGTAGGGACAGGCTTAAGAAAAAAATTGGGTGGAATTGGTAGAGGGAAGGGTATCAGAAGGGGAGAGGGAGGTGTTGTCAGGTTTTGTTAATTTTTTATAGAATTGATGAAGAAGGAATTTAGAAAGGAGTCAGTGTCTTTTGTTGAGCTGTTAAGAGAGGGGCTGGGGGTAGAAGGTATAAGAGTTTATTGATACTATTCCAAAACTTTTTTGTGTTGGAGTTGTGGTTATCTAGTGGTTTTTGACAGTATTGTTTTTTGACCAGATTGATTTGTTTCTTGGTTAGGTTTCTAAGTTCTCTATAGGTTTGGAGATGCTGATGGGAGTTTGTTTTTTTCCAGGTTTTTCAGGCGCTGTATCATTTAAACATTAGTTTATGGGTGGATTGGGCTAACCATGGAGCAAAGTTTGTTTTTGTTCTTATTTTTATAGTGTGGACTAAGAAGTTTAGGATATTCAGGAAGGTGTTGTTAAACTTGGAGACAGCCTCATTGAGAGGGAGGGTGTAGAGAAAGGACCAGTTAATAGAGAAGAGAGGATTATTGAAGGTATCTGGGCAGAAATTAGAGAGATTATACCTGTCTTTGTATTGATGAGGTTTTGGTAGATGAGGTGGGTTTCATAACACGTGGATAGGGAGATGGTCACTGAGGGAGTCAGGTAGAGTGGTAGCATTGTTAGCCAGCAACTTGTGTGCACGTCTTACATTGTAAAATGGCCATACAATTGGCACATGTTCACTGTACCAAATTAATACATGACAACATGGTCAGTAGTTGCAACAAAGGCAAACATATCTGCAAATATAATAATAGTGAAATAGGAAGATGTTCAGGAGGTGGACAACCTTGGTGCACTTCAAGGTAAAGCAGGACAAGGTAAGTTGACACAATGCAAATGCATGTGTACAGCACATGTGGTGATGTAGAAGCCAAATAGAAATACATTTAACCAAATAGAGCATGTATGCCAAATGGCCAGATTGATTGCTGATGTCCACAGAACTGGACATGTATAAAACACGCATACACAGTAATGTGCAATCATGTTACATCAACATGCATAGGTAAGCAAGCTAAAAATTACAAGCACAAACACACATACTGTCATGCAAATGTCAGATAAAGAAATGTAGGTGCATGTCAACCACCCTGCTCATTATGGAGCAATGGACAATCCTGTGAACATCATTGCAGCACATTAGGAGTAACACAGTGAATGCTCACATGTCAAAAGTACAGTTGTGTGTCAGTATGTATCCAACTATCTGCACACAAATATACATTCAGTTAAGGTATACAACTACTTGTAAAATGTGTAAACCAATTTCAATATGCAATGGATATAGAAATGCTGCATACACCAACCACGAAGTAATATAGTGTTAAATAATGCATTATCTGTAACACTGTCTATAGATTAATGCTACATTACTGTTTGATGCAGTCAGAAAAGGAGGACTACACAAAGACAGCATATTCCTGCATATGGTCCCATATGGCATCAGTATTGTCAACCCATGACACACTCACATCATGCCACTGGGACATCATGGCAATTATCATCCAAAACACATATGGAATGACATATCTATCTGTTGCACATACCTGATATGGTGAATCACAATTCCAAGGCATATCACACTGTTAGTAATAAAGTATGGACAACATATGTTGTCTATCATTTGCCCCAGTAAAACACATGTTTACAGGCTACCTCTTGCAGCACTACCTGTAGGTTAACTGCCACAATGCACGGACAGTTGAATGTGGGAGGAAAGTGTAATGTGATAATATGCATAATGCACATATTGCAACAGAAGTAAATGTCACATGACAATACCACATAAGTGTGACAGATGCATGGTATGCATGCACAAGAGTACATATATAGTCCAAGCAATGAAATGGCAATAACCATGTTGGATGCATAACACAAGTGGAGCACACAAACAATACTTATGGACTGAAGGAACCAGGATGATGGGGGTCAGAGTCCCGAATGACCTTATGAGCTATCACCCTGAAAGAAACCTGCATAGCTTTTGCCATATTCTCAAAGAAGGACTCCATCATGTCCCTCATCTATGTTCAAACACATCGGTCATAATAACCTCCCAGATATCCTCTCAATAATCATCTCAATTCCAGTCATGTTATCTCCTCCAGGGTGCAGGATGATGGCTCAGGCAAGAGTGGACCCAGGTTCCTCATCATTGTCATCATCATCACCGCAGTCATTGTCATCATCATCGTCATCATTGTCACTGTCATCCTTGAAAGAGTCTGGCAGTGACCTGACATGCGTTTGTCATCATCTTCTGGTCGGAGCATGTCCATGGGTCCCATGCTCTGTCAAGATTAATTGCAAATCCCAACAGAAACAAAAAGCAAATGTCTATCATACAGAACAGTCCCACGGATATCATAGCAGAACAGAATCTGATTATGTTGACAATTTACACATTTTATATGTTAATATCAATAAGTGGAATATGCTTCTCTAAATAAATGCCATGAGTAGATTAAAACAAGATAACAGTTTCAGATATGTGCTGTCTCTATGGATTTGAACACACAGCATGACAAAAAGTAGGCATCTGGACTGTTTTCTTGCAAGACAGGCTAACAGCCAGCACACATTATTTACAAACAAACAAGCATTGCTTTATGAACCCTGTTGTTAGAAATATGAAGTTATTAGAGTGATACACAGTACAGGCCTATTCGTAGGACTTCAACAGTTAACTTGGTTATTCATAAACATGCACAGCAGATACAATAATATCAAGTTTTAGAATATATTTCTCCAAAAAATGCTTTGGATGAATTAAACCAAGATAACATTGACAGATATATGTTTCCCCATCTGGACTGGAACCCACAGCATGCAAAATTTACACATGTTGACCCATTGCCTTACAGGCCAAGCTAACAGTCAGCAGGGGTTTTATTTTAGAAAATAAGTGCTGCAGGTGTTTGTTAGAAGTTCTGTGGATAATGAATAGATATGGAAACTGCAAACTACGAACCATTTAAATGGAGATTGCCGTACAGTGCAGAAAGGTATATTTACCGGTTCACTCATTGTAGTGTGATCCCCAAGTTGGTATATATAATTAGCAGGGAGTGTGGGGGGTGCAGGAGGGGCTTGTCCTCTGCAAAAATGGAAAAATAAAGATTTTTTGTTTTTATTTTTTTTAATTTACATTTTGAAGTTTGAAAAGTTCAATCTTACGGTCTCGATTATAAGAAATTCAAAGTTTTGAAACTTCGAAATTTAGAAGTAGACCCCGTGTAAGCAGTTGAACAAGCATTCATTTTTAGCTTAAATAAATGTATGTGTATACTTTCTTAGGAGGAATTAATTAATGAAGTTGTGTATGTACTTTTATTACAACTTCTAACAGTGCAGTATGTGATACTATGGTACTACAATGGAAAACTATGAAGTACGTAATCATCCATGGCCTACGCACTATAGGCATCAGTGATGCACGATGACAGTGGCTAAGTACAATTATGTTGTTAGATGCTGTAAAACATATGTACATTTACAAAGGTCATCATTATGGATAATATACACGTTATTAAATTAACAGCATGGGAATCGAACAAACAGTTATCTGAACAGCATTTACAAAGCCTACTTAATTATCTCCATGAGCTAATTATCACAGCAGAAAGCAAAGCCATCTATCTGATACAGATGGGACTGGAAAACAATATTTGAAAGTGGCACTGATGTCATGTTATCAGATCACTAGAAGATAATTGTCACATGCCACACATTGTACTGTTTATTGATACCTATTGGGTGTTACCACAGAACACCTGGGTGTTATGGCGGATGAAGTCAATTTATATGGATGTGCACAAATGGGATTCCAAATGGGATTCCAAAAACTTGAATTTTAATAAACCTCATTAATTACGTATTGTGCAAATGGCACTTAAAGTTGGGTGCACATTAGGTGCACTTTGATTCTGCGATTTACACTGAGAGGTTCATTGGCAATTGGTAGCATTTCTATTTTGGTAATTAGCAAATAGGTACCTGATTAAATTAATTGTTACCTGAAATGTTATCTTTAACAGAGGTTGTTTTAAGTTACTGGAGAGATGTTCTGAGCTATAGGCATACAGGTGTTGCTATTTTAAATAAGTGATTTCAGCCCTATATGCAGTTGTATAGGCAAACTTATATTGCAAATGTTAACATTATTTGAAGTCTGATTTATGGATCATCCCCAATTTTTGCCGGTAATTCCTTACTTTCTGTGGTGTAACTATGGAAACCTACAGATTCTGACACTATTCATATCTAGTATGGGATATTGATACCATGGATATTTCTTAATTCATGTTTCCTAATAAAACTGTTACAAATGTGCTGTTGCTGTTATGGATATTTCCTCAGTGATGCATCTTAATGAAGTAGTTATCACTACTGGCTCAATATACTAAGGATCTGTGCTGTCTGTGGCCTACCCACAGATCCATAGGTTCATAGGCTGGTACTAGGCTATTGGCCCTAGAGCCTATACAAGCCTAGCCATAACAATTCCCTGGCTATTTCTTCCCACACTATTTACTTCCCTGCACTATTGTCCAGAAGGGTGACTGATGTGATCCACGGTTTTCTGATACTTTCCATAAGTTGTTAAATTGTTACTTCTTGTAGTATTTTAATATGAAATGCATGCAGACTCCTGTGGGATGATGCTGTTGTCTTTGGCCTTCCATTCAATATATATGTAGTGTGAGGGGTTCTAATCTCCCTCATGAGCTTTAAAGATATTACAAGTTCTGTTGGTTTTACAAATGTTATGTATGAAGGCATTGCTGTTATTTTTTTATGTCACATTAGTATTTATCACAGATGGTGTTATACAGACCTTTGCACTGCAAAGGAATGCATACTGTTTATGTTGACATATGCTGTTCACAGTATCAAATGCATAAATGGGCACACCCAGGAATATTATCTTGTGTGTATCACTGCCTTTCTTATGGTTAACCATCCTAGGGGAGGTAACTTCTCTGGCAACAAGGATGGAAAGTCCTAGGTCACTCAGGTGATACAGTTCAGAGACATAAAATCTGGACTGAACTCACTTACATGATCAATGCAGTTGGTAGCCACAACTGATCCCATGATGCCTATAGACAATGCTGGTCAGATATGATCCTTCATGCAGCCAAAAGAGTTAAACATTACAAGGGATCAAGGGATGCCACCGGTGGTTGACCAACATTAACCCCCTTGATGACATCACAATATTTCTGGCCTCACTGCATAGAGCAAGAGGGGAACAATGCATTCACAGTGGTGAAACTGAAGCTGTAGTTCCAGGGCAAACATGTATGTCTTCCTTTCCATTATGTGGCTGTGTATTAAGACAATCACTGCATATTATGGTAGCATGCATATTCATGTACTGTTATTTTTGATTTGCAGCAGCAGAGTTGAGCCATGCACATACATCCAAACAGGGTGAGGATGATGAACGTAGGTCTCATGACATGTATTGATACAGATGAAGTACAGGCAGAGCAGTTCAAACAACATTCACAGCTCCATCTACTTTGGGACAAAAACAGAGATCATCAGTTGAGTGTCTCCATACTATTACTGTGACTACTACCTTGTTATTACCTCAGCCTTATTGCATGGCACTGATGTTTACTATCATAGTGTTGTTTACCTAACATTGTACACTACATATATATCCAGTAGCAGCCCAAGCTGTGCAAGTTCAAGTGCAGACAGACCAGGTATGTTACAGCAACATTGTCATAGCTTTCATCAGTGTGTAGCAGTCATGTAATACATGACATTTATTGTTAATATTTGTCAACGCTACCCATCTGGTGTACAGTTGCAATGTCCATCATGTGAGTATTTGCAGCTCATGTTACTGTGTTTTATATGTGATGCTATCAGTATTGGTTTTGCTAAATAAATTATTGTGTTGCCTTTCTCTTTACGTTCTCACTGCAGGATCCATAGTTCAACCCACAACCACTCCATGGCATGATTCTGTCAATGGTTCAGTGGTGTGCTATTAACTATTCTTCATACCTGTCACTGCTGTTCATCCTGTTGTTGCCCTCCTTTAATACTGTGTCCTTCTTCCCATTCCTAGGTCAGCTTGCATCAACATCATCAAATGCACATATGAGTGGTATGTGTATGTCACCTGTATGTTTTAAATGTGTTCACCTGGTTAATGGTGGCAGTGATGTGATCACTAATGCTGCTTTTTTCTCTACAATAGTTGAAGTTCATCTTCAACACCACCATCCCCCCATGAGGTGTTGTCAGGTGTGTGTTTTTTTTTGTATTCCTCACATATGTCATGTATGTTGGCCTTGTAACCAAATTATATACTCTGTATACGTAGATTCTGTGAAACATATATACAGTAGACCTCATGTCAAGTCATTACTATTTGTCATATGTCTTTGCTGATATCCATCATGTGATGTAAGCATATTGTCTTGATCTGTGTCTTTGAATCTTGTACATATCAACTATTTATATCATCCAGCAGCCCATCCAGTGACCATGATGTGGTTCAGGTTGTGTCTGAGCATGGTATTATGGACCCTGACACACAGGACCTTGATGTATTTGAGGAATCCATCCATGAGGTTTACAGTGATGTTGCTACATCTGTAGCCTCAGATATGGAAGTTAACTTGTCTTGTCACTTGGAGGATGCTAGCGGAGTGGATGTTGAATATGGTGAGGCTATTGACCAACAGACCCCAGTTGAGACCACTGCTGATGGCAGTTCCACACGACAACCAGAAACAGGGTGCCACAGTAGATGTAGGCGAGCAGATGTTGTACATGGCCAGGTGTCATAAGGTGTCCACCTCCTACTGCAGGTAAATGAATAGTCATAGTAATGGCATTGATCAGACATCTGTGCACTTGCCCCATGCCACAGGTCACATGGCACATCAGCTACATGTCATTCATGAAGGACAATAGTGCAGACACACCAAATAGATGGCATTATGGCTGTGCTGGCTTCTCAGAATGAGATTCAGTTTACTGTGGAATGGTTGGTTAAAATAGATGGCATTATGGCTGTGCTGGCCTCTCAGAATGAGATTCAGTTTGCTGTGGAATGGTCGGTTAAAACCCTGGCCTTTAAGATATTGCAGGAATGTCATACTACCAGCAGGATTCTATATTCCCTGATTGTGCTCAGCAGATTGCAGCATAGGAGATGCAGGCCACCTTTCTGCAGAACCACTGTTGGCCATTGAGAATAGCTGTCTATGGTCCAACCCACACAGAATTCAACTGATGTCCCATCTGCTGTTTTCCCATCAGTCACAAGGTCTTCAACTCACAGTCAACATGGTGTTGTCACCCCATCAATCTCCTTTGTTGAGCAACCATGGCAACATGTGTCTGTACATGGTCAGGGCAGAGTTTCTTGTGGTGTGAGACATCAGCGAGGTCTCCCTAGACTGCATTACAGTGTGTCCAACAATGTAATATACATAGCTGACTCTTATTATTGACTTATCACTTTACTGTGATATGTGCCTTCTGATAGGAAAGTTCCGATTATATTACATGTGGTTTCTCTTTTTTCATGTTATTAGATTGTAGAGATAAGAATGTGTAGCACTGATTTGTCTCCTTACTGTTTTCCATACAATGTTACAACAATGTGAGTGTGTATGCAGACCTATCTGAGTTGCACCCTGAGCTGATGATCCCTGTAGTGACACACTTGTATATGTTCATTTTGTAATATGTTATGATTATGGTGTTATGTCTGATGGTCAGTGTGTACATCTAGTGGGTAATTGACATTAGATGCAATCCATGTAACTATGGTGGGGTGACACCAGAATATCAATGTTCAGTCTGTGTACTCATGCATGTGTGGCTTGTCAAGACTTAAAGTTATGGGTCAGGCACTGTCATGTTGCCTAGGCTTACACTTGTGGTCACAGCCTACTTTGCCTACACCTGTGACTTCTGCCTCTATGTTCTCCTGCTCCTCCTCCTCTGATACCTGTGAAATCTCATCTTCAGACATCTGGGGATCTTGGGGTAGTTCACCCACACCTGCAGCTGGAAGACCACCATGTGGTCTAGTCAGCATGTTGTGCAGCATGCCACACACTGTTATCTTCTGTGCTGCCTTTTTAGGTGTGTATTGCAATGCACCCCCCAAGATATGTCCAGACATCTGAACCTTGCCTTCAGTACACCAAACACACACTCTATGATGTTTCAGGTTGTTGATTGTGCTCTGTTGTAGGCCTGCTGTACAGGGTTGGATGGTTCACAGTATGGTGTCATTAGCCACAGCTCTAGTGGATAACCAGTCACCTGCTGTGGGGAGTGCAAAGACGTGGTCAGGATGGATATATTGTTGTGAGGGTTATCCTTAGCTCCTGTCTTAGTTGTGCTCTTGTACTTACCTAGCAGTAGTCCCTTAGGTATTTCACTTTGCTTGAATGCTGCCCTCAGTTCACTTTCCCTCCATGTGGCAGCATTATGGACACTTTCAGAGTGTATTGCCATGATGTTTATTATGATATCTTCTGTTGCACACACAACTTGGCAGCAGATGGATGGCCAGCACTTTCTGTTTATGTATTAGTTTGCTTCAGGATGTACTGGTCTCTTGATAGGTATCTGTGTGCAATCTATTGCACTGAGTACATGGAGAAAGTTTTTGATGCTGTAAAACTGGTAAATTTCAGTTCTATGCTCTGTGGGAGTGGATGGAAAGTGTGTGATGTCATCCACCTTCCTGCAGATTGCTTCCAGGAATTTTGCCAGGATATGACTGGCAGCTGTCTGTGATACTCGCACAGCATCCCACATGTATCGCTGGAATGTCCTAGATGCAAGCACACCCAGGCTGAGACATGTTTTGGTTTCAAGGGCAATGACATTTCCTTGCAGGGTCTGCACAGACATGTGTGGGGCATACATGCTATGCTGCCTTCTAGGTTGCACAGCCACAGCCTCATTTACAGTTTACTGTAGCCTGTTGCAGTTCATTAACAACATTGCAGTGTTATATATCTTTGATGTTTTGATATGGGTAACATCAAAATCTGTAGCATTTTCTTGAATTCCTTGGGGTCCATAAAGCCAAGAATTTCAGAAATGGAATCAGTGTAGCTGTTTGTCAGATTTCAGATGTGTTGTGTGCAAACCACGTGTTTTGGAATCAGACCAGCATGTGCAGAATCACTAATTATCCTACAGTGAATATATAAGTACTCAGGCTGCCTTCAGTGTATCTTCTGAAATTGAGTTTGTAGCAAGTGCGCTGAAGTTTTCCTTCAGTGCACTATTCTGTTTGCAAATAGCTTCTGGGAACTTTATGGAATTTGATTCTTTGCTTTGAGCCCAGGAGGCACCATTTATCATCATTGAAGGTATTCACTATGTTATAAATTAATAACTGGCTTAACACCAGATAGGAAAAGACATGGATTGATAAGTGTGAGGCAGGCTTATCATAATCATCATCATGGTGCCATCTGAGGGGAGAAAGGAGCTGTCTAAGTGGTAACTGACTTTTCCTTATAGCCACTACTGCTATTATTTTAGGAGTAGGTACTCCTATGAGTGCTCAGGTAAACTTATTTTTTTCCCTTCAGCCAGAGGATGACAACGGAATAGCTTTGTGAGAGATGGCTCAGAGCCTCATGGAACAAAATCAAAATGTCCAAGCCATGATAGGAATATTAGAAAAACACTAAACCACCAATGGTTGAATTTTTCCAGGACAACATGGAAAAAAAACACCAATAATCCTCTAAAACAAGAGTCAATAAAGATACATCACAGGACATCAATCGATGAAATTGTCATGTGCTTAGACAATGCGCTCTTCTCATCCTTTTTATAAGTATGATGTGAATTCCTTTTTGTAACACATTTTCAGTTTTACCAGTGTAAAATCTCCTTAAGGATCACACACAGAAACAGATACTATTACATTGGTACTACAGTTAAATCCATTTAGCCAAGCAAAGACAAATATCTCCAAATTCTGATACATTAATAAAGTGGCACTGATTACAGTGTCTGCACTTCAAAGTAGTAAAGTAACCACTGACATTACTGTAAAAGACTTGCTCCAGAAAACTTTTAATATTAGATATTCTACTATAAATAACAAACAGGGCATTTACAATGACTTCCATTGACACATTAGTTTGTTTTAAAATAGTCCAGTATTTTGTAAGAATTGCTTTAAATATACTGCTGTTGGTAGAATATAGACTGACAAATGCCTTGGATTTAGGGGCCACCTAGAATAATAGGACAAAAACCTGAATTTCTTTTGTCACACATATCTGTTACTGTGGGATCAATTATATATCAATTAGGTAATCCCTTTTTATAAACATGTCCCTCAGGGCTCATCATCAATCTTAAATCTACACGCTCAAATAAGCTGACTTCTAATAAGTCCCCTCTTAAGTTGCAATGGGTGACAACTAGAAAAATTAAAAATTAATTACAGTGAGGTTTCCTGTAGATTTGTGATGTCAAACACTGTTTTCACCTCTAGAGATGCAAGTATCTAAAAATGAATGTATTCATGATTCATATTAAATTTCAACTTTAAAAAATCAATAGTCTGTTCTAAAACATTTATAAATTCCTGTAATTGTACTGGGGTCTCTGTCCAAATCATAAACATTAGAACAACTGTGTGTGTATATATACAGAAAGCAGCAGGGTAAAGATGAGCAGAAACTTCACCCAATACCATGGGACAAATGGGCTGTAGTCAGGAGAAGTAGGACTAGTCAAATTAACAAGGAAATGTGGGACAGGAAAGCAAAGTCATAATCAAAAATGTACAGAGAAACTGAGAACATGTAGAGGGTGTAAATATAAGCCATTGTGAAAGGACGCAAGCATGAGGGAGCGCAAAAGGACTTGAAAGATGGTGCCTAATAACGTAATGTAAAAAATGATTTGCAATGCTTTGACAGAGTGAGGGAGTGAACTAACCCTTTTGCTTAAAGCAAAATTGTATCCAAAATTGCTCTATATTTTACAGGCATTTCCACTGGGGATACCGTACTGCATTCTAGCCTACAAAAATGTGGCACTCAAATTAAGAAATGTTTGTAGTCTCCTTTACTACCTAGGTTTCCTTGGCCATCTATTACGCATTCCAGAGTACTGGAGAGCTTAGAGTTCCCAGTTTACTTTTGCCATACAAAGCATTGCTCCTTTTATGTTTTCTCAACCTTTAAATAATGCCTTCTCAGCCACCATCTTGGGTGAATTTTCTAGTTTCTGTGGACTATAACCCCCCTAAGCCTTCATTCAGTGCCCTGGATAAAAGAGGTGCTTTAGTATATGCTATGGCCAGGGGGATATAACTCAAGGAAAACCTCCATTGGAACTTTTCACTATCTCAACACCACTTATAGATTGATAGGTTCATAGGTATACACTAGACTAATGACAAGTGGGGACTTTATTAGCCTAGCAATGCAAGCTATCTGCATCCCATGGGTTATTGCACCTTAGAAATTATTTTAAGGGGGTTTATGTTAGTTATGGCATGACTTAATGGCTGCCAATGTTCATCAGAGACAAAGGTGTCACCGGGGTGAATTTCCAATTTCCTATCCTCTGGTCCAGGGTGTGCTTGAATAGGACTAGGAAAGGGTTCTACTTCACATGGATAGGAAGCCTATTCCAGAGAATGGGGATTCTCTGAAATATAGATCTGTCCCTCCATCTTGTTCTATTTAAGTCATAAGCAAAGTTAACATTGTTAGATCTAGTAGTTCTGGAGCAGTTTATTATGCTGTATACAAAAGGTCCATCAGAGCAAGATCTAAGGATGCCTTTTATGCCTAGCATAAATCAACTCTCAGCACTCTGTAGGAAACAGATTATGGAGATAGGGATTTGAGGTGCTCTATGTAGGACATTGTGTTTCCACCCTGCATTCTTTTTGTGAGATCCTCTGCGAACATTCCAGTTGTTGCATGTGCTCAATGATGGGTCTGATGATGGCTGAGTCCTTTGGCATGATGACTTTCCTGGACTTAGAAGCCATGCTGCTACTTATAAGTTGAGTGAAATAGAATGATTTTCTTATAACCTTAGACACATGTTGGTCGAAACCCAGGTTACTATTTGCATTAGTCCCCAAATCCCTAACTACTATGTCTACTTTTAGGGGTGTTTTATCAATGAGGTAGTTTCCTCATGTGGCCAAATTTCCAAAAGGTACAATTATGCAATTTCTTGGCACTGAATGTGAAGCTAGGGCTTTGGCATGAGTCATTTGTCTCTGTTAGCCCTTCCTGAAAGATGTTAGTTATTTGAAGAGGTTTCTATGATTGTTGCAAGCTTGCATTCATCTGCAAACTTGGTAAGCTAGGGGCCCATGACATTGACCTTGACTTATATCTACAATGTTAAATAAATCCACCCAATATAGCCATTTACCATCTCTACTATTTCCCTACAGAGTGCATCCAGTGTTTTTCCTGTTGCAGCAAGGACTGATTTATGCCTTTCAACTCTTCCAACATAATGCAGTAAAGTCACAACTGGACCTTTTCTGTAAAGTATTTTTTTCCTGCCAGCCCATTCTTTTAATTATCTCCAACTATTCTTATGGGTTGTTGAAGTGATTCCATTAGACTAGGCAAATTTTGCTACCTTTCCAATAGTATACCATCTAATCATGGACTCTAGGCAGCAAACCATACATTTTAAGAAGGGGATTTATCAATTATATGCTGCTCTATCCATCATCCTTTTTGTCTCTGGAGCAGATCTTTGTCAGGTCTGTCTTAGGGAGCAGATGATGAGGTTATTTGATGAAATAATTTCTGGCATAGTGAGAACACCTTTTACAGGTCACTGCATCCCCAAAGAGGAGCACTTTTCCTTGGTGATGCTCATTTCACTTTTTTAACCCCCAGTCAGGTAATGTGTTAACTCTGGGATGATAGCGTATAGTTATTGGCATTGTCACAAACAGGGAGTCTTCCCATTTTAAGAGAATATAATCTGGAGCTGTGAGCTTATTCAGCCTTTCTGGGACAATTGAATAGTGCAGGGATGAAAGTTAGATCAACACAAAGATACTTTGCCATGTATGGGCTTACACCTGCACAGAACCCAAAGATGTCATACATATTTTGTTATTTGCAGCTAAGAAATCTATTACAAGGCACTGGAAGTCATCCCCTCCCCCTATATTAGAAGAATGCTGGCAAATAACAAGGACGATATGTACTGCTGAATGGCAGATAGCCTGCAAGAGAGGTAAAGAGTATTGGTTTCTTTCAAAATGGTCTTCTTATCAATCTTTAATGGACATTCAATAACACATCATATTTTAATAGTTTAGCTCTTCCTTTTGTAACCATTTACTCACTTTACTACTCCTTTTCTCTCCTTTTTTTTCAAATCATACCATTTCTGAAGCATGTTATACAGAGTCTGGATGTCATACTTCATTCTGTTTTGTATTAAGGTGAGCTGTGTTTTGTTATTAAATGTTTATATCACTTCTTTGAATTTAATTTTTATTTAGATAACTCATTGGCAATTGCTTAAATATTTTTATTGACATCAATTTGTATACCACTTAAATGCTGCTATATGTTTACAAACAGTTTGACAATCAAGGATTCACCTCTTGTTCTGTTAATGGTTGAAGCATTGGCCTTTATCTGTGCTGTACTGTCATTTAAAAAGAAAGTAAAAAGAAATATATAAATAAAGGGTCAACTCAGAATGCTGTAATGACAGTATCACAATCCAACTAAGCTATTTAGAGCAGGAAAATTACAAAATAACCAGAGCTGGAGATGAGACCAAGATGCAGCAAACAACTTACATATGTGCAGGAAATGTGAGAGGGCATAGGTCTATTAGACACAGCTTAGGGCAGATCTTAAAAATATTTTTGGGCATTGTGCAAAGAAGGAATGGAAATGTTTAAATTGATTTTGAAATGGCATGTGTATGCAGACTCATTTGAAATAGACATATTTGCTGATTAGTCATAAGTTGTGTTAAGTGGAAGCCATGGAGATGAGAATATAAGCACTTTTTACAAACTGTTGTTTTTATATGGAAAGGTTGTAGAACTTTAAACAGAAATGACACTGTGATGCAGGCCTTGTGTTTACATCTTGAAGGGGTTATTGAGCAGCTTTGTATGTGCTTATTTGCTAGTTCTTATGACTTCCATCAGTGGTGTCTGAGTGCTATTAATATGATTATGCCTTTGATAGTATGAGAACTGTTTGTTATATATAAACATGCATGTATATTTTATTTAGGTACTTAATATGTTAATTTCACCAGCTTTTTAGCTTTGCATTATAGACTAAATGTTTTATATTTGTTTTTTATGATGAATTTTGCAAGCTGGAGTTTAGGTCAGGTGATTAATATAACTGAAGAGTCAGATGATTGTTTTATATGTCATGTGACTACTCCTAGTATTTTTATTGGTTTATGGAGACTTAAATACAAGTATTTTGAGATGTTATTTTATTGTATCTGAAGAAGCGTTGTGGAAGCAATGCGAAAGTACTCATACTTCATTAAACTCATTATCTTTTAACTGCCATGTCTACTGCCTCCTTGGTTTTGCCTCTTGATTAGTGATGGAAGGGTTACTGGGGTGCATAGATCAAAAAGTGTGATGTGGATAGCTGAAATTATAGTGAAATGCAATTTACACTGGAATGGAAATTACATCCAAGCAGGCACTCTTGTGCAGCTTTGTAGGGAGGGCCTTTCTATCATACAAGATTCTTGGCCCACAGACAGAAATGCCTCATGTTTGGAGTACTATAGCAATGGGTCTAGAAATTCCTTTGAATTATAACTGAGCAATACCATTAGTAAACATGAGCTAGGATCAAGATATTGAAGAAGAATGACCTTGAACTGTGTATAGTGCACATAGTTTGTAAAAAGGTTGAATATCTGTTAGAATTATGATTTAATGCAGAGTTTGCAATGCTGTCTTTCTTATATTGTAATTGTTCTTGGCATTTTTATTATAAAATATTAATAAAATGTTCACAGTAAAACAATTTGGTTAGTACAACTAAATCCATAGTATTTTCTAACAAGGCAATACAGCACAGAGTTGCCCAGCCAAGTAGAGCAGGAGGTCTTGATATACAGCACAATTTAAAAGTTGCACTTAAGGTACTATGGTGTTAGGAGTGTATGCCTGCACTGTGCAACTCTCCATATCATATACAACAGTGTATTATTGTTTTGTGACTGACACAGTCAGGTGCAAATATATATTTAGCGTAAGGCATTGCATTTTTTTAGTGTTGTAACACATTATTAGTTTAATAACTAGCCACTCAGTGGTGTAAACATTGGCTCTAGGTGATTTGGTCACACTGACTAATGTTGAAGTGATATCCTGAACCCATGTGATAATGAGAACATGGGAAATGATGATGTCAATGACATGGAACTGTTCTTAGATTACCTGTTATATTTGACACTATTAATAGGTGTCGATTCTTATAGCCTTTAGGTCTCATAATATACATAAGACTGTGCTGGATAATGTGGTGAGGGAATGCCTTTGCATCAGATGGAGGCAGGGCAACATGACATTTTTACACAATATCATGTTATGACAATGTGTAGGTTTGATTATGAGGAGGAGTGACAAAGGTGATAGCAGGAGCTATAGACACCATATCCTATTTTTCCAGTATGTTTTGTATTTCTGACTGTGTGTTTCATGGAAGGGATCATCAAACAGCAGAAAGCTTTTCCCGATTGTGTTGTACATAGCGTGGTTACACATGTGGTCAAGACTGCATGCACAGGTGGTGAACTGATGTGGTAACAGCCATCAAGTAAGTTGATTTTTAATGTTATGATAACATATAGAGCAGACTATGCCTACACATGCACACACACACACACACACACACACACGCACACGCGCGCACACACACGCGTGCGCACACACACACACACACACACACACACACACACACACACACACACACACACACACACACACACACACACACACATGCACATTTCATTCTGAATATGCACAGGTAATGAGTGCCATACATATAATTTCACCATTATGTGTCCTCATTCATAGAGGCAAGGAACACTGTCAGCAGGACAGTGCAACCATGCAGCAGAGAGAGACATTATTGAAGGACGGGTGATTGCAGGTTGTACTCATAACATCTTTACTACTTTATCAGTATAATGTCATCGACAATTGGTACTCCATACACATAACAACATAATGGTCTACCGGATAGGTAGTAATGCAAAAAAATATATCCAACTATATATGTCAAATATGAGGATAAGTATGTAGTATGGGAAGTGTATGACAGGGACAGGAGACTTAAAATGCATCCATTATGTGAATGTTAAGACTCTGTCTACATGCAATATTGAAAGGATGTTTGCCTTGATTATCCATGACAATGTCGGTAGAATACATGCACCAATATAGTCTATAGGTATATTTTACACTAATGCCTCATTATGATGTATGCATATATTTCAACAGTTGCATGTGAGTTCTACTAATAGTATCACTATTTTGGATAAGGTGACTGATATTGTGAACACCTATTTCTTACCACTGTGTAAAATGTGATGTGTGAGCCAGCATATGGCAGTTGTGGATATTCCAGTGCCTATACTTGCCCTCTGTCTCCTAGCTTGGCTCTCTTTCCCTTATCCATACTTAATTCCCAAGCACACATTAATGTAAGGATTCAACAGTGTAGGTTAGGGACTGAGAAAGGAACATACTATGGTAAGCAGTTGGTAGCATGCTTCTCACCTATAAATGATCCATAGTGTGACAGATTCATTTTATGCATTATGTTGGAGAATCATTCGAATGCTGGGTCACATCACCCTTAGAATTCCTCTTGGAAAGGTGTTTATGCACTTTAATACAGGCCATGAATGTGCCAACTGCCAGTCCCATTTTGTTTAGGGTTGACAACTGTCCAGAATTTCTCTGAACAGTCCAGAATTAAGGAACACTGTCAATGACATTGAAAAATATAAGAATATGTGCGATTGTGCACAGTAATATTGTACGACAATCCCCTTGAGGGGAGTTTAAACTCATGTATCTATTCTGCACACATTTTGCTTTCACTTACATGTCCAGAATTTGGGTCTATATTATGTTATCGAAAAGTGAGTTCACTGACCTGCATCTTTATCCCAGTGCCTCTGTCAAGTAGAGCTACTGGAGTGATCCCCGGGGTGAATTTTCTATTTCTCATCCACTAATCAAGATTTCTCTTGAAGATGCCAGTGAGGTGCTCTGTCTGACATGTATGGGAAGTCTATTTCACAGCAGGGCAGACTCTGGGTTATGAACCTGTCCCTCCAGCACATTCTATTGATTGTGGCAATGAGCTTGAGGTCTCTGGAGCATGTGGTGTGGGGGGATTGGGATTTCTTTAGATGTAACATTTCTAAAAGAGCTGGGTCAGACATGGCTTTGTAAGTCAAGCAGAGATCGTCTCTAATTAGGTGATATGAGACAGAGAATAGTTGGAGTTTTTTGAGTCTGTCCATATAGGGCAATTGCTTAAGGACTAGGATCCTTTTTGTTAGGTACTTTTGTGGCCTCTCCTGTTGTTGCAGGTGTCTAGTGAGGTGCATGCCAAATGGGGTATTGTACTTGATGATTGGCCTAATGAGGGAAGAGTAGAGGGAGACAATGTCCTCTTTCTTCCTGGATGCAAAACCCTTAGTAATGAGATGTGTCACATAGAAGGACATTCTGACCACAGTAGCAATGTGGTGGTCAAAAGAGAGGCTGCAGTCAACCTGTGTTCTCAGATCTCTTAGAACACCTTCTGTGTTCAGTGGACTACCATCAATGTGTAATTCATGGGAACAGGGGATAATGACACATTTTTGTCACTGAGATTAAGGCCATGGTTCTGACACCAGTCATTGGTCTCAGTGAGGCCTTTGTGTAGGATGTCAACATCACTTGGGGAGTTAATAATAGCTCCCAACTTGCAATCATCTGTGAACTTTGCCAGCCAGTGTCCCTTCATGTTGGCCTGGAATTCAGAGAAGTAGATACCAAACAGGAGAGGACCCAGGACCAAACCCTGTGGGACTCCACTCATGGCTGGTTGGCAGTCTGACTTGGAGTCAGCTACTTTCACATTGCGGGTTCTATCTGTTTTCCAGTTTGCAACCCACCTAGTGATATAGGGGTTGATGCCTAGCTTAGTGAGTTTTTCTATGATTCCGGAGTGAGGAATGGTATCAAAGGCCTTGGCCAGATCAAGGTAGGCTGTATAAACTAGCTTGCCTTCATCCACAGCTCTAGTGACTGACTCAAAGAAGTCGACCAAGTTGTGCAGGCATGATCTGCTCTTCACAAAACCAAATTGTGTGGGATCCAGAGTTTGCAGATTCCCTATATCCTTGATTATTAGGTCCATGATGATGCGTTCCATAGCTTTGCATATCAGACTCATCGGGCTAATGGGGTGATAATTCCCAGGGTCTGTAGTTGCTCCTCCTTTGTGGAGAGGGATGGCTGTAGCAGTGTGCCATTCAGTAGGGACAAAGCCTCAGTTGAGGCTGTGATTGCCAGTTCACTCTGTAGCTCACGTAGAATACAGCCAGGGATATTGTCGGGTCCCACTGAAGCTGTATTCTTGGCCTTGGACAGTGCTGTTTTAACCTGTGCAGCAGTAATACTGGGTGCCTGGCAATCTACTGGTATTGTGATTGGTCCTTTGTGGGGGGGGGGGTAAAGTTGACACTGAATCTGTTGCCTGTATATTGGCAATATCTGTTGGCTCAGTATAGGAGATACCATTGTGCAGTAGCTCAGAGCAAATCTGGGTATGGCTGTGGAGATTCTTTACACAACTATAGAAGGCCTCGTGGTTGTCTTTACTATCTACTGCAATTCTGTTTTCATAGCTAGCTTTAGAGGATTTGATGAGGGATCGCAACTTTTTGTTGAGCCTGATAAGGGTGTTTTTCCAGTCTTGGGACTTCACCTTATTCTGCATCAGTTTTCTCCTTCTGTTTTAGAGTTTGTTTATGGCAAGGGACCACCAGATTGACTTCATTTTTTTTGGAGGAGAGCATCTTGGTTCTATTGGTTATGGTGAGATCCATGCATTTGTCTACGTGTTTGTACAGTGCATTGGTGTATGATTCGGCAGTCATGCAACTATTCTTCATTTGCATGACTGCCATGAAGTTAGCCACCTCTGTTTTTAGGAGCCCAAAGTTAGCTTTGGGGAAGTTTTTCATGGTGGCTACCTTTGTTGGGGGGGGGGTGAGAGGGATGTGGACCTCCAAGGTGATTAGTTTGTGGATGGATCTAACCAGGGAGGAGTTGATTACCGGTGTCGAGCAACGGTTGTCCATGTTAGTAATGACCAGGTCAAGGATGTTGCTACCTCTAGTGTGGGTAAAAATGAGCTGGTCCAGGGCATTGGAATTAATGAATTCCAGGAAACGTTGGGAAAGTGGATTAGTATATGAATAGTTTTCCCAGTTAATGGAGGGGTAGTTGAAGTTGCCAAATATGAGAGTGTTAGGTTGAACCCTAATATTCTCCACGGTGCTTAAGAACGTGGAGTGTGAGTCTTGGGACATGGTTGGGGACCTATAGCAGGCTACGACCTGAATTGCTGTCTTACCCAATGTTAGCTGCACCTGAAGCATCTCTGATACATTATGTTGGCTACCAGTCTGGAGGTGTGCACATCCTTTATGAATATGGAAACACCACCGCCTTTGGAGCTTCGGTCCAAGTTATTGCTGTTGTTGTTATTACTACTTTTGTTGTTGTACAAAGCTGGACATTTATGCCCAGGTTTCACAAATGTTACCTCAGGTAACATAAAGCTATATCAGCTATTACAGGTCTCTTGTTTTTTTTAAATTTCTCCGAATGTTTTAGATTTCTAATACCTGATGGGAATGGACCCCATTCCTAAATCAGGGTGCTATTAGAGTTCATGAAATTTGTATTACTTCAGTATTTGATGTTAACCAAGAGTGCCTTTCTCAGAACCAACAATGTCCAGAATTATCTCCTTCTGTAATTCATACGGGGTTACACCTATTGCTACCATATTTATGCATACTTGTAAAATATTTTTATTTATTTTGATTTCTGTAATAGCTCCTACTACTATTAGGACTGTCTGGGTATCTTTCTTCTATTTTGTTATCATTTCTTCTTGCAAATCCTGCTATTTTATGCCATTGTGTCCCCTGTCTAAGGAACTATATAATGATGGTGGTGTAATTGTATCATTCATCCATTATAGCAAACCCTTCTTTGTATTTCAGAAAGCCAGAGACAATGGACCAGAAGAAGATAATGGTTAGCCCAGTCCAGTTCAATTTTGATGCTGAGATAAAGAAACCCACACAACAGGACAGCGAGTCAGTAATGTCTGTGTTTTTTTTTTGTCCTTAAATATGTCTGAAAAAGGCAGGCTTCATGCATATAAGCAGGATAGTCATTATTTGCCTTCAGAGATGTAATTAAGCAAATGTAATTCCTTTATGTCTCCCTCAGGTGGTTTGGTCCATTGCCCCTAAGTATCTGTTTTCATAGATGGGTTACAGTGCAAAAAGATTATGATAAGATGATGGAGGATATCCAGCAGATGCAGATAACACTGAGTCTGATCCATTCCCCATATGTGTGAAGTATGGACATGAATACCTTATCTTCACCATTGGCATCTATTTTGTTACTGACTGGTATTGTGCTATATAGCAGCCATCCTGTGTCACAAGTAATGCTGGAAGGAACTTCAACCTCAGTGGCATTCTGCACTGGCACTCCACAAACCTTTTCTCCTGTGTCATCTCATACATTGACATGGGCTGTGTAGGTAGTGAAAGGTATAATGCTACTCATCATCATGCAAGCATTCAGAGACAGGGTGCCATGTATTTGTTGGCATTGCTGTAGTTCTAAGCATCCTTGGCAATATAAGCCTTCTTGGTTGAAGGGATTTGGGCCAAGTTTTTAATCATTACATCTCTTGATGCAGATGGGGCAGGCTGATCTGTGCCAATGTCATTTTCAGTGCTAACATAAGTAACATGGTGTTGCCATCCATCTATTGGTGTTAACGCTTTCAGTGGCTTCAGAGTTGCTGATGGTGAGTCTTTAACTGGCATTGCACACAGGGCAAGCATGGAAAGCCAAACCCAACTATTTTCATAGTGTTTCTGAAGCCTCTGCATCCCCACTCAACTATATACAGAAGATCTGATGGTCTCCACTCACCATAATGTCATAGGTGTGATTGTTGTTCATCCTCATCCATGTCCTGTGGTGTCTCTCCACCTAGGATACAATGATAACAGATATGATAGATACACATTAATGCTCCTCTGGAGTCATCCATCACAGATACCTATGTTGGAGTGATTCCCCATTTGTCATCTTTGACCAACCACAATTGTGAGGACATCATAGAATTGTTGTGAAACTAAAGGGATAGCCATGTACCATGTCTTCTTCTGTTGTACCAATTTTGTAGGAGGGCTTTTAATGAATCCCCCCTAAATCTTGTGTGATGTCCCTCCTAGTATAGGAGTCATGGAATGACCCAATATATTGCCCATAATTCCTTAAAGACCAGTATGGATACTCCAGACACTAGAGAATTGTTAATCTTGGCAATGAATGTAAACACTCACCTCACTGTTGCTGTGGTGGGCATGACAAGATAACCTACTTCTCCAAGTGTAGCAATCTATCACCTGAACATAGAGTTCTTTGTTCTGGAACCCTATGTGATGCAAGTATATGCATCTTCCAAATAATCTATAATGGCATAGATCTATATATTGTATATTGGGCACATTTATTTATGATTTGATAATTAGGTTAGTCCCACTAGGTTAGTAGTGTCTGTTCAGGGGAAACTTGAGGTGGTATTTAAACTACTAGGGAAATTTGGTCAGGGCATCAGGGAACTTCCACTACTTGTCATTGTGAGTGGGACACTTTTTAGAAGAGCACTTCCTGTTTCTATTCCAGGCACAGTGGCTGCCTGGAGAAACAGGGAAGCAGACGGAGAGAGAAGGGGATGATGGAGTGGTTAAAAAAATGGAGGAGAAAGCAAATATCAAGACCAGAGGATGTGTGCAGAATTCTACGGAAATGTTTCAAAGAAATATGTTTGACGGAGATGAGTGAGCAAATGTTGGTTGCGTAATTACAACCTCCCAGTCAGGAAGGTTATATGATGGTTTACTTAAAGAAATGGTGGTGCAGAGAGAGCCAGGAAATGAAGGATGTGTTTCCTGGGGAGACATTATGGAGAAAATACAGAAGGAGGACGTTTTTTATTTAATTATTAATTACGTTATTTTTTTAGTTAATGTTTGGGAATTGATGAAGGATCAACAATAAAACATGAGCAAATGCGAATAAAACTTAGTAAGAAATACTTTAGAAGACTTAAATTAATCCTGAAAACAGCATTGACATCTAGGAACAAAATCCAAGTTATAAACCGATTTGCTCTTCCTGTCTTAACTTACAGTTTTGGAGTGACTGACTGGCCCCAAAATGTTTTGGATAGATTAGATTGTAAAACAAGAAGGATGCTTTATGCTCACCAAATGATTTATAAAAATAAGTGCATACCAATATTATATATTCCCTGTTCTGAAGGAGGGATGGGCCTCCTTGAAATTGATAACATGTATGGATCTGCAATCGTGGGACTCCACCCATATATGATGACCTCACAAGACCCATACATAGTGAAAGTTTTGAAACATGAGGAGAATAAATCTAAGATGATGTCTCTTCTTAATCTACCAGAAACATATTGGCATTAAGCAGAAATGGAAATCAAACCAGAAGCAGATAAAAATCAGGCAGCATCTAAATGTGGCAAAAATCAAAAGAAAGAATACAAGGTGAAGGACCAGATGAGAAGGCAAGAAATGTGGAAAATGCATAAATATAGTTGCAAGTATAGAAAACTTCTGGAAGAACCTCATGCTGATCAGGAACAAAAACAGGAATGGTTAAGGAGAGGCAAATTCAAACCAAGAGATAAAAAGTTAATATTGGCGGCCCAAGATAGTGGGCTACGTACATATTGATTTACAAAGTCCTTTGAACATGTGGGAGGAACAGACAAATGTAGGTTTTGTAAAACCAATTTGGAAACAGTTGCACACCTCGTTGCTGGTTGTGACATGCTACTGGCAGGACTGTATACCAAAAGGGATAATAACATTGAAAGACTGTTGCACTGCAAATTGTGCAAACATTATGGTATTGAAGTAGCTGAAAAACACTGGAAACATGAGCCACAAAGCATCATAGCAAATGATGAAGTCTACATCACATGGGATTACCCATTACCAACAGTTCAAAAGATAGATGGTAGATAATCAGATATTACGGCCCATGAAAAGAAGGCAAAAGTAGCATTGATCATTGAACTCACCCCACCCAGTGACTACAGTGTCTTGTGTACAGGGATATACAAAGTCTTAAAATATCAGGATTTGCAGGCAGAAATGAGAGCAATGTAGAAGAAAGATACCCAGACAGTCCCAATAGTAGTATGAGCAACGGGTGTTAAAAAAAGGATCTACAATCGTATTTAGACATATTACCAATACATGTAATGTCCTACAAGTTACAGAAGTCATTACTAGGCACATTGTGGGTGCTGTGAAGAGCACTTCTGGCTGACCTAAAAAATTGAAACAATACTAATTTCATGAACTTTAACTGTACTTTGATATAAGAATGAGGTCCATTCCGGCCATGGTATTAGAAACCCAAATGACTTGAAGAAATTAGAAAAAGGAGGATGCAGAGACAATACTGAAGAATAATGGTGAGATGGGAACGAAAACATATGCAAAGAAAGTAAAGAAGGAAAAAGTGGAGTAGCAGAAAAGAAGACAGAGGAAAATGAAAAACAGAAGTATTCCATAAGGATTCAAAGTTAAGAAGACAAAGAAGTGTGGGGCAATTTAATAGCTCCATTGGGTCTAAAAGCACATGAGGTAACAGCATTTGTACTTATTAACAAAGAGACATTTTGTAACATTATATCTGAAATTGTTTTTTCAATGGAAACATTTTCTTGGAGAAAAAGAAAGAATGTAACTCGTGGAATCTTTATGTGATAAAAGTATTTAACAGGAAAACAAATAAGAAAATTAATGTTCAATTTCAAACAGAGGTAGAAAGAGAGATTTTGAAAGGTCATTTGAAAACTTTATGTAAAGAAGTACTGAACATTGTAAAAGTTTAGACATAAATGTGGAGGGGAATAGTGGTGTCATAAAATAATGGGGACAATCCAAAACATTTTTTGTCTGTGTGAAAAAGATGGACAATTGATACATGACTGTGACAAAAAGAAAATGTTATATTTGCAGGGAAATGGGACATGATGCAAAAAATGTATGTATGGATTGCAAAAATGAAAATAAGAGTAACGGGAAAAAGAAAGAGAAGAAAATGAACAAAGAGAAGAAATTTTAGTAGAAGTAGAAACAGAAGAAAAAATTAGATGAGAAAAGTAACAAAGAGGGCATAGAAGAAGGTTCTGAAATAAGCAGCGAACAAAAATTGGACGGAAGTAATGGAAAGAAAACAATTCTACTGGTAAAAGTGTAAAAGACAGAAAATGAAAATTTAAAGTAATAAATACAAAATGAAAAATAAGGAAATGTATGAAAAATAATGTATATGTACAACTGATAACTGGGTGATGGTATAATTGTTATGGTGTTTGAATCACAGACACAAGGTACTGTGTTTAATTCTCATCTTTGGGAGGGAAATTGCTGATGCTTAGATTGGCCCTTGAAGAAATCTAGCCTAGTAATTGGCTATAAACTTATGAAACCATGAATCATAGGGAAAATGAAAACTTTAGAGTGTTTTATGTAAATGTGAACAGTATTAAGAGTATAATAATAAGCATAGGAATTTTGGAGTGGTATAATACATTATATTAGAATACACAAGACTTTTAACAAATGAGGAAAAATTACAAACAGGAAAACTATGAGGAGGAAAGATAATCTGGAATTTGGGAAATGGGAGATGTTCTGGAATAGCAGTATTTTGTAGAAATACAGTAAAGATATTAGATTTAACTTTAACAAAAATGGGAAGATTAACCATTGTAGATTTAGGATGGAAAGAACAGGTATGTTATTATTTATTTATTTATTCATTTATTTATTTCCAGTTTGATGACCAGGGAAGTCCACTGGACCAAACAGAGCCCATTTTCATTGGAGGCCCAGGGAGAAAAGCTCCAAAAGCAGTTAACAAAATATAACATAAGTAAAGTATGGAATATACAATATACAAAAGCATAAATATACAATTTAAAATACAAATACAAAATCAGGGAGTATATCTTTAAAAAACGCAAATGTTAAAATATAAATGAAGTCAAAAGTAATACAGATAATATAATTAAAATTACAAGTCATAAAGAGCTAATACAAGTTTAGTGTTTGTTCTAACAATAGTGTTAGTGATCACAGGTGGTAGCAAATGAGATTAAAGGCAGGTTTGAAAGAGATGACAGTGTAATTCAGGAGGGAGGGGAGCAGGAACAGTCCCAGTTTGAGGTAAGGTAAGAATGGAGGAGAGATTTGAAATTTGAGTGGTTGTTACAGTGGAGGGAGGGGAAAGAAAATTCCATCATTTAGCTAAGGAGTGCGATAGAAATAATTGGCCAGGAGGGTGAAGGGGTTTATAGATTTTATGGAGGTTTTGGTTTTCAGATCTAAGAGTATGACTGGGGAGGTAAGGGGTTAAGATAGATGAAAGAGAGGATAATATAAGTAATTATAACATTATATGCTTATACTAGTTGTAAAGAAAGGGAAATCTTATTTAATCAAATTTTAGACTATGTAGTGATAAATATGAATATTGTAACAGGAGACTTTAATTGTGGTTTAACAGGCAAGTGTAAAAAGAAAGGAAATTATATAACAAAAATGTTAGAAGTTATAAGATGTGGTAAGGTAAAATTTGGGATACAATTCATGGACTTACAAAAGAGGTATGTATAGAATTGAAATATATTATTTATAGTATCAGAAGATTTAGTTATAGGAGAAGGGCATGTAGTTGAAATAGTATTTTCTGACAATCTTGCAATATGGCTAGGGATAAATGAAAACAAGGAATATATAAAATAGGTAAAGGAATATAAAGGAAAGAGATTAGTAATACAGCTATGGAAAGATCATATTATTATGAGAAGATTTTATAAAAAATTGGCCTGAATGGTGGATGATATTTAAGGAAAATATAAAAAATGTTTTTTTTACAGTGGTTATATGATGTGAGAAAAGTAGAGGAAAAATATAAAAGAACATATAATGATGCATTTGGAAGATTTAAAACATAATGATAGAAAGTACTTTGACAAGAAAATGAATTATATGAAAGAAATCAAGAAAAATACAAGAATTGTTATATAAGCAAATATATGTTTTACAAGGAAAAACAGTAGAAATATCAAGTTACTTAAACAGATTAGTAAAGGAAGATTGCAGTGTACTGAAAGAAATAAACAAATGTAAATGGAGAACTAGAAAGAACTCAGGAAAAGATTATGAACAGTGTAGTACAATATGTACAAGAAATGTTTAAAGAAAAAAAGAATTTAGTGAATAAAACATGAAAAGTAACAAAGAATTAACAGAAAAAGAGAATAAAGAGTTGGAAAAGGAGATTTGTTTAAATGAGCTAGATAAAGTATTAGGATAAGTAAATATAGATTCAGCTGCAGGACCAGCTGGAATAGGATATGAACTGTATAAAAATTTAAGGGATTGGATTGGATTGGAGCTTTTCTCCCTGGGCTTCTACTGAAAATGGACATATATCCAGCTAGACTAGCCTGGTCAACAAATGTAAAATAAATAAGGGATTGGAAAACATATTTTAAAGACTTTGAAAGAATAGTTGAATGAAGTTTTATTTGTATAAAGAATTATGTCATGGAATACTTAATTCATATAGAGATCTATAGTATTAAATAAAAATGGTTATAACATCTTTAAGAAAATAATACAAAGGAGATTTGAAACGGAAATGGAAAATATTACGGAAGATGGTATATACAGTATAAATTGGAAGGGTTGTCAAGAATTATTAATGATAGTTAGATAAGTTATGGATGATATTATAAATAGAAAAGAAGAATCAAAAATCATGAAAAGAGACCTTAATAAGGCATATAATACAACTGGACATGAAATATTATGGGTAATAATGAAAGAATATAATATAAGTGAGAAAGTTAAGAAATGATGTATGTCAGCGTATAGTAATATTAAGTAAAAATGCTTGTAAATGGCTAGTTAAGCCAAGAGGTACATAAGAAGAGTATCAAACAAGATAGATATAGCAGAGCCACCACAGGGAGAAATATATAATTATAAGTAAATAATAAAGCCAATTTTATCGAAGTAGATCTGCGATCAACACAGAGAATAAAAAACAGTGATAAGCGTTTTTGACCTATGCCTTCCTCAGATCATATTACATTCCAGCCAGGGATGTCTTTTGAACGTGGCAGAAGCCAATCAAACTTCATTTGATAATGACATCATCCTTTAGTCATCCTGTTATGCCTCCTTCCTATAAGTATAGGTTTTAAAGGTAAAACACCATTAAGACATAGGTTCATAGGTTCATAGGTTCATACTAGGCTATCTGCCCGAGGGCATTTACAAGCCTAGCCCATCGTTTTGTGGCTTACGCCACCCCTTTAGTATGGGGAACTATACCCATTATTTTGCTGTGCCTCTGTCGAGCAGTGACACTGAGGTAATCCCTGGGGTATATCTGTGATCTCCCATCCATTGGTCAAGATTTCTCTTGAACAAGGCCAGCGAGGTGCTCTGCCTCACATGTACTGGGATTTTGTTCCACAGCATAGGGAGTCTTTGGGTGATGAATCTATCCCTCCAGCACGTCCTATTAATAGCCGTGTCGAGGTTTAAGTCTCCTGCCCTTGTGGCTCTGATGGATCTAGATTTTTTGAGGTGAAGCATATTCATCAAATCTGGGTTTGACATGGCCTTGTATGTTAGGCAAAGGTCACTTCCGAGCAAGCGGTAAGCAACTGAATAGAGCTGGAGTTCTTTCAGTCGGGCAGCATAGGACAGATTTTTGAGACCCTTTATCCTTTTGGTGAGGAACTTTTGTGGCCTCTCCAGCTGCTGCAAGTGTCGGGTCAGATACATTCCAAATGGGGCATTGTACTCAATCATTGGTCTGATGAGTGATGAGTAAAGGGAGACTATGACCTCCCTTGATCTAGATGAGAATCCCTTCATGATAAGGTGGGCAATGTAGAAGGTCTTCCTAACTACTTTAGCTACATGGGTGTCGAATGACAGACTACTATCAACCTGGGTCCCCAGGTCCCTGATAACTTCTTCTGTGCTCAGTGGATTGCCACCTATTTGGTAGCTAGGGGTAACCTTGTTTTTCCCGAAGGGTATGACTATGCATTTTTGGCATTTAACTTTAGGCCGTGGCTCTGGCACCAGTTATCCGCTTCTGTGAGACCCTTCTGAAGGATATCTGTGTCAGATGTGTTTTCTACTATGGCGCCCAGTTTGCAGTCATCTGCAAACTTTGTCAGCCATAACCCTCCTGTGTTTGCTTGTACTTCAGAAAAGTAGATGCCAAACAAGAGTGGGCCCAGGACTGAGCCCTGTGGGACACCACTTGTGACAGGCTTTGAGTCTGACATGGCGCCAGCAACTCTGACCCTGTGGGTTCTGTCACTCAGCCAGTTTGCAACCCATCTTGTGATGTATGGGTTAACATTTAAGCTGATGAGTTTTTCAATGATACCCGAGTGGGGTATTGTATCGAAGGCCTTAGCCAGATCGATGTAGGCTGTATGGACTGCCTTTCCCTCATCAATGGCTTTGGTGACTGTTTCGAAAAAGTCAACCAAGTTTAAAAGGCATGATCTGCCTTTGACAAAGCCAAACTGGGTTGGATCCAAAGTCTGCAAATTCCCTATGTCTTTATTTATGAGGTCCATTATGATCCTCTCCATGGCTTTGCAGATAAGGCTTGTCAAGCTAATGGGCTGGTAATTTCCAGGGTCTGTGCAGGCACCGCCTTTGTGAAGTGGGACCACAGTTGCAGTGCGCCACTCCCTGGGTACGTATCCAGAGGTGAGACTTTGATTAAACAGCTGTCCTAGCTGTGGGTTTAATTCCTCATTGAGTTCGTGGAGCACACAGCCGGGGACACCATCAGGTCCCATGGATGCTCTGTTTTTTGCTTTGGAGAGAGCAGTTCTCACTTGGGCGCTGGAGATGTTTGGGGGGCTGCACTGCTTTGGTATAGATATCTCTCCTTTTGGGAGAAGTTTGCACTGAACCTGTCAGCCAGTATGTTGGCAATGTCTGTAGGATCAGTAATCTTCACATCATTTTGAACTAGTTCTGAGCATATCTGGGAGTTTCCTCCTAGGTTTCTAACATAGCTAAAGAAGGCCTTATAATTGTCTTTTGAGTCTTTAGCTATTTTTCTCTCGAAATTTGCTTTGGATGATTTTATGAGAGCTCTTAGTTTTTTACTTGTAGTGATCAAGGGTGTCTTACCTTTTAAGGATTTTGCTCTATCTTGTAGTAGCTTCCTCATTTTGTTGTAGAGTTTGTTTATGGCTGGGGTCCACCAGACTGGATGCTTGCCTTTGGTACAAAGAGTCTTTGTTTTGCTTGGGATTGCCTTATCCATGCAGTCCTGCAGGTGCTGGTAGAAGGCATTTGTAAGTGATTCAGCGGCTTGAGTACTGTTTTCCGCCGGCTCGGGGGCCTTAAAGGAGACCACACTAGTCTTTAGAAGTGTGAAGTCGGCTTTTGAGAAGTTCTTTACTGTGGTCTTTTTTATTTCAGGTGGGAGTGGGATGAGGACTTCCAGCGTGGGTTGTCAGCTGATAAATCATCTATCCAGCGACTCTCAGCTGATTCAACATGATTATTTAAATCTCCCCTTTGTGAAGACATTGCCATTACTTCCAAAACTGAAAACTTGAAGTTATGACTGGGATTTATCATAAATAAAAAAATCACCCCCATTCAACTCAGTGGTTGATAACTTTGTCAAACTGTATGAGAAGGAGGTGACAGTATTGAGATACACACTGAAATGATATGAATATAGATGAGAGGCTGGCTTTGCAAGAGCTAATGAATAATAATGATCTGATTATATGATCAGCAGATAGGGGGAGCTATTGTGCTTATGGACAGATGTGATTATGAGAGCAAAATGTGTTGTTTATTAAATGATACTAACACTTATAAGAGGCTGTAATCTTCTGAATTAGACTATGTTATTTGAACAGTGCAAGGGCATCTTTATAATTTTAGGTTATCTAATATTATTGGACAAGACCTATATGAATACCTTCTGGTTAATAAACCAACTATACCCGTTATTAAAGGGTTCCTAAAAATACATAAAAATATGCAAAATCCTCCCATGTGACCGGTTGTCTCAGGGAATGGCTGGATCATCGAACTTATTTCTGTTTATGTTGACTATGAACTAAAGAAAGCCCTAAAGGAAGTACGAACTATCCTGAAGGATACTGAGGATTTGTTAGATTCTCTATCTGAATTCTTACATCTAAAGGATGGCAAAGAGCTGACATATATGGTCACAGTAGATCTGGTGAGTCTGTTCATCATAATTATGATTGATTATGGGATAAAAGCAATTCAAGAATTTTTGACATCAAAGAAGTTTTATAGGAAAGATGATATTTTTCAGATGTTTCCTACTGGAACTGATCTTGGAAAATAATGTTCTGGTGCTCCAGAATGGATACTATCTACAGAAATGGGGGGTGGCAGTGGGCACCCTCTGTGCTAATAGTTATTCTAACCTGCTTATGGCCCATTGGGAAGAGAAATATATTTTTAATGAAAGGAATAATTGGTTGAGATATGTCATGTTTTATAAGAGATTCATTGATGATGTGTTTTTTTTTTGGAATGGGAGTGAAGAACAGTTACTGAACTTTATTGAGTACTTCAATCAGACTACAACTTTCTTGAGATTTAATGCACATTATGCATGAGACAAGATTAATTTTGTGGACATCACTTTGACCAATAAATATGATAGTTCTTTAGATACTGAGATTTTTCCTAAACCATTCTGAAAGAATCATCTTCTTCATAAAAGTAGTATGCACCCAGGGGATATCTTTAATGAGGTAATTAAAGGTCAGTTCCTTTGAGCCTCTAGACTGTTTACAGATTAATCTACTTTCAACAGAGAAACTCAGAGGATGAAGGATAATGTGTCTTAGAGAGGTTACATAAAGGACCTGGTCACCAAAATAGCATATGAGACTAAAGGCATGAGAGATGAGAAAGGTAAACCTTATTTCTATAAACAATGGAATATGGAAGATCTAACCTCCCAAGGATATAGGGAGCAACATATAGCATTTAGACACTCACTCACTTATAGTCAAGACATTCAAGAAGTATATACTATTTTAAAGAACAAATGGAAAATCTTATTAGCAGATGAGAACCTGAGAGGCATCATTGGTGATATACTGAGGTTTAGTTTTAAGAATAAAAATAACCTTAAACAGTTGTTGTGCAAAGAAACTCAGAGGAGGAATGAACATTATGGCAGACATGGAACTTACAGATGTGGTAATTGTAAGGCTGGTTCGTATATCAGTACGAGCAATTAATTTTGTCAATCTGTTAATGATAGAGAATACAAATTGTATACCCAAGCCGAATGTAACACAAGATATGTGGTTTATTTAACAATTTGTACAATTTGTACTAGTTTTTATGTTGGAAAAACTATTTGCCATTTAGAAACTAGGATTTTTAAACATCTTAGTGACATCAGATTAAAGAATAAAGATACTTCTTTATTCCAGCATATTATGATAAATCCCAGTCATAACTTCAGGTTTTCAGCTTTGGAACTAATGGGAATGTTTTCACGAAGGGAGATATAAATAATCATGTTGAATTAGCTGAGAGTCACTGGATAGCCAATTTATCATCTATACTTATAGGAAGGAGGTGTAACAGGAAGACTAAAGGATGATGTCATTATCAAGTGAAGTTTAATTAGCTTCAGCCACTTTGAAAATACTTCCCTAGCTGGAATGTAATATGATCTAAGGAAGGCATAGGCCAAAAGCACTTATCACTGTTTTTATTCTCTGTGTTGATCACAGATATACTTCAATAAAATTGGTTTTATTATTTACTTATAATTATATATTTATCCTGTGGTGGCTCTGCTAAGTTTATCTTGTTTGATACAGTATTTTGACTGAGCAAGCCTTTGGCAAAATCCTGGTGTGGTTTGTTTGTACATAAGAAGAGTGGTATAAGACTAGGCTGTCCAATGAATTGTATGCTCTTTGCATTAGTTATGAACATGATAGCATGTGAAATAAAGCACAGAATGAAGGAGGCGGTGTATATAACACCTGAAGGGTTAAGAATTCCAGTTCTGTTAACTTATGCAGATGACATAATTGTAAAAAAACAAAATTTGGATAAAAGAAGTAATACTTTGTACAAATGAGTGTCTAGAGGAGATGGGGTGGCTTTAACTAAAGAGAAAAGTAAAGGTTTAGGTGATGTAGTAAAGATATGGGTATATATTTTACAATGAATGAAGTTTTTGTGCTAGGTATAAAATTTGGGAATAAAGATGTAAGTAGAATTCAATGTTGAAAATAGAATAAATAAAACAAACCTGTCTTTTCTGGAGAACATATAAATTATCATTCAGAAAAAAAGACTTATTTGATTAAGTCAGTACTGATAGGAAAATAGCATACTTAGGAAGTGTATTTATGTAGGCAACAATATTTGAAAAGGAATTATTGCAGATAATTGTTTTCATTTGTATGAGGTTCTAGATTAAACCCAGCAGAAAGAGGAGTTTTGTAAAGATGAATGAGATTTAGGATTAGTTTACCAAGTGGTATGTGCTGTGTCATTTCATTTGTACAATATATTAAAGTGGGTAAATTAAAAAATGAGAGATTAGTAGTAAAATTGTATAAATATAAGTGTGATAAATTTGCTGTATGGTAAAAAAAAGAGTAAATGAGAAAAAGAATGTATTAATAAAGAAATAAAATGTTACCAAGAAATTATATTTTGTGGAAAATAAAAATTGATGATATAGAAAAGACAGAAAAATATGGTATAACAATGTAATGATAAAAGTTTATTATGTAAAACCATGGGAAAATCTAAAAAATCAAACACAAAAAGACCGGCCAGCCCTATAATGAGAGAATATTATGAAAATGTATCGGATGCAGCCATTAAAAAAGCAACATACTGGTTTCGGCTATCAGCCTTCTTCAGTGTGCTTATACATATTAACAATTCATCAATATTTCATAGCTCTTGCATCAATTATATACACCCATCTCATGAAATATTAAGTGTTGAATAATTAATACTCATCCAGTCCAAGTGAAAAAACACATCTATTTACATGTGCCAAAATCTTTCATATTAATTTGAAACATAATAAATCTAATTTTAACATGCCACATACTAATATATGGTAAATATATATGATTATATCCGACCAACCCCTTAATTGTCAAAACAAATTATTTAAAGAACTTCATTCAGTCCAGGTGAGAAAATTCCACCTAATTTGATAATCCAGATTTGTTCCTTTTTATTTATGATATGCCATCCAGCTTTCATATTCATATTGCCCTTTATTTTATCTATATCAGTAAATTTAAAGCATGCTGTAGGATGCTGTAAAGTATGCTTGGACAGAGTATTAGTAAGATTTTTATTCCTGATGTTGCTCAGATGTTCAGATATGCAAAGTTTAAGTGGCCGAGAGGTTTGATCCACATAAAAGGCCAAACAAGTACATTTTGCAAGATATATGATCCAATCAGAACTACAGCTGACAAAAATATTAATGTGGAAAATTTTGGGAGTATTTTTGCTGGTAAATTCTTTAGTTTTCGTAACATGTTTATAAAAAGAACAATGACCACAAGGAACACAACCTGATAAAACACCACCTTCTAATGTACCTTGAGATGAAGAAAAATGTGGTGATTTGTATTCATAATGATTGAAGAAGCCACCCAGTGCCTTTCTCTTTTGAAGGAAAAATGACACTTAGGACCCAACTTGATGGATACACGTTCTTCAGTCATTAAAATGTCCCAGTGTTTCTAAATCAAATCTATGAACTTATGGGTGTTGCACCCATAAGTCGTGTTCAATCTAATAATATCTTGGTTCTCTCTGTTGTGTTGTTGATATTGTAATAAATCCTGTCTATTGTAAGTACGAACTAAATTACTGGTCTGGATGACTTGACTTTTGCAAGAGCTTCTGCTACAACATTTGGTAATGAGATCTTCTTCTTGTGATTCAAAAGCATGCTCCATAGACCAAATCTGACGTATCCTTAGAAACTGAGATTTGGGAATATTATGTGTGATGTGTTTGGGATGACAGTTTGAAGCATGTAATAAACTATTGGAACTTGGTTGTTTTCTATAAACATTACTAACCAAAGTTCTATCATGTTGACGACTTATTTCAGCATCAAGAAATGAAATACAATTTGCATCATAATGAACTGTAAATTGTATTCCCCACTTATTTTCATTGAGATACTGTACAAATTCCTGAAGAATTTTTGGCAGCCACTATTATTAGACACAGCAAGGCCTTACTATGTCTAGGCAATTCTGATTCTGTATCATGACTCAGAATAATCATCTCCTTCATCAGACCAATCTACTCACCCAGCATATCTGACAGTGCATCCTGCAGGGAATCCTTAAAGTCTGCCAACTCACCGTACTCCCAGAAAATATGTTACCAATTACCTCTTTCTTCCCCTTCACACCTCCAACATTTGCTGTCTCCCTGAGGAAAATTTCCTGTAGTCTACTTGGGGTATAAAAATATCTATGTAAACATTTCCAGGCAAAAATCCTAAATCTTTTAGATTTTGTTGCATATTTGGGATATATATATATATATATATATATATATATATATATATATATATATATATATATATATATATATATTCTCCCATTGTTTTTTGTGAATTGCTTATCCAGTCTCTCTTTCCAGTCCTTTCTAACCTTCTCTGATTGATTCTTATAGTTATCATGCAGCATTTTATATGATCTACTAATTATTCCTTTTTTAATGGCAGCTTCTGTTATAGATTCTATTAAAAACTCTACCAAAGCTGGTCTTTCATTCAGAACTCCCCCCCCCCCCATTTCTTTCACTTTGTCTATACTCTATCAGTCTCTGATAGGGAATGCAATCTCTCATCTGCAGTCCAAATACATTCTTGGCATCTTCCCATTCTATCATCTTTCACTTTTTAGTTATTTGTTCCCAATACCTTAGTTCCTTTGCCAGGTTCTGGTATATTTTGAGATGAAATTTTTAAATAATGAACTTTGCATATTTTTGTGTCTGTTTTCAGTATCACTAAGTGTTTTTTTGCTGCCAGTTGTTGGTGTTTCACTTACATTAAGCATCAGGTTTGGTTTTGGTTTGTTTCATTTTGTGGTTTCACTGGTACATAGCTATGGCTAATAATACCAACCCACACCTTCAACTAGTAATCTCCCCACTGCCTTCTCTTTTTCTCCTGTACCTACCTACAACATAAAAAAACTCTTAACTAAACTTAAACCCACCAAATTAGCAGCAGACAGCCTCCCAAGTGAATACCTACAAATTGCAGCTGATGCTCTGGCCTACCCAGTATCCATCTTGATTAACCAATCTCTGTCAGAAAGTTACGTTCCCATACTGTGGAAATTATCACATATAATTCCCCTCCACAAAGGCAGACCCTCCACAGAACGAACCAATTACCGCCCCATAGCTATTCTCTCTCCACTCTCCAAAATACTAGAGAGATGCATACAGTCTCAGGTCTCAGACTACCTCCTTACTAACAACCTCCTTTCCAGTACTCAGCATGGTTTCCAACCAAACCATAGCACCATCACTGCCTTACTCTCCTTTACTAACACTATCTTTCAGCATAAAAACAATGGCTATATCTCTTCTGCTACTTTCATAGACCTATCTAAAGCATTTGACATGGTCCCACACAAACAACTTATCTCTGTCCTCAATAACCTATCCTTCTCACAATCGGTCACCAACTGGTTTCAGAGTTACCTGTCTGACCGCCAACAATCCGTTATATGGCAGAATGACATATCTCCCTAACTACCTGTCTCCATAGGGGTTCCCCAAGGATCCATCCTTGGACCCCTACTCTTCTCTGTTTACACCAATAATCTAGTCTCTGCCACCAAACATGGCACACTCATACAATACGCAGATGACTCGACTATCATCTGCTCAGCCCAGTCCCTACCAAAACTGCAAAAAAGTCACACAGGAAGCCTTTTCCTCTGTTGAAACATGGTTATCCATTGCCCAATTAATACACAACCCAAACAAAACTAAACTACTCATCTTCCAACCCACCAAACATACTCAAAACAACTCTCACTTTAACATCACGGCAAAAGACAACACCACTATATACCCAACTGAACACACCAAATTGCTAGGAGTAGAAATAGACAATAAACTAAAATTTGACATTCACATATCCATGACTATAAAAAAAGTCCACAAAAAACTAGGAGTGTTATACAGAAATAAGCAATTTCTCACCAAAGCAGCAAAGATTTCAATAGCAAATTCCCACCTTATCTCCACCCTACTTTATGCCTCTCCAATATATACCAACCTAAGGGAATGTGATCTAAACAAGCTAGAGACCTGCTACAACAAAATCGCCAAATTTGCCACAGGGGCATCCTACCGTAGTCACCACTGTCTCTCACTTGCGGAACTGGGCTGGCTTGAACTCCCTCACCTCCTTCAGTGGTATCAGCTCTCACTCGCCCACAAACTAGTAAACCATCCACTAAATGTCCCATCCCTCCAGAATCTACTCCAACCCTATTGCACCACCAGACCACTAAGATCCAGCAGCAAAAATCACTTGCAGATCACTAAAGCCAATAACTCTGCTGGTGAAGCACTATTCTCTTGCACCATAGCCAAATTATGGAACTCACTCCCACCCACAATTACCTCCATACCATCATGCACCCACTTCAAAACTTTACTAAAAGTGCAACTAAAATCATGCTGGCTATGCCCTTGCAACTCCCACTCTAATATCATCTGCCCCATCCAACCACTACCTTTCTATTCACTCCACTAACTACCTCGATTATAGCAAGCTCAGATGCTCATAAGCCAGTACTTATTATACAGCACGAACTTCTTCTTCTTGTAACATTTGTTAATGTCTGGTATGCACTTCACAGATAAAGATTCTAGTTGTCTACTGATGTACTATAGTCTTCATCTGTAAATATGTTGTAAGTAATTGCTATGTAAATTGTTAATCACTATGTAATCCAATGTAAATACTGTCTGTTTATTTTAACTGTGGAGCTCTTCTCCCTGGGACTCCGCTGAAAATGGACCTATGTCCAGTTGGACACTCCCGGTCAACAAATTTAAATAAATAAACAAAATAAATAAATAAATACTGATCATAGAGAAGAGAGGATTTTAAATTATTCTCTGGACAATATTATTATGTATACCATTGCTGATTCTTTTTTATGCACCTTTGAAAATATATCCTCCACATTGGCTGGGTTGCAGTCTTCTTTTCAAGTTTTGTCTCAGAAGGTTAGTCATGGCATGTGTTCACCTAAAATTTTTCAAGATACTGCTAAGTTGGATGATACCATTATTGAACTGTCCACAATCAGAATTCCTCAACGTCCAATGGTGATGCAAGATCAATTCCTGCTTTTTAATGGTACGGCCTTGATTCCTTTCTTTCCAAGCCTAACAATCCATGTGGGGCTATTAAAACTTATGCAGATGCTGTGAAAACTAATAATAATGAGACATAGTCATTTAAACAAATGATTAAGAATTTTTAAGAACAAGTTGAATAAATATCAATTGCTTGTTCATGATAATTTGTATTTAAAGCATTGTGTTTCCTTGAAAATAGTTCCTAAGAGATAAAGGTTCATAAATACCCCAGTGGTTTACTGTCAATGATCCTTTTTATGATGAATTAATTGATTTTTTTCAATGAAAGGAGGTTACAACTGCTGAGAAAATTAATTAACCATAATTAGAAACATATTCAGGAGCTAAATGAGCCTACTTTTTTTCTTTTAATTGCCACATTAAAACAACTGTAGAGCTTAAGAAGAAGAAAATACAATGTGATGGTGTTGCGTATGACTGTGAATCCTGTTTCTTCTTTGTCTTGTTTCTCCAAGACCAGTTTGACCATTTACAATGGCACAGATAGAATTTCTTTCTCAGTGCTTCTGAACAATAATATATTTTTTAGACTCCATTCCTCCTGTGACCATAAGAAGATTGGACATTATTGCTGCTCAAATGAATCCTATAGACTCAACTGAATGAGGACTAACTTCCATGGTGTTTTTTTCCCAAGGGAGAAAGTGACTGTTTGAGGGAGAGGCCAAAATCAAAGTTCCTACAGGTTTCAGCCCAGGCTTTAGACTTGATAAGTGTTCCCCATAGCACTGTTATAGCTTTACCAAATGTGTACTATGTTTCCAAATTTTCTATTGAGTCTTTTACTGAAAGACAATTACATATATTTTCTCCTGTTTTTTCATTTGCACCTAGTAATAGGGCTAATGTTACCCAGGCTCTTATTAGTTTAAAGTTGTTTGTAGGTACATTGGATTTAAATTATTTATTTAAAGATAGTCTAGGTACACATAATAAGTTTAACAAACCTGTATTTAATTCTCCCTTAGTTGGGACTTTGCAGATTTTTTATGATGCATGTGAAGGAGACTTAATTAATATCCAAGAGAAGAATCGCCCCCAAGCCTTATAATTTTTTAAAATTTTGATGTAGAAGATAGAAAAGCTATTAAAGAATTGAAGAGTAAAGAATTACAAGTTTTAAAGGCAGACAAAGGGAGTGGGTTTGTTATTATGTCCCAAACGGATTATATTTTGACTATTGAAAATATGTTATCAAATGAAAATGAGTTTAAGGAAGTTTGGTTATTTGACATATATGGCAGGTGCACACTGGCCAGTAGGGGCATATACACCCCTCCAACCATTAGAATGGATCCTTGGCCTAGGTCAGAGTAGGTCAGATCCTCAACCCACTTATCACTGGCAAACACCCATGCCCATTTAGTGACATAAGTCAACATGACGGAATCACCTACAACCATATTTTACACCATTGAGTGGCTAGTCCTGCCATGCTGTGTAGTCTGTGATCTGAATTTTCCTATCTTGAGGATACCGTGTAGCACAGTAGATGCCCAAAGTGGTTGATCTGTACAACTCTTCCCCCTATATGGCACCATGTAGAATCTGTGCTGCTACCCATAGCTCCATTCATTGCTGAGTTTGAGATGGAAACACTCAGCATGTTTTTCAGAACTGGGAGGATCCCTATAGAGACAGAGGGAGAACATACAAACTCCAGACAGACATTAGCAGGAGGTCAGGATCAAACCTTGTACCTTTTGCATGGGAGGCGAAAACCTTAACCATTATGTATATAACAGGTAGTATTATATTAAATGCTTTTTTAAAGGATTGTTCTCTCAGGGATTTATTAATGCACTGTTATTTTATTTTTAAGAGTAGACTTTTTATGGTTTAGTGTTTTATTTGGAGTTCCCAGAGTTCATAAGGGTGAAGTGTTTTTCCCTTTTAGACCTATAGTCTCCACCACTGGAAGTGTTACTGAGGGAATTTCTATCTTTTAGGACAGCATTTTAAACCTATAGTTCAAAAATAGATTCCTATCTAAGATTCTTTGGATTTACTAGATAATATTAGGAAATATAATTTTCAAGGTACTGAGCCATGTTTGTTTACTTTAGATATTAAATCCCTGTTTACTAATATTCATAGGGATGAGGGTAGTGCTTTTGTTGGATTATTTCTAGCACACACTATTATATATAGTACTGCTTTTGTTAATACAGTGTGCTTTCATATTGAGCTATTACTTGATAATAATTTTTTTATTGTTAATTATAAAAATGATCAGTAAGTTAGGGATGTAGTGATGGGAGCTACCACTCTTCCCTCCTTTGTTAATTTGTTTTGGGATAGTGGCATTATATATTAAGATAAACACTTTTATAGAGTGTCTTTCTATCAAAGATCTGTGGATGATTTATTCTTCATCTGGAATGGTAATAAAAGATGAATACAGTCAATTTCTTTCTTGTTTAAATGATAATACTGACTTTTTCAATTTTCTCTTGGTTCTGTTGGAAATACTGTCACAGTTTTAGTTGTGGTTTTGCATATGAATACAATGCATCAAATGTCTGAGAGCAGAATACACCAAAAGGAACACTTTTGTAAATAGTTACGCCCACTTTAGTAGTACATCCACTTTAGTAGTAATCATCCTTATTATATGATAAACAATATACCCAAGGGACAAATAATTAGAATATCTTGTTTAACTATACAGAAAAAAAATGCATTTTTGGATGAGCTGAATTTTGTATGTCAGTTATTTTTAAACAGGAATATAGTTCTTATTTGTTGAATACCACTGTGAAATGGATAATTAATAACCAAATTACATTATAGCCTCCTATTTTACCAATTGAGATTAGTATGTCTAAAAGTTCTATCATTCCAAAATCAGTATCTTTAAGTGTTTTTTTTTTTGTTTTGTTTCATATTATCAGTGTTCCACATTTGCTTTGGCTTGTTTTTGCTACTACCTTGACTATGCCCCTCTTGTAACCCTGACCAATCTTCTGCTTTCACTATTGCTACCTCTTCACTGGCTACCTCTTCACTGTCTCCTTTCTCTATTCAAAACTCCTTACCCTCCTAAAGTACCTATAATCACTAGTAAACTAAATCTACTTATGAATTTAATCTTGTATGTAATGTACATTAACTCAGATGACATAATGTAAAGTGACTATTCCTATATTGTATATTGATTAGAATTAAGTGTAATTTGTTTTCTCTTCTCTTCTCATTCATAGTGATTTTTTTTTAGTATTTTAACTTCCTTTCTTTGTTTAATTATGCATGAGATACATTTGTGTGTTACTGTTGGAGCTTTTCTCCCCGGGCCTCCACTGAAAATGGAAATATATCCAGTTGGACTAGCCCGGTCAACAAATGTAAAATAAATAACAAAATAATTACTTTCATTTGTTTGCTTTCTATAATTGATGTTGTTGTTGATGGGTACCTGTTAGCAGCATGCAGTTTTCCACAAGAACTACATGTTGCTTACCTTATATTCAGTATTTTCCAAATATATATATTCTTTTTATATATTTATTAATGGAACTCTTCAACTTCGGCAATAGTTCAACAGTGTAATATCCTGTCACCAGATAATGTAAAAATCCAGATTATACAATTCTCTCTGAGTAGAATGAACATTAAGGAGATTGGTTTGGACAGAAGAAGTAATCTGAGTATTGTTGTTAAACTATATCACGACCAGTCAAACTGCTGTTCATTTGAGTAATGAAGTCAGATCAAACAAGATGCCATTCTTAGACTGGGAGAAGGCTCATAAAATTATTTAAAACAATGAAATTATTTCCATTGCAGGACCACTCATATGATACATTCAGTTTTAGATTTCTTGCACTTACACACTTTCAAAAAATAAGGAGGTTATTAAAATAACTACAGATAATTGTGTGATGCTACGCTATCAATGGAACAAACTGTACAGCAATAATGTACTTACAAAACTTATGCCCAGACATACCAGTCACACACATTTGGGCAGCATGATGCTTCATTGCTTAAAAACTTTGACCCACAATGCACAATTTGTGGGCCCAAGTCCTAACCTCTGATCATTGCCTGTGCAGATTTTGCATGTTTCCCTACTCTCCACATAGGTTTCCTCTGAGCACCACAGTTTCCACTCCCCTCACAAAAAAAAAAAAAAAAAAACTGATTGATTGGTCATATATCTATTTATCATGGCTAAAAGCTGCCTGAGAAAGACTGGATTTCTTAATGGTTAATACATAAATAAATATGTTTTTTACTTTCATCTCTCACTCATCTTAACTGACCTGAAGTATCACTGAGAATGATCAAAAACACCACCACAGTTTAGAGTTATTAAAAAAAAAAAGGGTAAGTAAAATCTATTTTGCATAACTGCACTACATAATGCTAACTGTTATCTCAAAACCATTGAAGAGACAGGATTTACCCAATCCCTATGATATTTACCCACTCCAGTTTGACATCCAGAACAAACCATGGAGGTTACGACTAAATCCTGCATCAGTTACAGCTGGATCTTGAATATTGACCATGCAGTACTAATCAGAATGGTCCTTTTAATTTCAATGAGATGGTTTCTCATGTGACTAACACAAAATATGTCAAAAAATAATTATATATATATATATATATATATATATATATATATATATATATATCTAGAGAGAGAGAGAGCATTCAAACACTATGCTCATTCAATCACCTTCAAAGCTGCCCTAACACTACATACACTGGATTTTATCATAACATCATATATTCTTGGATAATGCAAAAGATATGCCTGCTATGCAGTAGGTACTGTTACTGTAAAGCTGCTTATGCAAGCTTTTGACATCATATAAAATGTTTCGGTATTTCTCTAATATTCATCCTGTAACATGACTGTCTGCTTCTGATACAATCTTAACTTTAGCTTAAAGAAATTCTGTTTAGTATGCTTTTTAGTTGAACTTTCATAAAAAAAAAAAATCCTTTGTCTTCAACATACTCAGTCTGGACCCAAACAGCAGTGTTAGCTTTCAAACTACCATTACAGCAATAAAGCAAATATTTGACTGCCTACTTTCAGACTGTTAATAAAGCTTTATTATAATTTCTCTCATTGTTCAACATTAATATACTTTTGTGCATAACCTTATGATTAGCTAAAGAATGATTTCCTCAGCTAAAAGTACTCCACGCACAAGGTGTAACATTGTATGAAGTACATTGTAACATTATTCTTTTTAGTCCGTAATCTGTGACTGTGAACATGTCATAAACCCAAGTCTTCAACTTCATATACCCAAGAAATAATATTAGGAATGAGAAGAAATAACTCTGGACAACTTACAAGTACTGTGGTAATGATATATTTATAGACATACATCTGAGGAACCAGAAACTGATTTATAAATACATCATACTTTTTCATGTTTTGTTTATGGAAAAGGTCCTTTTAAAAATGTAATTTGTAACAAAATTATGTGTGGTGAATGACTTTATAACCATAGTGGTATATTTCTTGCAGCTTGATGAAAAGAGTGTGTGTATAACTTTTCTGAACATTTGCCGAAGCAACTTTCACTGTCAAAATATTTAGTTATCTGGTATATCTTATTTTAGCTCAATGAGGAAATCATATATTATTAGGAACAGTTTTCTCCAAAGAGAAGACGAGGGCTAATTTCTTGGTCAAAATGTGCTCCACCCAACTCCCTTATCCTGTTTCATAGTCAACAGTCTTTTTAAACAAATTAACAGCATGTGGCAATAGTACACGGAAAAAAACAGGTCATGTAAAAGTTGAATTTCTTTTCCAAAAGTCATTATTTCCTTTAGAAAATGTATCACTATCTCCAGTTTCTCAGCAGAAAATCATAACAGTGACTCTTCACAGCTCTGGGCTACAGCCCCAGCCTCTGCTTATTGCCTCTATGAAGTCTGCATGTGCTTCTCAGGTCTGTTTGGGTAAAATTCCTTGGGGTGTTGTACTTTCAAAACAGTGACACTCTGCGGTAGCACAAAACACAAAAATGTTCTTTTTTTTTTTTTTTTGCAAAGGTTAATCCCCCTGCACTCCACAATACCTTCTCTGAGGTTGTACAAGCTCAGGGAAGATGGAGGGGAAAAAATAAAATAAAAGACAAGTAAAACTTGCCTTCTTCTGTGATTCCACAGTGCAGTCAATGCATAACCTAAGCAGTCAATTGTAGGAAACTTCTGACCTTCCTGTTTTGACATTCTTAGATTTACTGTTTCAGGCTGTGATAAACTGTAGGTTTTCTGTCATAGTAGGAGTGAACCCAGTAGATGTTACAGAATACTTATAGGTTCATAGGTTCATACTAGACTATCTGTCCTAGGGCATTTATAAGCCTAGCCAGAGTGTGTTTGGCTTTCGCCACCCATTTTAAATTAATTTTGCTATGCCCTTTTTTGAGGTTAGTATACTGTGCCTCTGTCTAACAGTGACACAGAAGTGACACCCGGGGTAAACCTACTATCTCCCATCCACTCATCAAGATTCCTCTTGAATAGAGTCAATGAGGGACTCTGCCTAACCTGGACTGGGATTTTATTCCAGAGTGAAGGGAGCCTCTGGGTTATGAATCTGTCCCTCCAGCATGTCCTATTTATTTCAGTGCTGAGGTTCAAGTCTCTCGAGCACGTAGCTCGATGGGATTTGGATTTTCTGAGGTGCAGCATGTCCATTAATTCCGGGTTGGACATGGCTTTCTTTGTTAAAAAAAATTGCTGACTGGAAAGCAGGATAAGAAAAATAGGTGAGGTAAATCATGACCAAGAAGTTAGCCCTTGCCTCCTCCTTTGGTGAAAACTATCTCTAATAATGTATAATTTCTTCTCTGAGCTAAAATAAAAAATACCAAACAGCTAAATATTTTGACGGTAAAAGCTTATTTGGAAAATATACAAAAAGGTTGCTCACATGCCATTACATCCGTCAATAAGTAATAAATTATCATTAGAAGTTAAGATGCTGCTGTTTCTATATTTAGCAAAATACTGGTGCATATCTTCAAAGGGTTTTAGCGGCCCCAAGGAACCTGATCTTTCAGTCACATCAGTATCTGTGGTTTTTGAAGTTGTCTTTCGCTTAGCAGATTTTCATGACCACAGGGTAGTTGTTTACATGAAACAACAGTGAACACAGAGTAAGTTGCTAATCAGAAGAAAGGTGTCTTTTTTGTAATCTATCTCATAATATATGAATAGCAACTAAATACATTCATTATATAGTCAGATTAATTTTTCTGTTATACAAGATATTTTAAATAAACAGATATAGTAAATAGATCTAACTTTTCACAGGTGATGTGTAATTAAAGCATGTTCAATAAATAATTAAAGCATGTTCAATAAATACATATATTCATGATTTTGTGTCATGCATACAGACTGGGTGAGAGCAGCTACAACCTTTTTTTATTCATTTTGTGTAACTGCTTGAACTTTTGGGGAATATTTTGAAACAATTAACATACATCATTATGAGACATAACAATGTTTCCTGGCATGTGCAGGGAGGAGAAGATTCAGAGACACAAGTAGTGTGGTTATGCTACCAGAGAAATAGTTTTGCATGCATGGTATGCAAATGGTTGCATAAATGCAAATGAGGGCTAACATGCTAATGAGTGCCATTATATTTGCAAATGATGAAACTATCATGGAAAATGTATTCAGAAATGTACAATTTTAGCAGGGACAACTGCAGTGATCAACTGTTCTAATCACCAGTATTTGCCAGTGTACAAGATCGCCAACCATGATAAAATGCTATGAGTAGTGTTAGTATTGGCAGGACAGTAAATGTTAGTGGCTGCCATTGGGGCCAGTGTGTATGATGTTGTGTGTTGTTAACCTCTGTATTGCAGATGGGTCCACCAGCAGCTAACATTTCATCACCTCCATGACCAGGACATTGTCAACCATGTGGACAGAGACACCATATGGAAATTAGTAGATGTACGTGGAATCACGGGAAATGTTTAGAATGTCTGCCACAGTGGATATTAATGTTTGTGTACCATTATGCATCCATGCTATGGGGAACTTTTGGTGTCCAATATGGCATGCTATAAGAGTTTTGTAACTGTTGGCCTTGCAAATCCTACACCAGTTCCTTGGCATGATGCTGCAAAATACGTAGGTACATATTTGGTTTCCATTAATAATAGAAGACAGAACCAACAATATGCAGGCATTCTATATCATGACCCATTTCCTTGAAGTCCTGAGGACACTGACTACATAGATGTCATCACAGCCCAGCCTGCTCCACTTCAGATGTGGTATGTAAAGAGGAAGGGCTTCCACTCCATCCAAATGCCAGGTGGTGTGCAATTCACAGGGTATTATATGCAATGTGTATGTGCAGTATTCAGTCTGTCCCCATGATTTCTAAATCTAGGACATGTGTAACTGATAGCAGCAGTTCATGTGGGGGTGACTTTATAGTGGGTCATTTATTTGATAAGTATACACACTGCAAGCTTCAGAAGCCTGGATATGCCTCTCCTAAGTTAACAGATGACTGGCCACTCATAATGCCATTAATTGCTGTGTGTGGAAAATGATGCTGGATATAACTTTGAACTATGTCTGGTGATCCCTATCTGTAATCCTCAGATTATGGTTGAGATGGAGTACAACACCACACTGTCATAGACATGAACCATCATCATCAAAGATTGTGCCTGGACTTATGAAGGCTCACTTCTGCTGTTTGGGCACATTTGGTCATACTGTAGTATGCAGCAGAGACCTGCAATAAGATATTTGTCATTTGCACCATTTTGTTTAAAATGATGCTAAGGAACAGATTGCATGTCTTCATGCAGGTCACATAATATACACAACATCTCTGACGTAGCATGTATATTGACCATCTGAGCTTGGATCACTTTTGATTGTTGCCACAGGTTTTGCCTAAGTCAAGGAATGTCCTGGAGAGATGGCAATAACGTTCTCTTACACTTTGCTCCCCTTTGGTGGTATGTGCACCTCAGAGACAATGCGATTTATGGATATCACCTCTGATGGTGACTCCTGTGGTGCTTATAGAGTGCTAACAGGGACCGGACACCCAGTACTGAGTACAAGTGATGCCAGAGGTTCATCCTGCCCCTTCTCTTGTAAGTCATCTATGAGGGATATGCATAATCTATAGCACTGCAGACATTGCCTGTATGCCATCAGACTGTGCCATGGGAAGGGAGTCTTCAGGTAAACTGTTGACATCAAGCATGTACTGAATCCTACAGAAATGGAATCTGTGAAAGTATGAAGAAAATATATACATGGTAATGCTGGAATAAATGTATTACTTCCACTAATGCAAAGTATGCATACTGCTACATGCCAGTACTGTTTAGCCTATAGACACATACATACCTTGTGTTCTGTGTTGTCACAGTTGCAATACTGATGCATCTTGTGGACAGGTGTGAATAGATGGTCCATTTAATAATATATTTACCTGATGAGTCATGGTACAATAATACTGGACCCCGGTGCTACTAACCTATCATATCTTCCACAGACACTATTGCAGTCACCACCAGTCTGATTCTCATGTCCAAGCCATTGTCAGGTATGAAGGGTCTGTCACCTGTCGCAGATGGGAACAGCAGAACCCCTTCACCTCTGTGTGGTGCCCTTGTGGTGGTGGTAGATTGCCAGCAAGAAGTCCACCACAGGCAATATTCTGCAACTCAGTCTTGGCATAAATCACCATATCAGTGACCCTGCTTAAAACCTGCACTACAGTCCTATTATGGCTGCCCACAGCATTGATGTTATGCACCACTCCCAGACACACCTGGCCTCAGAATGTCTTGTCTGCTTTGCCCTTGTCAAAGATATGCATATCATGTATGTGTTGGGCCTACAGTTGTACCTCTATCTCCAGACATTGCTATTCCTTTTGTCCCATGACTGGATGGCTACACCTGTGGGTGACACAAGCAGATCAGTGCTTGTGTATGCATGACTGCACTTGGCAAACACCAATAGTCTCAGCACTGTCAGCCTGCCTAGGTTTACTGGCTACAAACCTGTCTGCTACTGCGCTGCCAGTAGTCATCTCTTGTATCATACTGCACACAGCTGGATGTGGTACAACTGATTGCCATTCAACAGTGTTATACTGACAGACTGTGGGAAAATTATTGTAAGTAAAGCTTCATACCCCAAAAGAACATGTGGTAGTTTGTGTGCTGATGGTATTATGTTGGCCTCCCCCCTGCAGAACAGTTACTTGACAAGCCCTCATGCTCTGTATTGTGACAGGATGAGCACCCCAAAATAGTATGACCATTTTTTAAGCCTATGTACTTTGCACCCTGACAGACTAAGCTCCCTTGCAAAAAAGCAGGTCAGTAACCTAACAAACCCATGTCCTCTGCTACTTCACAAACTCCACTGGTAGCATCTGGTCCCGATGCTTCCTTATACCCCTGTGTGCATCCTGCAGTGCTGTGGTCCATTACAAGCTGTTGTGTCTGTTGCCAGTATGCCTGTCTGGCAATATAAACTATTATCCCGTTCTATAGTCCACATTGCTTGTCATAATATGGTCTCCCACAATTTGTTGACCACAGTCTTTGTTGAGTTAAACTACTGTACTTTTCAGAGGTGACTAGGATCACAGCATCAGAGGAGGTTACTAGGCTATTGGCTCTATGGCCTGTACAAGCTTATCCATGTTACACCCTTGTTCCCTTATGGACCAAGATATATAGTCTATGTTTGTGCATGAATCTAATATCAGCATCGACTGCCCTTGTGTAAGAGGGACACAGATGAAATCCCCAGTGTAGGTGGTTTCCCCATCCAGTTGTCCAGGTTATGCTTAAATAGGGTCATTGAGGAGCTCTGTGTTACATGAATTGGGAGTTTGTTCCAGTGGAGTGGCAACTTCTGGAAGGCATATCTGTCTCTCCAGCATTTCCTGTTAATATCACAGGCTAGTTTAAGATCCCTAGAGTGAGTCTTGCCCCATTGGATTTGCAGACTTGCAGCAGCTTCATCAAGGCAGGGTCTGAGAATGTTGTGTAGGTCAGGCACAAGCCACCTCAAAGCAGTCTATACAATACTGAGTAAAGTGATAGGGCCTTTGGTCTGTCCGTGTAGGTCATGTGTTGTGGCCCTGACTTTTTTTGTTGAAAAACCTCTGAGGTCTATCCACTTGGTGCAGATGTCTGGTGAGGTACATACAAAAGGGAGCATTGCACTCTATTGTTGGTCTGTTGAGAGCTGAGTACAGGGGAGTTATAACCTCCTTAGCTTTGGATGCTATACCCGTTCTTATGATGTGTGCAATGCAGAAGGCCTTCCTTTTACTGTGGACACCTGATGATCAAAATTAATGCTGCTATCAAGTTGTGTTCCTAAATCTCTCACCACTGGGTTTAAACTTAGGAGGATATTATTAATATTCTAATTAGCAGGGGTTTCTCCTTTGCTGAAGGCGTGGTTATGCTACTGAGGTGCTGTAGTGAGCTAGCTTTTGAATTATTGCAATATCATGCTGAGTTAAAAACATCTAGGGCTTGGAAGTCACTTGTAAAGTACACTCGTGCACAGATACTATGTGGTTTATAGCATTGCCTGTCCATGCTAATGGTTCTTTATGCTGTGAAGATGCTGTGCATCATGTGGTGGCCTGATATGCAGCTGTGTTCATAGGCGTATCTCTTTTTTCCTCAGTTTGACCTGAAGAGTGAGCATGGCTTCTCACACATAAAAATCAATGTCCTAGTCCAACTCCAGCCAAAAGTCCCCGACCTGGCCCTGTGATCATTATATCTATCTACTGGGACCACATCTCCTTAAACCTCAAAAATTGTTTCTTAAAGGGACACTGTCTCATTTCTAAAACTGGTTCCTTGTTAGAGGACCTGATTTACATTTTAGTGCTATATAAGTCATATATTCACACAGAGACAGGGTTTTCAGAGAAGCAGCACAATGCAGGTCAGGGTTTACAAACTTTAGTGGAGATGGGTTGTTTTAGGAAGTGCTAAGAGTTTACAGTTTGTCCCTTTGTATTTTCCTTCCCCCACCTATAGGTCATTATTACACTCAGCCAGAGAGGCTATCTAGTCACATTCAGATCTGTAGCTTCTGCATCAGTGAACTTACATCTTCTTTGGTATGCACTTGTTTTTTTTTGTTTTTTTTAGCCTAGGCAATAGTATTTTGTTTATTTGTTTCAGGCTTGTTGCTTGCTACATGTTTTTTCCTTCACTGGTAATTATTTTGCATATGGTCTGCAATTCAGCTTTAGTACACTTATTACTGTGTTTACACATGGATATACTTTTATAACCATACGGATTTTCCATCATTTCACAGAACAGCATTACTTTTGACAGTTATATCTTGCAAACAAACCTGATGAGTTGCAAATCTCCAACAATATTAGACCTTTGTCCTAGAAGAACAAAATCTTCTGCATCTTTTCTCTATAAATGTCAGGTAGCTTTGAAACTGAATTTGATCACTGTTCTAAAAGTACTTTCCCATTAGCTGATGCTGTATGCAGTCCTTCAGAAATCACACTAATTATTTGCCTAATACTGATTCCATCCTACTGAATTTCTTTTCTTACTTTTTTCTTTTCTGCATTTTGGCAAAATGTGTAGAGCTTTCACTCCTTTCCTGAATGTTTGACCGCAGTACTGTTACACTGATGAGCTTTTGAACGTTTAGGCAAATGGAATTTATACATTTCTCCATACGTTCCTGTGTATGTGCATATGAATGTATGTGTTTATATAAGCATCATATAATCTATACTTATATTCATGTGGTTTGAAAACCACAGTCTCGGTATGTCTTACTGAAAAACCTGTACTCCAAGGCATTCTTGAATGCCTGCCAATTCTGTATACGCTGAATATCTGATAATGCATGACTTTTTAATGAAACTGTGTGCAATGCTCATAAATGTTTTGAAGTGTACTTCATTCTTACCTTTGTAATTCTCATGATTTGCTCTGTGTTGACCAGGCCACTTACCCCTTTACCAAGATGGAAATAAATAACATAAATAAATAACTAAACAAATCAGTGTGTCACTATGTGTATTTATAATATACATATTGCAAAGCTTAAATAAAATGGATTTGCTGTATATCTTTATGAATTTGCAGGCCCATATATGCATATATGGAAGTGCTACAGAATCCTGAAAGCCCAAAATCCTGAAGACCAAAATCCTGAAAACTCAAAAACCTGAAAACTCAAAATCTTGAAAACTCAAAATCCTGAAAACACACAGGATACCAACACTTACTATATTCCAGCACAAGTACATACAGAAACATATTACCTTTCAACTATATGCAGGGGGACAAGCCCCCCTGCACTCCCCACACCCCCTGCTACTTAAATATAACAACTCTGAGATTGCACTTCAGTATACTAAGTGCAATTTTGGAGTTGATATATTTAAGTAGCAGGGGGTGTGGGGGGTGCAGCCCCCCACATGGGGAGTGCAAGGGGGCTTGCCCCCTGCTTATACTTGGAAAAGAGTAATATGGTTTGTGTTTTATTTGTTTCAGTATGTACTTGTGCTGGAATATAGTAAGTGTTGGTATCCTGTGTGTTTTCAGGATTTTGAGTTTTCAGGATTTTGAACTTTCAGGATTTTGGTCTCAGGATTTTGGGCTTTCAGGATTCCATAGCACTCCTGTATATATATATATATATATATATATATATATATATATATATATATATATATATATATATATCTCCACACATGTATACACACATCTCTTTCTCTCTCTCTCTCTCTATATATATATATATATATATGTATATCTATCTATCTATATATATATATATATATATATATATATATATATATATATATATATAAATATAGATAGATACATGCATGCACGCACACATTCATATACTGACATACAGGAGATAGTTCAACTAAGATGAGTTTATAACATCTCCTAATAGCACCCATGCAACTGATCCTTTATTGCTAGTTTTACAAGTGGCAATCCTTTCCTTTTCTTTAATGCCTGTTAACAAGCCTATCTATTGTGTGAATGAAGCAACATAGTATTCTTGCTTTCAGTCATCTAAATTTTTAACGATGATAATGTTTTATGTTCAGTGCACACTTTGACTGCACTGGATTTCTTTTTCAGGATAACATTTGCCATATCCCTAACACTTCTGCCTCCTGCCCTTCAATCTTTTCCCCTTTTTCCTTATTTCTCTAGAGTGACACTGTTCTGACACTACCTCCTCTACTAGTGTACATACTAAAATGCATAAGTATTTAAAATAATCACTGCCTTATCTAAGTAATTGGTTAAGGTTTATATAATTCTGATACCACAGACCAGTAGCATAGGTAGGGTGGAAAGAGATGGGAACTGCACTTGGCACAAAGTGTTGGGGGGGGCAACCAGCCAATCCCGAGCTCTCTGTAACGCAATACCAGCTTTTAGATGCCAGTATTGCATTTACCGTCAAACCTTAGCACTGTAGTGCTCCATGTCTGGTCTAAACTATAGTAACTACTTGCTACATTTTTTTTTACTAAAAACGGAGGGCTATAGTATCCCATGCAGGATATAAATGGCAGTAACTGTTTGCTGCATTTGCAGCAAGCAGTTTGCTTGAGTTTAAAAGAAGAATTATTTATCTTATTAAAACATGAGCACTGTAGTGCTCTGTGCAGACAGGTTACTAGCTGTAGTAACTGTTTGCTACATATATATTTATTAATTTATTTAAGTCGGACTGGGTAAAACTTATTTTCAGCGGAGGCCTGGGGAGAAAGCATCCACAGTTAAGTTACACATGATGGACATCTATAACTGCAGGGTAGAAACATCTATGCATGAACTTATTTACATGATTTTTAAATATTTCTTACATGAGCACAGCATTTTAACCCCCCAAAAAAGTGACAAATTAACATAAATTGGGTAATCTTTGAATCGAAAAATAAAATATAATAGCAGTTCATGTATTTATAGCATGATGACCGAAGGCAAAAGATCAGACCGGGGTGTTTAACAAGTAGCTTGTTACAGTTTAAAAGAAGAAATGTTTTTTTTAATAAAATGTGCAGAAGGAGGGTCAGGACAGGGCACAGAAACAGGACATAAATAGCTAGGGCAGGAGGGAGTTGCTCTTCAGTAGAGTGGGGATGGGGAGCATAGATCAGACTGTAATAAGCTGATTGCTACAATACAGTGACTGGCATATCATAGTAAATGTTTTTTTTTTCCTTTTTCTTTTTTGTTCTTAGGTGGAAGAGCTGGGGGTATAAATCTAAGTGTAATAAGGTGCTTTTTTTGCTATTCAGTGAAAGAGCTAGGGGTGTGGATCTAAATGTAATAAGCCAGTCATTATAATGTTGTTGGCTTAATACAGTGAAGTGTTTTTTTTTTTTTGCTCTTCCCTTGAAGAGCTGAGGGGATGGAGTGCTGGTTGGTGATACCAGCACAGGGTACTGCTGGTTGAACCAGCTATGCTTTTGTCACAGATTAACAAGCATCAACATCACATTGTCTGTTTATTCTAACATTTCCTACACTGTCAAAGTTTGCTACCTCTTCTGTTGACTTTTGTTCCAGCAATGATTACAAAATGGTATACTCCATACTCCACACATAAAAGTCTCCATGAAGTAACATGCAGTAATGGTGCTCACATGGTCACTGTTATCATTATGTTCACATTATTTCATTTGTCAAATTTAATATCACTGAGGCATATTAAACAGTGGCAATCATTCAAAGTTTTACAGTGAGCAACTCTGATGCAATGATATAATTTTTTTTGGTTCATATAATAGTCAACATCACTTGTGGTTACTTTATTCTCTCATTTTAGGCAGGCATCATACATATATGCTCCTGAAATTTGACATGTAGCAACATTACACAATGAGCCTGCAGTACTAATTGCTACAATATGCAAATATTCTTATTGATTGAATACTACACATGAGGGTGCTTAGTTCAGTCCTTCAAACTGTATACCTTTAATGTCATTTGATACTGATTAGTCAAGTCTGACAGCAGCTGTTCATGGGTGGCTGCATAACACATGTGTATCTGGGACAAAGGTAAATGAGATAGGTGAAGGATAGTTACTATATGAATCAAGATGATAAGTGTACGAATGTGATTCTATAATTCCCATGCAAGTGAACACAGACAATCAGGTAGCTGCTGATTAAAATTTAACTTATGAAGAACTTTGTTATAACAGTTGAACAGTGGACATAATGGTATGTAATTGAAAGTAAGATCCTTTTTTGCTGTGTTTGGCTAAATGGAGGAAAAAGTGAACATCTGTCACAAATTAAACTCTCATGGCTAATACAAACCCATTAAGCATAATGGCCAAGACTGAGGATTACTGTTCTCATTAAAACAGTTACATTTCCCCACTAACCAAATGAAATTGATTACATGAGAAAAATAATATTTGTAAGCAGAAACATGAAGAGCTGTAAATACAATATACTCTTCCTATCATGATAGATATATAACATGTTATTTCACATGTGCACACTTGTTGCACCAAGACTTACTAGAAAATCACTACCCTTGACCAGATCCATTAAAGGTATTTACAACCCAAGTAGCTCCGTCTGCAAGGCTGGTACTTGATAATATCACATATATATCATGCAGTTGAGAGAAGCCACAGTACTGAAAGATATATGTGCATGCAACAGTGCTATCCTAGAAATGTTACTATGTCTTATATTTCAGTGGAGGCCTTATTCAGGCATATTAGTTATTTCGAGACAACTACCTTTAGGAATGTTTGGAGTTATCAGATAGTACTAGAGAATCATCAGACAATGTGCGTAGAAGCATACTGGTGTCAACTGGGAATGGAAATCAAACCAGATGTAGATAAAACTCAGGCAGCAACTGAATGTGTCAAAAAAACAAAAGCAAGAATATAAGGTAAAGGATTAGATGAGAAGGCAAGAAATGTGAAAAATGAATAAAAATAGCTGCATGTATAGAAAACACTTGGAACAACCTCAGGCTGATCAGGATCAAATACAGGAATGGTTAAGGAGAGGTGAATTTAACTCAAGAGACAAAAGATATATATTGGCAGCCCAATATACTGGATTACGTGCAAATTGCTTTACAAAGTACATTGAACATGTGGGAAAAACAGAGAAATGCAGGTTTTATAAAACAGAATAGGAAATAGTCACACATCTTGCTGCTGGTTGTGATATACTAATGGCAGAAGGAATGTATACTGAAAGGCATAATAGTGTGGCAACACTGTTGCACTGGGGATTGTGCAAACTTTAAAATATTGAAGTAGCTGAAAAACACTGGAAACATGAGCCACAATGCATCATAGAAAATGATGAAGTTTATATCACATGGGATCACCCATTACCAACAGTTCAAAAAATAGACACAAGAAAACCAGATACAGTAGTCCATGAAAAGAAGACAAAAGTAGCATTGATCATTGAAATTGCTATACCCAATAACTGTAGTGTCTTACATACAGAGACACAAATTCAAAAAATACCAGGATTTGCATGCAGAACAAGGGCATTGTAGAAGAAGGATACCCAGACAGTTCCAATAGTAGTAGGAGCAACAGGTCTTATAAGAAAGAATTTACAATTATACATAGATATGTTACCAATACATGCAACTCTGTACGAAATGCAGAATGAGTCATTACTCGGCACATTGCGAGTGCTGCAAAGACCACTTTGGCTAACATCAAAGACTGAAACAATACTAATTTCATGAACTTGAAACATATGTTGACTTAGGAATGAGGTGCACTCCCTCCTGTCATGTTATTAGAAACTCAAAAGACTTGGAGAAGTTAAAAAAAGAGATTATATAGAGGCTATATATATCGGAATGAGGGATTTAATGATTGGTTCTCTGAGAGACCATCAGATGCAAGGAAAAGAATTTCAGATTATATTAAAGCAAATACTACTTCAGAAACTATTAAGAACAGCTTAGGCAGTGCAGTGGTACAGAGGTTAACATTGTCCCCTCACAGCATGAGATTCTCTGGTTCGATTCTCGGCTGGGGTGCATTCTGTGCCTCCTGGATATCCTCCCTGTGTTTGTGTCAGTTTCCTCCCACATTTCAAAGATATGCATTTCTCCCCAGGCCCCTGCTAAAAATAGGCTCTGTCCTAGTTAGACTTTCCTGGACAACAAATGTTAAATAAATAAACTTCTTCCCTTATATAGAAATGACTGTTCTGGTATATTAGCAGGCTAAATGGGAATTATTGCTCATGCCTGAAATATTTGTATCTATGTATGGGTGCATTTAAGTATGTAAAATGTGTAATTATAAATACACTGTTTTGTCAACTGGCTATGCTAATATAGAAAGATGCCTCCATGTTAATTTATTTTATTTTTTATGTGCAATGGTGTTCTTTAAAATGATGAATCTGTATTATAGATTTGATATATTTTGATCATTCAACAAATTGTTTCTGCAACAAAAATCACATTTGTTCAGTTGCAATTTATACAGTGTTTCATTGTAAAAGTGTTATTGATTGATATAGCTACCTATACATGTCATAAACTGGGAAACCGCCAAATAAATAAAAGTATGACTTCACAACAAACCTATGTGACTGATTCTTTATTTTGTGAAATAAATGAAACTACAATTTCACATGAAATGTGTTTGCTTATTTACATAAGTTAAATATTTCACAAGCTAGCTCTAATTAGGAAAAATGATTGCCTACTTATTTATAAATATGCATGCAATAAAAGACATACACTTATTGTGATTTCATGATTTCAGTTATAATTGAAGGTACAGGTCTCACCCTCTTAATGTAGAGAGAAAAGCCTTGACAGAAGCATTTAATTGGCTAAAGTAGTTACCAAAGTCCAAGAGAAAAGTAAAGAACAGTACCTTTCCTTAAGTGTCATACAAGAACAATACGGTACAAGCAGAAGACAGAGTCTATATGACTCAGAGATTATGTGAAGATTGTTTTCCAGTATGATGTAAATGCATGGAATTACTTTCCTCAGAAAGTTGTGAACAAAAATGTGCTGAAATCCAAGAATACATAGGATAACCAAAATCATTTATAGTGGGATATAGGACTATGACCACTACTCCAATGATCAGCTGAACAGCAGAAGATGCACAAGTCTTTCTAAACATACAGCTGTTTTTCATAATTAACTTTAGATGTTCTATTGACAATGACTTAAACAGTTGATTTGCAGAACATTCAACCGTATCTACTGTTCGGCCTCCCATTACCAGACTAAAACTTAAAAAGTCCTGCAGGGCAGATCAGGGCATTTGGTACCTTTGAAATCTTAGTGTGACTAGCTTTATACAAAAGGACACCTCTCTCACATAAATAACAAGCCTAGTCAAAGATTTGGAGATTGTGTCTTGCTGCTTAATAGAAAAATCATAGTTGAATTTTCCACACGATGATGCTTCCAAGTAGGTAAAAGTCCATCTAACATGTGGCAAGGGTACTTGCCTCCACACTAATACAACTTATATACCTCACTCTTTTCTCTCTGCTTATTTGAGCAAGTACTTCAAGATGTGTATCCGAAATACTGGCAGGAATAATGTAACACCAGATGACTTTAACCTAAATACATTAAGTTCAGTATCTACATAACTACAAAGATACCTCACCCTGAATGGTCTTGGCCAGTTAGTAAGAGAACCCACAATATTCAATCCCATGTTTGGCTCTAGATCACAAATTGACATGACATTAAATAATATAAAACATCATTATCATAAATATCAATTTTAGTGAATGTCTTGGGTTTCTAGTACCATGATGGGAATGGATCCCATTCCTGTCAGAGTATGATTAAAGTTCATGAAATTAGTATTGTTTCAATCTTTAATGTTAGCCAGAAGTGCTCTTCACAACACCCATAATGTGTCCAGTAATGACTCCTTCTGCAATTTGTATGGAGATACATGTATCAGTAACATATCTAAGTATGACTGTAAATTCTTTTTCATAAGACCCACTTCTACTACTATTGGAACTGTCTGGGTATCCTTCTTTCACATTGCCTTAGTTTTTGTCTGCAAATCCTGGTATTTTATGACTTTGTATCTCTCTGTACGTAATTGATACTTTAGTCACTGGGTGTAGCCATTTTAGTGATCAATGCTACTTTTATCTTCTTTTCATGGACTACTGTATCTGATTTTCTCATGTCTATTTTTTGAACTGTTGGTAATGGGTGATCACATGTGATGTAACCTTTATCATTTTCTACAATGCTTTGTGGCTCATGTTTCCAGTGTTTTTCAGCTACTTCAGTATTATAATATTTGCACAATCCCCAATGCAACAATCTTGCCACATTAGTATGCCTTTCAGTATATAGCCCTTCTGCCATTAGTATATCACAACCAACAACATGTGCAGCTGTTTCTAATTCTGTTTTACAGAACCTACATTTGTCTGTTTCTCCCACATATTCAATGGACTTTGTAAACCAGCATGTATGTAGTCCACTATCTTGGGCAGCCAATATTAACCTTTCGTCTTTTGAATTAAATTTTCCTGCATTTGATCCTAATCAACATGAGGTTGTTCCAAGACTTTTCTGTACTTGCAACTACATTTATGCATTTTCCACATTTCTTACCTTCCCATCTGATCCTTCATCTTACATTCTTTCTTTTGTTCTTTGGTACATTCAGTTGTTGCCTAATTTTATCTACTTCTGGTTTGATTTCCATTCCTTCTTGATGTTGATATGCTTCTGCTAAACTAAGCAGAGAAGTCATCTTAGACTTATTCTCGTCATGTTTTGTAAACTTTCACTACATTTTGATCTTGTGAGGTCAACAAATACATATGCAGTCCATTGATTACAGATCTCTACATGTAATCAATTTCGAGGAGACCCCTACCTCCTTCAGAATGTGGAATATATAATCTTGGTATGCACTGATTTTTATAAATCATTTGGTGAGCATGAATCATACTTCTTGTTTTCCTGTCCAACCTATCCATCACCTTTTGAGGACAGCCATTCACTCCAAAACTGTAAGTTAGGACAGGAAGAGCAAATTAGTTTATGGCTTGGACTTTATTCTTAGATGTCAATGCTGTTTTCAATATTAATTTAAGTCTTCTAAAATATTCATTACTAAGCTTTATTCACTTTTGTTCATGTTTTATTGTTGATCCTTCATCATTGCCCAAATATTTATATAGTCCCTCTTGCTCAAGTTGTTTTATATCACATTCTTGTCCCAAACTTATGTTTACTTGGTATTGCAGATTTCCTGCTTTGAAGGTTGCTTTTGCACATTTATCAAGACCAAATGACATTCTTATATCATCTGAAAAAACTTTGGCCACTTGCAATTGTGCTTTCAATTCCTCATTTGATTGACTATATAGTTTTAAATCATCTGCAAAAATAAGATAAGTTTTTACACTTTGTTGTTTTCTGTAGACAACCTAATGGATTAAGGGGGCAAGGCAAAAGAACAGTTGTGACAGAGAGTCACCCTGGAATATCCCCCTTTGAATTTTTATCCCTGGAATAATAATCTGTCCTTTATCATGGCTTAACTGCAATGTGGTTTTCCACTGTTTCATGGTCACTATAATGTAATTGATAAGTGTATGGTGTATCTTACACATTTTTAAGCACTGTTTTATCCATGAATGTGGGAATCTGTCAAATACTTTTTTGTAGTCTATCCGTGCCATAATTAGATTCTTCTGCTTTTTACAGTTTTTTATTATGACTTTAACAACAAATGATCCTTTGTTCCATATGACTTTCTTTTATTACCCATTTGTTCTATTGCCATGACTGAGTTTTCTTCTAAATGATTATAAACTCTGTCTCTCTGTCTACATCAATTCCACTGTATAGTTTATACATCATTGGAATGTAAGTCATTGGTCTATAATTTTTAGGATAGCTTGCAGGTTTGCTCTTTAGTAGAAGCATTGATTTTTCTGTTGTTAACCAGGTGGTATCTGTTCAGGTTGTGCATATAAATAGTTCTTATTCATGACTAAATCTTCATGCAAATATGTTAATACTTTTATCTAGATGTTAGGTACTGCAGCTGGGCCTTGGGTTTTCTAATTAGGAGCTTTTCTTAACTTTGTTTCAATCTCTCTGGCCATTACTTCATACCATCCTGTACATTTAAACCTCTTATCCTTTCTTTTACTTCTTCTATCCATTTAGCATATTTGTTATGTTCCACAGGAACTTCATAGATATTTCTCCAAAATCTATCCATTTCTTCTTTTTTTTTGGTGGTGTTTCAATTCCTTTTGCCTTGTTTCCCAATTCTGTATAAAACTTTTTTGGGTCATCAATGAATTGCTTATTTTGTACTTTTCCTTTATATTTATCTACATATCTTATAAGGTTTTGTGCCTCTGCTGATATTTTTAGTTTATTATTTGCGATAGTGCTTGATATATCCTGATCTGTTATAATACTGCATGTTGCTTTTATCACATCTATCTTTATGAGTATTTTTGTTGATCTGTTCCCTCTTCTATACTCTTCTTACAGTGACACTTCTTGTCTTAATTACTTTATAGTTTTCTCTATCTGATACTTCCATGATGGCATTTGAGTTCTCCCCTTCCTTTCCCTTATCATCCAGTGTTCTTGTGGTAAGACTTTACTTTTATCAATTTAACTGCTTAGTAATATATCCTAATTACTTCTGTTATATTGCATGAATTTCTATGGACAGTCATAATTACTGTCTTCCTTTGTTTTATCAAACTTCTAACTATCAGGATTTTATTGACCTTCTGTAATCTATTTCTTTCATTGATTTTAATATGTCTGTCCATCTCTATTAAATCAAGCAACTCTTCTCTTAGATCATTTTCTTCTAAACTGAAGGCACATTCTTTGGTTTCCATTTCCTGTGGACATTCTATAGAAAGTTCCAGAGTATCTTCCTGTGCTACATTCTCTTCAGTTTCATCCTGTGTCTTCCATTACTCTTTCATATGGAAACTCACTAGCCTATTACTCTACAACATTGAATCCATCAGAGTTGCCATAGTTTCCTGTTCCTTTCCTTGCTCTGCAACTCCAACTGAATGTTTCTACTGGTTTCCTATGGAAGGCTCCAAAGCATCTTCATATGGCAACTGTTCAGATACTTCCCACTCCTCTGATTTCTCCTTAATTTGGGTGTTCATTGCTCTAGCCTGCTCTGATGTTATCTGAGTTAAATTTTCTACACTAAATCCTTCATTTTACAGGTAGTCATAACATCAGTTTCTATTTATTTAATTTCTCCATTGCTAATCCTCATTTTTACTTTTCCTCTTTGTTTTCTTATTTTTTGTATTTTAAAATTTTCCATGTGTGGATGCCTTTGCCTGTATTTCTTTTCAACTGTCTTTGGTGCTGGTCTTTTTGTATTGATTAGTTTTTCTCTTTCACCTTTGCATAAATATTGCACCATATTACATTTCTTTTTCTTTCCCATGTCCATATTTCTTCTTTAGATGTCTCCTGCTCCTCCTGTTTCTCCTTTCTTTGGGGAATCATTGTTCCATCATGCTGTGATATAACCTGTGTTAGACTTTGTACACTAAATCCTTCACTTTGCAAGTATTCTATAACTTCAGCTTCTATTTTTTTTTATTTCTACTTTACTAGTCTTCTGTTCTATGTTCCCTTTTTGTGATCTTATTTTTTATTGTAAAATTGTCCTTATCTGGATGCCTTTGCCTGTATATCTTGTCAAACATCTTTGGAGCTGCCTTTTCTGTATTTATTAATTTCGCTTTCTCCTTTGCATAAATATTGCACCACATTAGAACTCTCTTTCTTTCTTTCCCATGTCCATATTTCTTTTTTATAGCTTTCAAAAGTCCCTAGATGTTGTACTTTATATTTTCACACTTCCTCAGTTGCTTCTTTTTCCAAATGGCCAAGGTTTCCTGGTCTATATAGTATTTTTTTCATGGATCTGTTATATTAATGAACACAAATTTGCATTTGAAGCTTCTGATAGTGTTACTTGTGGAAGTGTTTTTCTTTCCTTTAATTTCTCTCTTAATCCTTTTGTATATCTTCTGTCTGGAAATTCTGAGCTTCTTGCATAATATAACAATACACAATTTCTTTCATCTCCACAACAGTCCACTCTATCATCTGTATGGCTCTTTTTTGGCCTATTAATTTTTGTTTCTTTTGTGGACTGCCACTTCCTTCCACAATGGGTGGGGACAACCTCCCCCTGGGCCCAGCCTAACCCCATTATAGCAATGTTTCCATGTCTTGAGGATTCTACACTTTCATTTTTCCAATCCTGGCACCAGTGCACCTACCAGGATTGGACACTTTTTATTGTGGGTCTTGTGCATCCAGCAATCTTTTTTATGTTTGAACCTACTTCTGTCAATGATAAATACTATATAAAATACAATCTATATATCAGTGTTGTCTTGGGGAGATTTTGGGAAAAATAGGGCCCACCTAATGAAGGTACTCACCAAGACTTAAGGATGAATTTAATTCCAGCAATACTACTCTCCTTTGCTTGCTGATTTATCATCTCTCCATGTCCTTAGTGACCCCTGCCCTGTTATCCCAGACTGGTCCTTCAAAATTCTCAGGAAACCCCCTTAACACCACAGGAAATCCAGTTTCCAAAAACTGATGAGTCAAGACTGCACATTATGTTGCAGTCAATAAATAGAACAGACTACTTTATTCATGAAAACACACTCAAACAACACCTCACCTTATTGTGTTTCTTAAGTTTCTGCCATACATGATACAACTCTCCCCGAAACAGTAACACTCTAATAAATGACTAAATGATGATTCTACTTTTGGAAATTTTAGTGTAATATAATGTATAAACAATGCTAGCATTTTATTTATTTTATTTATTTAACATTTGTTTAAAATCTTGCAGTAATGCACAGTCTTCACACAACAAGACTAAGGTCCCAGAAGAAACTAATAAAAAGTACAGATACGTTTTTGATTAAACCATGGACAAAAAGCAGAGAGGTACAAAAATAGTATCACCACACAGATCACTATAAGTGCAACTTGAAATATTTAAGCAGAATTTAAGCAGAAGCTTTTTCTCTCCCCTTTTGATGAAATGCTTATATCTCACACGTCTCAGAGTCATGAGCAAGAGGCTAAACTTTTCTGAATTTTTAACCATAGGTTTAGAGCTCCATTTGGAATTTTTTTCGCCAACTATACCACGTTTCCTCTTTTTGTGGTTTCAAAAGGCTATATCTCTGGCTTCCATCCCTTATAATAATCTGACTTTCAAATTCCCTTCCTCCCCTCTTTCATTGCTGTTGTCAGTTGTGTAACATATGCAAGTACTTATTATTTTCCATATAGCCATAATACTAAGTGCCCCCTGCTTATACTTTTAAAGAGTAATATGGTTTGTGTTTTATTTGTTTCAGTATGTACTTGTGCTGGAATATAGTAAGTGTTGGTATCCTGTGTGTTTTCAGGATTTTGAGTTTTCAGGATTTTGAATTTTCAGGATTTTGGTCTCAGGATTTTGGGCTTTCAGGATATACACACATCTCTTTCTCCCTCCCTCTTTCTCTCTCTCTCTCTCTCTCTCTCTATATATATATATATATATATATAAATAAATATAGATAGACAGATACATACATGCGCGCACACATTCATATAGTGACATACCGGAGATAGTTGGTCTTTTTGTATTGATTAGTTTTTCTCTTTCACCTTTGCATAAATATTGCACCATATTAAATTTCTTTTTCTTTCCCATGTCCATATTTCTTCTTTAGATGTCTCCTGCTCCTCCTGTTTCTCCTTTCTTTGGGGAATCGTTGTTCCATCATGCTGTGATATAACCTGTGTTAGACTTTGTACACTAAATCCTTCACTTCGCAAGTATTCTATAACTTCAGCTTCTATTTTTTTTTATTTCTACTTTACTAGTCTTCTGTTCTATGTTCCCTTTTTGTGATCTTATTTTTTATTGTGAAATTGTCCTTATCTGGATGCCTTTGCCTGTATATCTTGTCAAACATCTTTGGAGCTGCCTTTTCTGTGTTTATTAATTTCGCTTTCTCCTTTGCATAAATATTGCACCACATTAGACCTCTCTTTCTTTCTTTCCCATGTCCATATTTCTTTTTTATAGCTTTCAAAAGTCCCTAGATGTTGTACTTTATATTTTCACACTTCTTCAGTTGCTTCTTTTTCCAAAAGGCCAAGGTTTCTTAGTCTATATAGTGTTTTTCATGGATCTGTTATGTTAATGAACACAAATTTGCATTTGAAGCTTCTGATAGTGTTACTTGTGGAAGTGTTTTTCTTTCCTTTAATTTCTCTCTTAATCCTTTTGTATATCTTCTGTCTGGAAATTCTGAGCTTCTTGCATAATATAACAATACACAATTTCTTTCATCTCCTCAACAGTCCACTCTATCATCTGTATGGCTCTTTTTTGGCCTATTAATTCTTGTGACTTTTGTGGACTGCCACTTCCTTCCACAATGGGGGGGGGCAACCTCCCCCTGGGCCCAGCCTAACCCCATTATAGCAATGTTTCCATGTCTTGAGGATTCTACACTTTCATTTTTCCAATCCTGGCACCAGTGCACCTACCAGGATTGGGCACTTTTTATTGTGGGTCTTGTGCATCCAGCAATCTTTTTTATTTTTTAACCTACTTCTGTCCATGATATATACTATATAAAATACAATCTATATATCAGTGTTGTCTTGGGGAGATTTTGGGAAAAATAGAGCCCACCTAATGAAGGTACTCACCAAGACCTAAGGATGAATTTAATTGAAGCAATACTACTCTCCTTTGCTTGCTGATTTATCATCTCTCCATGTCCTTAGTGACCCCTGCCCTGTTATCCCAGACTGGTCCTTCAAAATTCCCAGGAAACCCCCTTAACACCACAGGAAATCCAGTTTCCAAAAACTGATGAGTCAAGACTGCACATTATGTTGCAGTCAATAAATAAAACAGTCTACTTTATTCATGGAAACACACTCAAACAACACCTCACCTTATTGTATTTCTTAAGTTTCTGCCATACATGATACAACTCTCCCCAAAACAGTAACACTCTAATAAATGACTAAATGATGATTCCACTTTTGGAAACTTTAGTGTAATATAATGTATAAACAATGCTAGCATTTTATTTATTTAACATTTGTTTAAAATCTTGCAGTAATGCAGTCTTCTCACAACAAGACTAAGGTCCCAGAAGAAACTAATAAAAAGTACAGATAAGTTTTTGATTAAACCATGGACAAAAAACAGAGAAGTACAAACATAGTATCACCACACAGATCACTATAAGTGCAACTTGAAATATTTAAGCAGAATTTAAGCAGAAGCTTTTTCTCTCCCCTTTTGTTGAAATGCTTATATCTCACACGTCTCAGAGTCATGAGCAAGAGGCTAAACTTTTCTGAATTTTTAACCATAGGTTTAGAGCTCCAGTTGGAATTTGTTCGCCAACTATCCCACGTTTCCTCTTTTTGTGGTTTCAAAAGGCTATATTTCTGGCTTCCATCCCTTATAATAATCTGACTTTCAAAGTCCCTTCCTCCCCTCTTTCATTGCTGTTGTCAGTTGTGTAACCTATGCAAGTACTTATTATTTTCCATATAGCCATAATATTGTGCCCACCTATCAAACAAGTATTGCACTTGAGTAACCCCCCCCTTACTGCAACTTATCTCCAGCACATTAAACAGCACTACTATCACATTTTAGCACAATGTAAACTAGTCTAGTGCCAAACCCCAGAGACCACTCAAGGAGACCTCTGTATAACCAAGCCCATGATCAGCGGTAGCCCACCCAAATACAGATCTGGGCAACATGGATATGCAGTTTTTAAATGTCTCTATAGCCATCTTGGTAAATATGGGCATCCTGAGACAATGTAGAAATTGTCTCATGTTCACAGTCAACCATTTAATCCTTAAAGAAACAAACACAGTATGCAGGAGATGTACATACACAATTTCACTGGAGACAAAAGTCTTGCCAAGGTTGTCAAGAACACACACACACACACACACACACACACACACACACACACACACACACACACACACACACACACACACACACACACACACACACACACACACACACACACACACACACACACACACACACACACACACACACACACACACACACAAATCAATGTATGCTGAGGTTCATAAGTTCATAGGCTCATAGGTTGGTACTAGGCTATCAGCCCTAGGGCCTATACAAGCCTAGCCATAACAATTCCCTGGCTATTTCTTCCCACACTATTTACTTCCCTAAACTAAAAAGCAATCTTTCCAAACCTCAAAGACATCCTAAGCCTATAAAATGCAACACGTATCCTCAGCATTCTATAAAGTACTCACCAAAAGCAACACCAAACACCACACATATCTCTACACCTAGTAGTGCCCCAAGAACAAAGCCCATAAGGCAAACCCACACATTATGCATGACTCTTGTTGTAGGGGACTCCATTGTACAACACAGAGATGCCTCACTCACCAGACTGAAAAAGGACAAAATAACAGTTTGTTGCTTATCTGGAGTCAAGATCCACAAAGTTAAGCATGCAGTCAAGTCACTACCGCTCAGGTACCAGTATGATTCTTTCATAGTCCATGTGGATGATAATGACTTGAAACATACTTCCCTGAACTATATGAAGCAGGCATTGTTGATCTGTCTGAATATGTAGTTTCTGGTGTCTTTCCAAGGGGATGCAATATTTGACAGCATAGTAGGACATGGTTAGCAAAACACGTTGCTGTGTAAAGGATGGTTTACACCTTTCTCCCCTATGCTTCCAAATATCAGCTAAAACTTTAAACACCCCTTTAGAGCCTTTTTTAGGCAATTACAAATTGGGAAACCTACTGACATAGGAAATAAAACACAAAGAAATTAAATGTGTTACTCTTGAGTGCTAGGAGCCTAAACAAGAAACTTCACACCAAACAAGTTCTCCTCATCCTGGAAAATATAGACATCTATGCCGGTAACTGAGACATGGTTTAAATCAAGAGAAAGTACTCCAGCAGTGAAAGGTTTCAGTGCCTTCTACACATTTAGATCATAGGTTCATAGGATGATACTAGGCTTTTGGTCTGAAGGCCCATATAAGCCTAGCCAAGAATTTCACCCATGCTCCCACAAAGTCAGCATCTGTTTCCCCTGTCTAGCAGGGACACAGGTGGGATCCCAGGAGTCAGCTGCACAGACAGGGACAAGAGGTGGAGGGGTGTCAATCTACATTAGCAACAAGCATTACTCTACATTGGTTAAACAGGAGGATGCCCTGGAATGTATCTATATGAAAATCAACATCGACAAAGTGTCATACCAAATCCTAACAAGCTGCAAGTAACCTCTGGGTCCCTAGAATCCCATAGTTTGTACAAAGACCTACTGGGAGACACTCACCATTAAATACCCTGTTCATGGTAGACCTTAAGTACTCCTCCATAGACTGGTAAACATATACTGTTTCATACATGCAGGCATGATATTTCCTGGACTTTATTAACACAAATAGTCTTGACCAGATAGTGTGTACACCCACCAGAGGTTGAAACATACTAGACTGGTACTCACCAATATGGGAGAGTGCTGATCTCCAACCCCTAAGTACCATGTCATGACCACAAAATTGTCCCCTGTGAAATAAACATCAACTTTGCAACCCCAGCAAACCCTGTAAGAGTTAAAAACTTTTCCAAAGCAAACTACATCTTATTAAGTGTTAGTCTGTCAAAATTTAATGCCCCTCTCAACCCGGAGTTCACAGCAACCTTTGTGGAATTGTTCACAGGAACCTGTACAATTATGTAAATGGCTGTATAGAGGCTGCTGTACCTACTAGAAATAATCCCAAAACAAACTCTAAAAACAAACTGCACTGGTGGAATCCTAACCTTAATAGTTTATATAACAAATGGGAAAAAAATCATGGCTATAACATGGAAGAACAGCTCCCACAATGATAGGAGCACTCTAAATAAACTAAAGAGGAAATTACAATGACTACGTTCAACAAGACCAATTACAAGGTCAAGATAACCTCACAAGTTAAAGTCAATCACAAAACCTTCTACAGCTATGTCCAAAACCTCAAGGGCAGCACACACCAGTGTGCTGAACTGGTGGTCAGTGGTACCACCTTCATTGAGCAGAGCGATATAGCAAATTTGTTGGCTGACAAATTCAGTTCATGCTTCACGCCCACTCCCCTCACCTCCCCCCATGAAATACCTACTAAAATAACCCCCTTTAATGATTTACATAGAGTGGGTTCTGGCAGCATTCACTAAGGCTGAAAACGCAGTCTCACTGGGCTCCAACAATACCCCAGGATGCCTCCTAAATAGCTTGAAACATGACCTATCAGGACAACTTGAATCACTTTTCAACCGTAACCTCAAAAAAGCTTTGCAAAATGAGAAAGAAGGACTGCAATGGTTATCCTACTTCAAAAGGGTTGACTATCAACTGACCCCAGAAACTACTGACCTATTAGTCGGACTAGTCTAATATGAAAAGCCATGGAATATATTCTCATTGTACTGATAAACAAAGAAATAGGCAACCTTCAGACACTGAACCCAAACCCAGTTTGGCTTGTCAAGGGAAGGTCATGTCTACTACATCTGGTGAACTTCTTTGAGAAGGTCACCAAAGCAATGGGTGAAGGCAAAATGGTGCAAACCACCTACCTGGTCCTGTCTAAGGTGTTCAATACAATACCCCACTTGGTATAGTTAACAAACTCACCGAACTAGGCGTAAGCACTAATAACTCATTGGATTTCCAGCTGCTTCACAGACAAGAATCAGGAAGTCAGGATTGGTGATACCACACCACTAAGATACCAGTCACCAGCAGAGTACCTCATGGCTCCATGCTGGGACCACTCCTATTTGGCATCTACTTCTCAGAGGTAAAGGCTAATGCCAAGGGCATTTGGCTGACCAAGTTTGCTGATTAAAGCAAATTAGGAGCGATCATAGATTCTCCTTATGACACAACTATCTTACAAAAGTGTATAACACTGACAAATGACTGGTGCAAACACCATGGACTAAAACTCACTTTCAAGAAATGAATTATATTGCCTTTCAAGAAAACTACCACCCAGACTAACTACTCCATCGATAAGACATCCCCAAGAGATGACCCAGAAGTCAGGGATCTGAGAACATATGTAGACAGTAATCTGGCCTTTTACCAACATGTGGCCAAGGAAGTAAGAAAATCATTCTGTCCCACCCAACTTATAAGATAAGCATGGCATCCAGGTCCAAAGAAGTCATAGTGCCACTTTATTTGGCCTATATCATACATATCACTGAGTATAATGTCCCCTTCAGCATGTACCAGACCAGATATATGCAACAGTTGGAATGCCCCAAAGGTTCCTAACCAGAAAAATCCAGGCTATAAACACATTTTCCTATATGGATCACCTTAAAGCCCTATCTATATAATCTGTTTCCTGCAGGTTACTGAGAGGTGATCTATGCCTGGCATACAATGCATCCTTAGATCCAACGTGATGGATCTTTTGCACATCTCCAAAACAAACAGCATCAGAACCTCTAGATCCAAGGATTTAGATTTTGCTTGGGACATAAATAGGACATGTTGGTGATACAGATATGTGTCTCAGAGGATCCTCATGCTCTGGAACAGGTCCTTATCCATGTGAAGCAGAGTCCACCCCAGCCCTATTTAAGCATAACCTTGACCAATAAATGGGAAATCGGAAATTCACCCTGGTTTGACCCCCGTGTCTCTGATAGACAGAGACAGATGGTAATGTCCAAATTAACATACCCGCCATATAACCTCTAGAAACTTCCTAACATACCCCCTCCTAATAAATGCCCATGATACACATGATTAAAACTAGGTTAGATTGTGCAGATAGGCTTATAAAGGCCCTGGTGGGTGTTAGACTACTATATACTTATGAACCTGTGAACATATCAAGAGACAACTTTGTCCTTTGTTAATTAAAGAAGCCAACAACCTATTAAGAAAATGATGCCAAAACTGGAAAAAATGGAAGGTAATGACATCACTGAACTACATAAAATATGCAGAATAAAGACAAACTCAGTCAAATCTGATTTTCTTTGGAATAAGTAAATTGCCCTTAAGGCACCTTCAAACTGCTGTAGAGAACCATCAAGCAGATATCCATCCCCATCACTGGCCTTTCAAACTTATCAATTCCTGTGAACACCAGCTGTTAACAAATGAATACATATACTATCTGCCACCTCTTTACCCTAAATTATAAATATGATGCTTAACATAACCACTACCCATAACCAAAATGACCACCCATCCTCTTAAAAATACTCCTTAACTGAAATCTGACCCACATTTTACTTCAAAGAAATCAAGTCTATAGAAGTACAACATCTTTAAAACATAAATTAAAAACACAGGTTAAACTATGCATCCTTCAGCCTACTATCCTTAGAATGTCAGCTAAATGTATTGACAAAGCATTAGCTTCCATTAACATATCAAGAAGAGCCCCTGACTGTTTCAAACATGCTACCAATGCTCCCTTATCAAAAATTCCTGTCCTTTCTGCACCTCAAGATTGACAATCCATTGTAAACCTAAGTTCTATAACAAAGATATTAGGAAAATATTATTTACCCAAATATTTGAATTCCTAAACATATAGAGCTTACTATGTGCCACCTAACATGGTTTTGGGAAAGGATTTGAAACCACAAAAAGCATTGTTCTCAGCACCATTTAAAATATATAGTGATCCCCAAAAACAGACTTCTTACAGCAGGTGTATTCATCAATATGACAAGAACTTTTGAAACAGTTGACTACCTCTTCTTAATTTCTAAGCTATACAAATTCAGCTTTGGGGTTAATGCTATCTCCTGGTTTAAAGCTTACCTAGGAAACTGCACAGCTTGGGTTTATCTTTCACTATCTTTATGAGAAATGGGAATCATCAGCTTTGAGGTTCCACAGTGTTCAGTAATAGGGCCATTGCTCTTTTATTTATTCAGCAGTGATTTTAATACTAACCTTTCGCTGGACATAGTATTATATGCTAATGATAAGCTAATGCATGAATGTGATACCTCTAGAAATGAACTAGAAAAGGACATTATAGAAAAAAAACATATCAAATTTGCCTATAGACCAATTGGATCAAATTCTTAGTAAATAATTTTGAGTTCAAGTACAGGCTAAGTGTCAGTATCAACCTTGCATACAGTCAGATGAGCACTGGTTCAGAAAGATTCATTGGGAATAACATTGCCATAGTCATTCAGCAAAAATGTCTTGTTTTTCACACCTTTATTAAAATATCACTTGCGACATAGGTGCATTTACATTTATAAAATAGTAATCAAACTGTATTAACAAGTTAAAATTAACAAACATTATGCTTCACATATATTGCTATATATCATATAACCTAAGCAACATTACATAAATTATTCAATTCCTGCCCATTTTTAAACGAGAAACATCTTTATTAAACCATCACTTATGACATAAGCAATCATACATTTATATCAATGAAAACAAACCACACTGACACAATCTTACTTGCAAGCATTTAACATCACAAACCATACTGACAAACTCCGAGTTGCAAACATTATACATCATTTATAATCTACCCAATCATTTTCAGTGAAACATTGCATAGCTCATTTAGGTCCTGTCTTCTTTTAAACCTCATTCCTCTCCTGTATGTATTATTCCCACAGTTCCTATTTTTTTTCCTATGTAGTTTGCTCCTACCTTTTTCTATAGATCTCAGTTCTAGTTGTTTTATCTCTGTTGCTATATTCACTACTTTTAATATAGTTGGTTTAGATTTTGATTTCCATTTTCTAGTAATTGCTTTTTTGGCAGCCATCATAATTAGAGTAAGAAAAATGTCTTGGTGTTATCCTTAACTCATCTCTGTCTTTCAAATTATATGCTGAAATAGTCACAAATAAAATACTTGGGCACCTAAAATGTGTCATAACATATCTTATCAATTATTACAGTAACCTTACAAAGACATTGCTAGAAATGTGTTCATACCCAAATTAGAATATGGGTCTCCCATTATCTAATTCATCTCTGCATGTAACACAAAATTATTGCATCACATCAAGAATAAAATATGTCATTTCTGTGTATCTAGCACGTTCACCAGCACAGCATTATGAAAGCCTTGACAAATCACTCTTGACCTTGACTTAGCACCTCCCTATATAAAATATTACAATTAAAACACTTTAAGCTCCTACATAGTAAATTAATTGTTAAGACTATACTTTAAAACCTTATGAACAAGGATTAGGACTGCTCTGTCAATAAGACCTCCCTTTTGACTGGTCATTGGAGAAAAAGCATTGTACACAATTTGACTGGCTTTTTGAAATCTCATTCCAAAGGAAACTTTGGCTTCAAAAATTAACTTATGGAGCACCTACCTATGGCAAGTGGCCTTAAGTGGTTAAGAATTAAAAGTCAATATACTTCAATTATATAAGATAGACCCATATCTACACAGATGTACATTTCATCTTGGTCCAAACAGTTGACAAACACAATGTAAATACAGTGTAGATTTTCTAGCTGCAGATTATATGTGAATGCATGCTTTTTTGTAAATAGATTGCACACATGTATACAACTTGTAAATACCCTTCTTGTGTACTGTGTTGGCACTGTTGCATCTTGTTGAAGTCTGAATATGCTTACTGTTTATTCAACAAAATTACAATGTTGCAATGTTACTCTCATATTTGGATACTTGCTGTATGCATAGTGAATCTGATGTTTACATGCATTGTTGCTCTGTTATCAAATATTCTTGTTAAAATTATTGCATACTTGCTGTGTGCCAGCCACATTATTTACAATCTGCTCAATTTTGTTGTATATTGATTCTTTTGCTCTGTATTCACTGTCACGAATGCTCAAGCTTTGGGCTTATGACAAGAATCTTTTCCTTATTGCTTCGAATTACCACATTTTCCTTTCTTATTGGAAGCTGCAGCTGTATATGTCAGAATTAGAAATTTGGTCTGTTCTCAGAGCACACTGGTATTAAATATCTGCATGTATTGTAATTTGCCTTCCTACATGGTACTATATTATATATCACTGTTTTTCTTCATTTGTTTGTATAAATGCTTAAGTAATAAGCACTGTAAAAGAGTGAAGATGAACTTCACTATCCCTTGTACCTTGTCAAGGTGAGCCTACGTGTATACAGTTAACATTTTTGATTTAATGTTTTAATGAATATTTTCCCTTCACTTCTGCTCTTTTATCTGCATTCTTCCATGATCAATCTCTTTCCTTCCCTCTGTTCTTTTGCTGCTGCTTGTCATTTCCCATTTTGACTAGTCGGAGTGAATTCTTTCCAGTTCTTTTGCCAATAATTCTGTATTTATTTTTATTTATTCCATTTGTTGACTGGGATGATCTAGCTGGGCAAAATACTCCTTTTCAGTGGAGGCCCAGGGAGACAATTGTTTATGAACAAGACACATTTTTATACAATGTGAAGATATTTCTTGAATTATTAAAGTAAAGTGTTAAGTAGGTTTTAATTATCAGCTAGGAGTGACAAAGGTACAGATCCAGGTCTTATTAGGTATTTATTCAGTTCAGTATTGAAGGCTATTGGATATTTAGTTTCTGTTATGGAGACTGTGAGACAGCTCCATTTTTAGAGACATAGGCATAGTGAATCACCAGTCTTGTTGATGAAATTGGTTACATTTAGAAGCATTTTATCACTGGACCTTAGAGTTCTGTTATCTGAGTATGGAGTTATGAGATTAGTGAGAGCAGGGCATTCTACAGGTCTGAAGAAAAGATTGTATGTTACCTGTGGCTGGGTGTAAGTAAAGACATGTGGGAGTTAAGGGACTTGAGTGATAATCAGTGGTGAGTTTTGTAAGGCATGTTTGTTACAAATGTAGCTATTTTATTATAACATTGTTACATTTTATGGTTAGTGGTGTTTGAAAAATTATATGGTGCTGCTTACTGTGATGGATTTGAAGTCTTCTTAAGACACCCAGTCTTGCTGGCTGGATTCTGCTAAAATCAAACTTTGGTCATATTTTGCAGCATCAACTTAGAGCAATAACAAATAACTTTTTATAATAAACCAAACGGACTAACATTGCAGCTTAAAGTACTGTTCCACTTTACTTCTCATATAGTACGGATGATGTGAGAGATATAACATTTACCTCGAGACAAATGTGTCTCTACTAATACCCCTAACATAACTGGATTCATATAGATCTTTATATACAATTTTAGTCATGCACATACATATACATTTCCTCTTGGTATTCTATTTTGAAGAATTTCTCATCTTGTAGAAATAGTACTAATTGTTGCAGATGCTGACACAAATGCTGGCTTGATAATATTATTTTTAAGCTTCTTTGTTTAACAATGTCTTGTCACATTTTTGCTTAATTTATAAGAGGCCAGCTTTTCTGACAGTGTGAACATCCTGTTTTTATCTTTTGTATAAGAACATCTGTTCTTGTACTAAGGAAACAGATTGTAACAGTGTCATAAACATGTCCTGTTGTTTAAGGAAACATTGTGTCCATTATGCAGAAACATGTCCTGTTGTTTAAGGAAACATATTGTATCCATTATTTTTATATGCAGAAAAACATGTCTTTGTTTTTTAAAAGCAGATTTTGCATTTTTGCTCTTGCATACATCCTGTTTTTAAGTCTGTAAGGGAAAATGTCCATTCAGCAGATTCTTTATTTTCCAAGCCATGGTAATTTAGTATGGATGCTGATCACATATTACTAAACTTTATTTCTACATTTAAGCAAGTTTTATCTTATACCTTATTTATGTTGCATATTTGTAGCAAAGTTACTTTCAACCTTAATATATTGTTGAGCACACTCTAACAATTCCCTTTTTTTTATTTTAAACTAGGGAAATAAATTCAGCATTATTTGTTAATACTTTTTCATTATGACAATTGACAACAGTAACTTGACTAACTTTTGCTAAGCAGACTTTAATACATATAAATAATATGCAACCAAGCATTACAATAACAATAAAAGAAATTAAAGATACAGTGATTTTTTTCTGTCTATCCTGTAAATAGATTACTAAACCATTCACTCCAATCATCATTCCATTTTTTTCTAGTATGTTGAGACACTTCTACAATCACTTTTAAATGTGCTTTTACAGATTCTGTTTTGTCTGGAATAAATGTACAACATTGTACTCCTATTAAAGCACATGTACCCCCATGGGATGCTAATATGTAATCTAATGCCATTCGATTTTGCAAAACCATAGTTCGTATTACTGTCAGTTCGGCAGTAATGTCAAGGACTGCATTGAAAGTGGCATTTGCTAATACCTCAACTAGTTTAGATAGTTTTCTCAGCTCCCAGATGGCTTTTGCAGCCCCATACCAAGGGAAAATGCCTGCTCCAGAGATTACATCATCTCCTAAATTCATATATTTTAATTTAATATAATCAAGATTTTGATGATATATATGTGATGTATCTAAGGTGTTTACTGGATTTTCTGGACTTTTAATCACAGGTAATATATCCCTTTTCTTTTTTGCATTTCTAATACTTTCTTTTGGTAACTCTTTTACATGATGCATTGCTGGTACCGCTAATCCTATATAACAGGTGCCATCTCATCCCTTTGGTAACCATTTATAAGCATATTTACCACAGATGTAATATAACCCATCTGATAGAGCAACACTGCTATTTACCAGACTGCCATTTACTTGCCCCATAGTAGGAGTTTTATCATGTACAACTGTAAAGTTTTTATCTGTTTTACTTCGCCAACATGTAATATTGGTTTTACACTCATTTGTATCATTTTGCGAAAAATGAAATACTGCTTATTCACTTAATATTAACTGACCCTTAATTGGTATTAAAATAGGAAAACCATGAGAAAATGCTCCACATACTGGCATGTGGTTGTGAAAATTTATCATTTCAGTTGTTTGAATACAATTGCTATTGCCCACTGGAACGGTTTTGTTTTGTTGAAAACATGTGATCCACTACACTATAGCAAATAACTGTACTCTTGCTTTACGTAATTGTACATTTATGACTTGATCTCCTGTTTTATTTATTAATACCCTCCAACTACTAAAAAAAATTTAGTGGAATAGGTATTAGAGGCATTACTGCTGTTATTTTTGGTATTAAACTACATACCCAACAATTAGAAACATTCATGCTTTTTGCATACCAACATTGTCTTGCTAAAAAAGTGTTAAAAAATGGTGACCAATCTTGTTCATTTTTACACATTTCTTTACTCTCTCTCTTATGTAACTGCACAGTTTGATTAACAGGTTGTAAGTATAATTTAATACTAAGCAATACAATAATAGTTAGTATGATAGCTATTATCAATTAAAAAAAAAAACATCCTTTAAATAGAAATTCCATTGTTGAATCATTTTGCCTTTGGTCATCCAAAACTGGATTTTCAAAAGGATGCACTTTAAACCATGTCAATTTTATTATGGTTTTCTCTGTTGGAAACCTACAAGAGAATACATTTAATCAGATTTACATTGCTCACTATTTTTGATCATTCTTAGTTGATCTTTATGTACCAAACATTGTTCTGTTTTTCTTTTTTCCTTTGATTTTGTACACTAATGGTCCAATTTGTTCCACTACTTTAAAAGGGCCTTGCCAATTGCTAGCCCATGGTCCTTCCATTTGGAATGTTTTTACCAATACTTTGGTTCCACAGGGAAGGTTTTCTTCAGCTGGTAATATTGACACCTTTTTCCAAAGATGGAATGCTTACTCCCTTGCATTATAGTCACATATACTAGTAAGTTGTTTTAGCCATTCCTGATGTTTGCTGATTTCTAGCATGGGCCTACCATTAGGTAAATCTGGGTCAAATGGTAATTGTATGGGCATTTTGTGGCCTGTCATTATTTCATATGGGGAAATATCTGTTTTGCTGTTTGGTGTTGCTCGAATACCCATTAAAATACCAGGCAGATGATGTACCCGTGTATTGCCCTTTTCCAAGCATGCCTTTTTTAGACGTTCTTTTAACGCCCAATTCATACGTTCTACAATGCCATTAGATTGTGGATGGTATGGTACATGAAACCTTTGCTGTATGCCTAACAAATTACACATTTATTTAATGGATCACTAACAAACTGTGGGCCATTGTCTGACTCTATGACCCGTGGCCATCCCCAATGACAGAAAATATTTTTCCATAAGGCTTCTGCTGCTGCCTTTGCTGTCATGGTTTTGGTAGGAATTACTTCTACCCATTTTGAAAAGATGTCCCCTACTACTAGTAGATACCTGTAACCTCCCTTTGTTGTTGGTAATGGACCTGCATAATCAATTTGAACTGCATACCATGGCCCATCCGCTGGCTGTACTCAATGTAACTAAGGCCTTTTGCTTTTAGCATTTACCTGCAGACAGATTAAATATTCTTTTATAATCAGTTTGCAGATCTTTTTTAAATTTGGGTTCCAATACTTTTCTTTTACAACTGTCCATAACTTATCAGTTCCTATATGGCCCAGTATTTGGTGATTTAACTTGACCGACTGGCGTGCCAACTGAAATGGTACATATGGCAACTGTAACCATTTGATGGTGGTGTATGCATAGTACTCCTTTGGTGGTATACCTGCTAATCTGCATTGATCGGTTTCTTCTTTTAAGCCCTGTTGTTTTTGTATATTTACAAGGTCTTTTTCTATTGACTCTTTATCTAACTCTTTTAAGACAAAAACTTCTACACTGGCATACTCATATTCTGGAAGTTTTTTTCCATTTTGTGCTGCTTGTTTTGCCAAAGTATCAGCTAACACATTTAACCTGTAAGTTTTACTGGTTGGCTTTTGATGTGCTTTTACTTTTAAGATGCTATACTGTCCTTGTTGTTTTGACATTGTTATAACTATATATATGTCTTCTAATACTTCAGCATGCCGTAATGGTTTACCTACACTATCCACAAATCCTTGTCTTACCCAGGTTTCCATATGCAGTCTTAAAGAATTTACTACGTAAACACTATCTGAAAAAATGTTAATAGGATTGTAATACTTTAGCACATACAGTACTGCCTCCAGTTCAGCTCTTTGAGCTGACATATGCCCAAGTAACTTGATTAGTTCAGGAGAACCCAACTGTGGATTCTCTGGAACTATGGCAAATACTGTCCAGTATCTGCCTTGGTGTCAATATCGTGCTCCATCCACAAAGATGGATGGCTTAAAGTAATCAAAATCAGATGCTAGAAATTGCACCTCAGGTGACATTATCTTTTCTAAACAGTTATGCAGTTTTTCTTCATATCCCATGTGGTTTGACAAATAGTATTTGTCCCCTGTCTGTATAGTAACAGTTTTCATTCCAAAAAAAAAAAAAAAAAACAAAAATTAAATTCTCGTATCTTATTTTATCTTTTTAAATCATCTGTTTAAATTGCTTTGTTTCTCATGTAATATTTTTATGCCTTTTGTGAACTTGTACAACTTATGGAGCTTTTCTCCCCGGGCCTCTACTGAAAATGGACATATATCCAGTTGGACTAGCCCGGTCAACAAATGTAAAATAAAATAAATAAAAATAAAAATAAATAAAATAAATAAAAAGTGCCATCCATTTTGCAAAGACTGCCTGACTAATACCATCTGTAATTTGATTTATTTCAAAACTGTCTATCAGAGCTTTTACAGCTTAATGTGGTGTTTGTACAATAATGCTGAAAAATATGGTCAAATATCTAGTTTGTTTAATACCCCAGTAAATAACTAATAACTGCTGTATACATTGATGGTAGCCCAGTTCCACTGGAGTCATCTTCCTGCTAAAGAAAGTGACTGGGCGTAATGTATTTTCCATTCTGTTGTCGCTACCATGTGGCCATTCCTGTAGTAGTACCTCTGACAGTGTTTTTTTCCTGCTGCTGCTTGTAACACAAATGGTAACCTTGGTGTGGTTGCTATTAATTCTGTAGCTTGTGCTAGTTTTATTTTTATCTGTGAAAATGCCTCCTCTTCATGAGATCCCCACTCTAAAAAGGTGGAGTTCTTTTGTTCCTGTAACATTATGTATAGGGGAGCAGCCACGGCTGCATAATCCTCTATAAATTCCCTATTGTAATTCATGATTCCCATGAATTTATGTAAGTCTGCTATAGTCAGTGGCTTTTCCATTTGTAAAATGCCTTGTACACATATAGGGCAAGGAGACCTTCCTGTTGGTTTTATAATAGTACCTAGAAACTTAACATTTTGTGTCATAACTGAATTTTTTCACTTTTAACATTAAACCCTGCTTGCTGTAAGAGTATGAAAAACTCTCTTAAGAAGCCATACAAGCTCCTCTACTGTTTCTGACTGAATTAAAATACTGGCAATGTAATGTATTACTGAATCATCCTTTTCCAAATGTTGCAGAATGGATCCTACTGTCTGATGAAAAATAACTGGACTGTTTTGAAACCCTTGTGGTAACCTTGTCATGACATATTGATGTTTTTTAAATGTAAAGGCAAATCTTGGCCAATCTTTTTTCCTGAGTGGTACTGCAAAAAGCCATTTGCTAAATTTATTACTGTAAATCACTTACTTTGTGGTTTAATATGTGCAGTCAACTCTGGGAGTCCTGGAATCAAATGTGGTCTAGGGGTAGTATATTGATTAACCTTCCATAAATCAATAACAAGACGATAACTACCATCTTTTTTCTTAACTGGCCAGACTGGTGAATTTGTAGGACTGTTGCCCTTTTGTATAATCCCTTCTTTTTCCCATTCTGCAATACATTTTTTCCATATGTTCTTCTGCTTCCCTAGGAATAGGATATTGTTTTTGAAAGGGTGGCATATAGTCCTGATCACTTCCTACCCCTACTGGGCTTTCTAGTTTCCACAATCACTGGGACCCTTGGACCACAGATTTGGGAATTGCTGTTGTAAATGCTTCCATACATCTTCACTGTCTGTATTTAAATAGCCTGTAGGCTTTTCAGGTTTGTCAGGTAGAGAGATTGCATAGCAACCTATATTTTGCTCTTCCTCTTTTTGTTGTTTGTCTCCCATCCACAGAATTTCATTAGGTAAATCAATTACTATGCCTAAAGGCCCTAGAATGTCTATACCAATAATGGTATTTGTGCAAGATGGATGCATTAAAAATGCACCCGTCCATATCTGTCCCTCTTGACTAAACTTTATGTCCACATTTTGGCTACTCACTGCATAGCATCCTGTGCCATTAAATGCTGAAATGCAAACCTTTTTTATAGGATTTGCTGGTAACTGTCTTTTTGTGACAGATACTGCTGCTCCTGTGTCTATTAAGACATTTTTCCACAATGACCCCTCTACCCAAATATCAATCAGTGGTCATCCATCTCAACCCTTTTTAAAGGTAGTCAGGAAAGATACCAGAGTAGGGGGGGGCACATCCGTATTGTAAGGAAATCCACTCATCCTCTCCTTTATTATCAAATGCAATATAACACACATCATGTTTTTGCTTGTCATCTTCCTCTGTGTCTGAATGATCTACATATTTAGGTTTTTCCATCTCTTTTTTTAACTGTTGCCTAACTATTCCTTTTGCCTGTTCTATCAAATGTTTCGGATTTACAGGTGAAACTGTTTGAAAATCTACCGGGCATACTTCCCCTTTTCCTGTATATTGATGGCTCTTATAACTATCTTTACCAATATTGTAAGGCTGTTGTACCTAATCCTGCTTTTCTGACTTTTCTTGTAAATTTGTTTGCTCTCTTTTTTGGAAACACCCCCTGTTCTTCCTTCTTTTTGTGCCAGGCTTTGTAATGATCACAATTTTGCTTAACATGTCCTATTTTTTTTTTTACAAAAGAAGCATGTTGGTGCGTTTTGCTCATTACCTGTGCTTGAGCCTGGTACTACAGACATAAAAGCAGGAGCTGGTAGTGCTGACACAGCTCTTTCTGCTGGTGGTTGGTCATACCACCTTTGCCCTCCCCTGTTTTTTACCTCACCAACTACTTCAAATGGCTCACTATTATCTTCAAATGCAAAGATATGGTGTGAGTATAATGTCCCATCATCGGCCATAGTCTGTCCCCTCATTAGTTTTTGTACCAAATCAGTGAAGGTATCAGAATTTTCTTTGTAGACACATTTAATAGCTCCTGGAACCCCTTTGACTTGTTCTAAGAAGAAATGTATTAACTGTTTTTGTATGTCTCTTTTTCCCATGTCTCTGTCTGTTTTTTGATATATGATTTGAAATGCAAGTCTAAAATGTTCACTTTGTTCCATTAATTTATCTGTGATAGTAATTTTAAAATTATCTAATAATTTGGCTGTGAGAGGCTGCCCTTGTTTAAATGCCATTAAAACAGCTGTCATACATCCTACTTTAGTGTTTAACTGATAATCATCTTGTTTGAATTGAATGAAAGTTTTAAAACATTTGGGAATGAAAATCCAGAAACATCTAAGTAATGCATCTGTCCATATATCAGATCCTGCTGTATATGCCACCCATTCTTCAAATGTAAGCATGTTATAAAATATGCCTTTTTTATAATTCCACTGTGGTAAACTCTGTAATAATCTAGACTGTGTATATAAATCTGTAGTGGTTCTCTGTCCCTGTTCTATAATATGGACTGGTTTTGTGTTTTTTAACTCTTCCTTAAGCTGGGATATCAAAATAGTATTTTGGAGGTTAGTCTCTGTTAATTCATCTAATTCTTCTTCCTTTTCCTTCAGACACTGTTTAAGGTCTGTCATTTCTACCTGTAAGTGTTTAAGGGATGTGTGATACCTGTTATTGGATTCCTCTGTGGACTGCAGGGCTCCTATGCACTTTTGACAGAGATATTGGATGTCATTTCTGAATGTTTTAAACTCACTTTGTTTCTCTTTTAAAAACTTATTAAATTCTTCTGTCAATGTATCATAAGCTTTGTTTCTGTCCTCATCTGTATGTGTAGCATTGGCATCATTCCATGCTTGTACATAATTTTTAAAGGGAGTTACAAGATCTATAGGGGACTCTGTCAATAACAGATTTGACTGCTGTTGTAATTCAGAAATTAATGTACCGACAGGACATAACTGCTTACATCTGGATATAATGAAAACTGTGTACCCTTAATTAATTCTTTATTATGAACAGATCTGTCTGCACAGTTTATTTTTTTAGCAATGTCATGCAAGACTTTTTTATGGCACATTACACAAAATGCAGTTTCTCATGAATCATACAATAAACATTTACTGTGATATACTTCATTTTTTTGTTGCAAATACCAATCAAATGTTACAATCCACTTACATAATGCCTGCATGTTAACTTGTCCTAACAAGGTTTTACACTTACTAATGTGTTGTATATACCAACATTGCAATTTACTCCATATTTTATCTGGTTGTTCTGCTACATTAAGAGTAAAACTTGGCTTACATTTGCTAGAATTATGCCTGATAGCATCCATACTAAAAAAATGTGACGCAGAAAAAAGTCTTACCGGTGAGCAAGAAAGCAGGTGATCAGGCTGTTGTTGCAGATGGCTGGAAATTTTTCAAAGTCACACGAGAAGCTGGGAAAGCACAACAGGCAGCGGACTGCTGTGCTAGTAGATATCCACCTTTTCTTAGAGAAGTTATGGCACTGCGACTGGAACTTCAGTAGAATGTAGACGTCTAAAAACTTTACTATTGCAAGCTGCATAAACTGGAATACTTCTGTTTAGGATTTACGCATACGTACAAATGTTAGTTACTGCAATTTAATTGAAGTGACCCTCTGCAGGGCTTACCACTCCTTCTGTGTTCGAATGCAGGCTAGCTTGCCATTGAAAAATTATATGGTGCTGCTTACTGTGATGGATTTGAAGTCTTCTTAAGACACTCAGTCTTGCTGGCTGAATTCTGCTAAAATGAAAGTCTAGTTATATTTGCATTTACAGTCTGTTGCATACAGAAACTTGCAGAATATGCACTGATGTGAGAATATACTTTGCAGCATCAACTTAGTGCAGTAACAAATAACTTTTTATAATAAACCAAACGGACTAACGTTGCAGCTTAAAGTACTGTTCCACTTTACTTCTCATATAGTACAGATGATGTGAGAGATATAACATTTACCTTGAGACAAATGTGTCTCTACAAATACCCCTAACATAACTGGATTCATACAGATCTTTATATGCAATTTTAGTCATGCACATATGTATACATTTCCTCTTAGTATTCTATTTTGGAGAATTGCTCATCCTGTAGAAACAGTACTAATTGTTGCAGATGCTGATGCAAATGCTATCTTCATAATATTATTTTTAAGCTTCCTTGTTTAACAATGTTTTGTCACATTTTGCTGAATTTATAAGAAGCCAGCTTTTCTGACAGTGTGAACATCCTGTTTTTTGTCTTTTGTATAAGAACATCTCTTCTTGTGCCAAGGAAACAGATTATAACAGTGTCATAAACATGTCCTGTTGTTTAAGGAAACATTGTGTCCATTATGCAGAAACATGTCCTGTTGTTTAAGGAAGCATATTGTATACATTATTTTTATATGCAGAAAAACATGTCTTTGTTCTTTAAAAACAGATTTTGCATTTTTGCTCTTGCATACATCCTGTTTTTAAGTCTGTAAGGGAAAAATGTCCATTCAGCAGATTCCTTATTTTTCAAGCCATGGTAATTTAGTATGGATACTGATCACATATTACTAAACTCTATTTTTACATTTAAGCAAGCTTTGTCTTATACCTTATTTATGTTGCATATTTGTAGCAAAGTTACTTTCAACCTTAGTATATTGTTGAGCACACTCTAACAGTGTTATTTAAGTTGATAAAGAGTTGAGAGGCATAAAGAAGGGCCTGGAGTAGATATGCTGCAGCAATGGTAACCCAGGCAGAGTCAGTCATAAACTGCTTAGCTCTAAACAGGGTATCTAACTTCTGATGCATCTATTTAATGACATGGTTTATGTGTATGTCAGACTTCATGTGGTCATAGTTTGTGTCACTATTTCTATATGCATGTTGTTTTTGGAAATAATAGGAAAGTTATATTTAAGGGAGTTAAAATGCTTAGGAGTAAACAGCATGAGCGTTGTTTGTTGATGTTTAATAAGAGTTTCAAGTTATCTAGCCAAGACTCTAGGGTTGTGAAAAATTGTAAGGTTATTTATTGAAGGCTAACTATTGTTTTGGCAAAGCATATTATTGTGAAGTCATTGGCATACTGAATTAGAGAGGCATGTGGGGAGGCGATAGGTAGACTGTCGATGAACAGGAGAAATAGTGGTGGGCCTAGTACTGATCCTTGTTGAACTCTACGGGAATTTGGAAGGAAAGAGGAGAAATCATTGTCTGAGTTTATTGCCTGTTAGTTAGGTACTTGTTCAGTACAGGCTTGGAGAGCCCTAAGGAGTAAAGTTTGGTTAGTAGTTTGTCATGACAGACTGTATTAAAGGCCAACCTCAGGAAACAAGCTAGTTTTAACCTCCCAATTATCCGTTGCAAACATGCATTAGTCTACTAAAACTAAATGTGTGCATGTCTTGAGTTTTTCACTTGCTACACAAAACTACTGTTTACTTTTTTGCTGTTATCCTGTTGATCTGTTTCTTTAGCTACTGCTCCATATTGTTTAATGTATAAATTAAACCTTTCACTGCCATGCACCCTTGACTGGTCTAACCCATTGACTACCACATTTCTCTGTCTGGTTTCCCTTGCCTATTTTTCTTTAAAGTCATCTCTGCCTTACCTTCTCCCACCCCCTCCATTTGTCCCCTGTATACAGCTAAGTTATCTTGTTTAATATTTATGGTTATATTTGAATGTGGTACCATGACATTGTGCTGCTATCACATAGCTACACTACAATTATCTTAACTTGTTAGCCGTAGTGCACTGTTACTGGAGATTTCCCTCTATCCCTCAAAGATGTGAGATTGTATTTGTCAGCTTCAGTATTTTGCCTGTTGCTGAACTTATTATTGCACATCTTCAAAGCCTGATGTCTTCACAATAGTGCTTATGTATTCTTTATTTTTTTCAAATAATTTTATTAGTTTTAACATACTTACAATATATACATATAAAGGAGGAAGTTGTTGTGTCTTTTCGGCTTTTCCCGGTTAAGGGTCGCCACAGCGGAACTCCGGTCCGCTAATGATTGGTAGTTGAGTTTTACGTGCCGAGTTACCAGCCCTGATGCACAACTTTCAACGAAGGTATGCCCATTCATGCAGGTCTCCACACAGAAGACGCTCTAGCTGAGAATTGAACCGGACAGCGTCTTACTGCGAGGCGACAACACTACCGCAGCACCAAGGAGGAAGGAAAATTCAAAAAATGTTTATATAACAATAAATATTTTTCATAACATCAAAAGACAAAGTTCAAAATTGGTTTTCATTATTTTTAACTATTAACATCTCCAATCTGTCCCAACAAGAACATTTTATAATACCATTTCAGATCTTAATTTCTTTACTTCTTTTTCTTTAATGTATATGCATTCTTTTTAATTGTAAAGTAGTATTCAGCAGTAATGTATTGACATATCTGACATATATTTTCATTGGAGATGGAGAGACCACCACCATCCATCTTCCTATAAGTTCAATAGAAAGTTTCCATGAGCTTGGAGCCAAGGTTATAGATGTCACTAAGGCTCTTGCAGCAGTTCTGACTTTGTAATTGGGCATGTCAGAATGAATGTCATTGAATGTTGCTCTCTTTCACTGATGCCTAGGGATATGACTGACATTGTGGATGCCTTTACCCAGGTTGGTAACTCCTTTGAGTTAGTGTGTGAGTTGTGTTTGGGGAGTTACTAACTTATCTGGCTACTTCTGGATCCTATTTCTAGTTTCACCACTGAAATGCATGCATATATAGCTGTAGCTTCTCCTTTAAGTTTAAGAGGACTAAATATTAGGTGTGCATCATTACCCATGTAATAGCTGTTCTCTCCTTCCATCAACTTTCTTTTTATTTTCCATATTTATGCTATAAATAGACTTTTTATAGTTATATTCCTAGCATTGTTCTCATTAGGGCTTTAGCCTCCCCTATCTGTTAGCATGAAAGCTCTAAGGTTTTGGCATCCAAACCTGACATTTAGTGAGCTCATCTCATACTGACTAATGGTTTGGTTGTGTGGGAGGTGTCCTTCATCATACTGACTAATGGTTTGGTTATGTGGGAGGTGCCCTTCATCATACTGACTAATGGTTTGGTTATGTGGGAGGTGCCCTTCATCATACTGACTAATGGTTTGGTTATGTGGAAGGTGCCCTTCATCATACTGACTAATGGTTTAGTTATGTGGGAGGTGCTCTTCATCATACTGTCTACTGGTTTGGTTATGTGGGAGGTGCCCTTCATCATACTGACTAATGGTTTGGTTATGTGGAAGGTGCCCTTTATTCTTTGGAAGCTGGCCAGCCATTGAATCCTTTTCAGGTTACAATCCATATAGCTAAGGCCACTGTAGCATCGATCATTTGAATATCCACTATTGTCGTAAGTTACTAAGTTTAATTATACAACTGTACTTTCTCTGAGAAGAAATTATACTGCTAGGTGGTTTATTGCCTGCACTTCACAGGTACTACCATCGCTGGAATTTTTTCAAACAACATCACAACCTCCAATACAAGTGGATTCTGCCCAGCTGGTCAACTGATGCACCAAATCATATATAAATAACATGTATCTATTATAATTTTTAAAAGTGTTTATATGTTTTCAAAGTGCAAAATAAGTGTTCAGTTAGTAAAGCTGTGATGTGGCTGTTTATTAGGCTGGATAATATTTACATGTTTAAATGGTGCAGTTCTAGCCATTGCTAATGTACTGTAGTAAGCTTATATGAAGACTCCATAACAGCACAGGTTTTGGGCTTTAGGCTTAAAGGTATTAAAACTTACTTTATTATACAGGCTGTTAATTGTACAAGAGGAAGTGTGATGCTTGATGCTTTGTGTGTACATCTACTTCAGAATTAAATTATCTGTAAACTAGTGACACGATTTTCAGTGTAAAGGAAGGGACATAATCCACAAATAGGTTACAATTTTTGTCTGCCATGTGCCCATCCTGCAGCAAAGAAGGGTGTTTGGACTGATTCATTAACATGATTTTAAAGATAAAAATAAATGCAATTGTCAGGATGGCCAAGTTGGTCTAAGGTGCCAGGCTCAAGACTTAAGCTCCTTCCATGGCTCATGGAAATTCTGGTCTCCAGATGGAGGCATGGGTTCAAGTCCAACTTCTGACATATGTTTTAGGGTTGGGAGTTGGCATAATGGTTAAGGCAATTACCTCACGATAAAAGGATCAGTCTCACTAAGGGAAACTGGCTAGTCTTTAAATGATCCACTTACCTATGGTACTTACCTATGAATGCATCCTTGTCAAATATTCATGACTCTGGAAGAATGCTCATCCTTTCACATGTGATCATTTTACAAGTGGCAATTTTTCTTTCATACAGACTACTCAGAGGTGATCTCTGCCTTGCATATAAGACAGTCTCTGACCCTGCTTAACTGGATATGCTGCATATCCATAAGTCAAATGTTGCATGGGTTACTCGCTCTAAAGACCTTAAACTGGTATGTGACATTAACAGAAACTGCTAGAAGGAGAGATTTGTCTCCCAGAAGTTACCACCCCTTTGGAACAGACTCCCACTTTATGTTACACAGAGCAACTCATTGGCCATCTTCAAATGCAATCTGGATGATTGGATGTGTAACCATAAATTCACCACAGGGGTTCCACCTGTGTCCCTCTTGGACAGGGACAATAGGTGCTGATCATGGAAATAAGTGTAGAACTTGGCTAGAATTGTAAGGGCCCTAGAGCCATTAGCCTAGTAACTTCCTATGATCCTATGAGCCTATATAGCAATGATATAAGGCAATGGAAAACATAGTTAAATAACCAAATTTGAACACAGTGCATGTCAAAGTGGACAGCTCTGCTCAGACATGGGGAGCGGAACAATTCAACAAAACCACATGCTGGTCACAGCTGCGAAGAGACACATTTTCTCAGAAGACCATGCATATTATTTGCAGTGGTCATATGCTAGCTTGTGCAAATCTTTACTGACCTAGTAGAGAGGTTGGCAGATTGAAGGGGCAACACCTTTCTCTGGTGGCCTAATGGAATAAGTCTATCAGTAGAATGAATCGGTAATTTGCTGCAGCAGGCATTTCATACCATCACCCCAGTGAGACATAGCCCTGTTAACTGCCACCTTCACCTTCTCCACCAGTGATAGGTGAACCACACCAGGTGACTGAGCTGGCCTGTCTGCCAAAGAAAGAATGAAAGAATTAAACCCCCTCCCATGAGGCATTCTTAGGCCTCTCACCCACTAGACTTACAGTAACATCTTTAGAATGGACAGGTAGTTGTTGATTCACTTGTGGATCACTATGATTTTTTGAACTGCTAGACAGAGATGAAATCAGAATGGTGTCATAAGTGAAGATGTCCTACAAATTGTACATTATATACAGTATATATCAAAAGAGAATAGTCAAACTACCCCACTATACTACAAGTCTTTCTGCTTCCTGCATCAGCCAATACAGCTGGCATTTTACTCTCTCTTTGCTGAAAGTGAATGCTACAGATCGGCAATCAAACACAGGTATAGGATGAATAAAAATGCAGAGCTATATTATTGCAACTACGTGCTAAATATAATAAATATAGATAGAAGTCTGATATGGTTCCCACAGCATCACAACAGAATGCATGTGTGCAGAACCTCACAAAATGCCTCAGTACATCTATCTATATCTATATCTATATCTATATATGTATCTGTATCTGTATGCCTCCACCAATACCCATAATCCCGGAACAGTTCTCCATAGTAGCCCACCTGCTATGCGCTGGTGTTCTATGAGAAAGAGCAGCCATTATTAACAACAGTGATCTTAATTACAACACCAACACATTTTAAAATTGTATTTTGAAAAACTTCCTTCAGGGCATCATTGTCTCCCCACAGGTAGAAATCTTGAAGCTTCTGGTGCTAAGGATTACCATATCCATACCTGCATTGCTCTCTAGTCTTGGGTATCCCTATAGTTCTGGTAAGGAACTCTTTCACATTATTCCAAATATTCACTTTCCTAGATGAAATGACATGGGATCCCACCAGCTACTCCAGTAGGTAAAGCATTTATTTTATTTGAATTTGTTTACCAGGGTAGAGCACTTATCTCCATGGACCTTTTTCAAACTGAGCCCAATTTTGCTATCCTTAACATACGAGGCAGACACTCTTTGTGGGGCATAAGCTCAAATAGATATCACTTTGATTATCTTATGGATGTGTTTTCACAAAGAACAAAATTTCAGCCTATAATTAACCAAGGAAATGTGATTTCTGAATTCAGAGCAGCACAAACCGTCAATGTTCCAAAGCTTGATGTATGTTCATGAGTAGGTATACTTCACAGGCAATTATACTGGACATGAGTGGTCGAACCAAATGAGGTTCAAGTCAGTTATGTGCTTCACAGAAATGTAATGATTCAAAGACTTTTGGTGAATATGGCTTCACATGGATACATTCTATGCAAACCATTATGTATGTCTGGCTTTTATAGATGCACTGCTATATCAAATATTAAAATACATAATGAAAAATGTCAAAAACAGCAATAATCAAATGATTTAACTCACTCAGGCCTAAAACACCTTTTTCGTATATTTCCATTTCACACTCATACTGTCTTATGCCGAGCAGGACGTTTAGGTACCTGGTTTCTTTAAGTAAGTGACTTACCAACTAATAATAGATAGTATTAGAAAGAACAAAGAGTTATCAACAAAATGACACCAAGATTATGTATCTAGGATGTCCCATAGTGGAGAAATGAATCTTTGTTTGCCACTTATTATTCATATTTCCAAATTTATGTTGATATTTTCATAACTGAGAGACCTACATGTTACTAAGGTATATGGTGTGGAACACCAGTGTGGGAGACAGGACAATTCACTGTCAGTGTTGGATTATATCACCTTATACTAGAAAAATTGCTAATTGTTTGCTAGTAATTAAACAATATTTCCATATGCATTTAATGCTTCAAAAAGTGAATGACTTACAAACTATTGCATGACATTAAGTGAAACCTTAGATGTTGCTGAAAGAAAACATTCTTTGATATTTGCAATGAAAACTGAAAGTCAAAGTGAAAGAAAACTTTATTATCATTCAGAACTACACCACAGTATAGCTGAACGAAATTGCAATGCTTTGTTCCCAGTGCAAAAACATACATACAGAGAAGAATAACAAAATAACATAATAAAAATAAAGGTAAAAATAGAGTAAAATAATAACATAATGAGCAGACACACTTTACGTATAAGTAGAATTGAATAACATGTGCATGACCTTATTATAACATAAGAACTAAGCAGCATATGGAATGGTCAACATAAATATTGCTCAGTGTGATTCATATTGCACTTCATAGAGTCCTTTGGTAAGGTAAGGTGTGAACCAATGTTAAATATGCACATCAGTTAGTTACTGCACACAAAAAAGCTTAATACTTATAGCACAACAAAGCCTAGATATGTAAGGATCTGTACAGTCAGATAAATAGCAGAACTATGTGGTAGGAGGGGAAGTATGCATTGACAATCTCATGTCTTGTTTTTCACAAGAGTTCAGCAGTCTGATGGATAGAGGAAAGAAACTGTTGTTATGTCTAGAGGTCCTATAGTGCATACTTCTGTATCTCCTACTCAGGGAGAGATGGGAAAATATGCTGTTTACAGGATGCAGAGGATCTACTGATGCAGCATGATTCATGTAGGTCTTCCAGAGGTGCAAGAGAGGAACTAATGATTTTCTCTGCTGCTCTTACAACTTGCCTAAGAGCATGTGATCAGAGGTGTTGTAGCCCCCATAACAGACAGTGATGTTATTGGTAAGAATGCTTTTGATGGCACCCCTGTAAAAAGTTTGGAGGATGGTATTCGATAGTTTTGCCTTCCTTAGTTTCCTTAGGAAGTGCAATCTTTGCTGAGCTTTTTTGAGCATGTAAGATACACAGACTGACCAGGAGAGGTCCTCAGTGATAAGTACTCCCAAAAACATTGTACTTTTGACCCTTTCCACTTTCATGTCTTTCATCTCTAGAAGTTGGTGT